>NW_017306381.1:2146999-2154126 GCF_000935625.1 Nanorana parkeri | reverse complement strand
TGAGTGTAACAGTCTGAGCTATAACAGGTTGAGAAGAGAAGGGAATTGATGTAAAGGTAAAGCCGAGAGCATTACATAACTGTTCACAGCCTTGAGGACTAGATAAATATATGCTTTACAGTCAGGTGTGTCGGAGTGGATTTAAAGGGTCAAAGTGAAGAGGGAGGAAAGAAATGATAAGGGTGACTGTGTTATGTTCTGGTTAGAATGTGTTTGCAAGGAAGCGATATTAAAATAGTCAAATTACTGGGAAACAATGCTAGACTGGTGTCGTGCTGGGGGAGCAGTGTCATGGTATGGGCTCTATGGAATTATACAGAATGCCCATTTTCAAGCATCTCCAGTTTGGATGACAGAATTGCTAAAATGTTCCTTTGATTGGGGAGTTTTATTAAAATGTCTTTTATAGAAAGCATAGTCGGAATGTCCAGTTTAGAAGAAAGCAATATTGGAGTGTCCAGTTTAGAGGCAAGCAATGTTTGAGTGTTTGATTTAGAAGAAAGCAATGTTAGCATGTTAATTTCAGAGGCAAGCAATGGTAGAATGTTTAGTTTAGAGGTAAGCAACGTTTGTGTGTTCAGTGTAGATGCACACAATATTAAAATGCTCAGTTTAGGGGAAAGCAATGTTAGAGGGTTTAGTTTGGGAGAAAGTAATGTTAGCATGTTTACTTTAGAGGCAAGCAGTTTTTGAATGTTCAGTTCAGAGGTAAGCAATGTTAGAATGTTCAGTTTAGGCGCAGACAATGTTAGAATGTTCAGTTTAGAGGCATGCAATGTTAGAATGTTCAGTTTAGAGGCAAGCATTGTTAGAATGTTCAGTTTGAATGCAAGCAATATTAGCATGTTCAGTTCAGAGGTAAGCAATATTAGAGAAGTCAGTTTAGAGGCAAGCAATGTTAGAGAGTTTGGTCTGGAAGAAAGCAATGTTAGCATGTTTCGTTTAGAGGGAAGACATTTTTGAATGTTCATTTCAGAGGTAAACAATGTTAGAGTTTTCAGTTTAGAGGCAAGCAATGTTAGAATGTTCAGAAGCAAGCAACGTTAGAATATTCAGTTCTGAGGGGAGCAATAATAGAATGATGAGTTTAGAGACAAGCAATATTAAAACATTAATTTTAGAGGCAAGCAATGTTAGAACAGTCAGTTTAGAGACAAGCAATGTTAGACTGTTAGAAAAAAACAATGTTAGTGTGTTAGTTTAGAGGCAAGCAATGTTTGAATGTTCAGTTCAGAGGTAAGCAATATTAGAGTATTCAGTTTAGAGGCAAGCAATGTTACAGAGTTGGGTTTAGAAGAAAACAATGTTAGCGTGTTCAGTTTAGACACACACACAATGTTAGAATGATTAGTTTACAGGCAAGCAATTTAAGAATGTTTAGCTCAGAGACAAGCAATGTTAGATTGTTCAGTTCAGAGAGCATTCCATTATTCAGTCTAGAGGCAAGCAAAATTGAAATGCTCAGTTTAGAGGCAAGTAATGTGTTCAGTTTAAAGGCAGGCAATGCTAGAATGCGAACATTCTAATATTCAGTCCAGAGGCATGCAATGTTGAAATGCTCAGTTTACAGGCAAGCAAAGTTAGAATGCTTAGTTGAGATGCAAGTAATGTGCTCTGTTTAGAGGTAAGAAATGCTAGAATCTTTAGTTTATCGGCAAACAATGTTAGAATGCTCAGCTTAGGAGACAAGCAATACTAGAACCATCAGTTTAGTGGCTAACAATGCTACAATTTCAGAGGCAAGCAATGCTCCAATGAGAGGAAAGCAGTGTGACAATACACCTAAGAGGCAAGCAATCATAGAATTCTCAATTGAGGGGCAAGCGATCCCAGAATGGTAACTGGACTGGGAAGCCATTAGGGATGCACAGATACTTTTCGAGTACCAGTGCAGATACTTGGCATTTTCATGAGAACTATCAAGGTTGCAGCGGTTGCAGCGGTTGAAGCTGGGAGGGACCTGGCTCTGGCGCTCCACCACTGTCCTGAAATCATTAGTCTGTATTGTTTTAGAAAAACTGTCACATGACAATAAACAGAAATGTATCAGTACTCGTACTTGTAAATACTCGGCAAGTACCAGTACTCGTAAAACTGGTATCTGTGCATCCCTTTATTTATATTTATAAAAACAAAATCGTACATTAAAACAGAGATGTACAAATCCCAGGAGCTCCGTGTGCTCCTTACAAATGACAGCGGCCTCCTAATTTTTGAATTTTTCTCTAGTCTAGTCTTGGAGCTCAAAAGTATCGGTACCTGTACTCGTACTTGTACCGAGTACTGTACTTGGTATCTGTGCAACCCTAGAAGCCATATTATATGCTCCATTTATAGAGGAAAGCAATGTAAGACCAATTAGTTTGAAAGAAAGAAGACGACATGATGTATAGAGAATCAGAGTTAGAAAGGTTTGGTATCTAAGGACAAAGTATTTACTTTCTATTTAATGAAGGAGCACAGCTAGAACATTCACTGAGGGGGAAGAAATGAATGTTGAATAGGCAATATACGGAGAGGCAGCGTCTATATGCACTCTATACAGGGAAGCATTGTTGGAAAGAGCAGAGCATGGATACGGAATGTAAGGAGACAATATAAAAATGCTCATTGTATTGGGAAAACAACCATTCGGCTATGGAGAATGATCATTAGAGAGCTTGGAGCATGGGTAAGGCATTGTAAAATGGCCACTGTAATGGAAAAAATGTTACAAAATATGAGGAAGCAATGTCAGAATAATGAGCGCACAGGGAGTCATCAATAGAACATTTGGTGCACCGAGCAGCAATATTAGAGCATCCTCTCTGTCCATTATGTTTTTATGAATGGTCAGTGTTGGGGGAGCACTGTTACCATGGGCAGTGTATAGTGCTACAATCCTCAGTTGGCTGGGAAGCAACAGTGCGTGGGAAAGTAGACTTAGAATGTGCTCAGTGCAGGGAAGCTAGATCACAATATATACAGTGTCATCCGTGCTAGACTATAAACTGCGGGGAAGCAAAATTACAATACAAAAGGTAGTAATCAGTGCTAGAGTGTGAGATGCGGATACAAATATTACAATATATAGGCAGCCATCAAAGCTAGGCTCTGAAGTGTGGGAAGGGATGCAAGAATGGTTACTGCATTAAAAAAAGCAATTTTACAATGTGCAATATTAGAACCAGCAAAGTGTAGAGAAGCCACCATAGACTGTTTATGGCTGGGGCAGGCAACCTCGGCACTCCAGCTGTGATGAGACTACAAACTCCATCATGTCTGTGCCTCTGGGAGACATGCCTGTGGCTGTCAGCCTTGCAATGCCTCATGGGACTTGTAGTGCCAAGCTTGTCTACCACTGATTTACGAGGAAGCAAAGTTTGAATGTGTAGAGAGCAGGGAAGCAATGTTATAGAGTGTAGACTAGGCTGCAGGAAAGCAAAACAAATGTCTAATGTTACAAGGTGGATCGTGAAAGAAATCAATATCATAATGTATGCTGCATCGAGCAGCAGTGTGTAAGTCAGCAATGTTAGCATGGTCAGGTTGTAGGGAAGCAATGTTAGTATAGGGAATAGGCAGGGAAACGGCAATGACATGTTTAGATGGTGGGGAAGCAATAACAGAATGGGCAGAGCAGTAGTGCCGGTGTATGTAGAGCGTTAGCAATGTCTGGTGTGTAGGAAAGCAATGATAGAATGTACAGTGCCTTGGAAATCGATATCATAGTGTAGAGTATATGAGACAGCAGGGTTGGTACTTACAATGTACAGTGTGTGAGAAAGGAGTGTGAGAACATACAGAGCACGGGAAAGCAATTTTAGAATGTACATTGCATGGAAAAGAAATGTTAGCATGAATAGTGTGAGGGAAAGCAACGTTAGAATGTGCAATGTCAGGAAAACAATACGTAGGTGAAAAATCTTAGAATGCACAATGTGTGTAGGAAAGCAATGTTAGTGTGTACAATGTGTGGGAACGCAATGTTAGGGTGTACAATGTGTGGGAAAGCAAGGTTAGCGTGTACAGTGTGTAGGAAAGGAATGTGTGCATTCACACTGTGTAGAAAAGCAATGTGCATATGTGTAGGAAAGCAATGTTAGAATGTACAATGTGTAGGAAAGCAATGTTGGAGCATAGAGTGTACGAGAAAGCAATGTTAGGGTGTATAATGTGTAGAAAAGCAATGTTAGAGTGTATAATGTGTAGGAAAGGAATGTGTGAATGTACACTGTGTAGGAAAGCAATGTGTGAATGTACACTGTGTTGGAAAGCAATGTGTGAATGTACACTGTGTAGGAAAGCAATGTGTGAATGTACACTGTGTAGAAAAGCAATGTTACAGTATACAGTGTGTAGCAAAGCAGGCATAGTGTGTAGGAAAACAATATTAGAGTGTATAATGTGTAGGAAAGGAATGTGTGAATGTACACTGTGTAGGAACGCAATGTTACAGTGTATAATGTGTAGGAAAGCAATGTTAGCATATACAGTGTGTAGGAAAGCAATGTTAGGCTGTACAATGTGTAGGAAAGCAATGTTACAGTGTATAATGTGTAGGAAAGCAATGTTAGGGTATACAGTGTGTGGGAAAACAATGTTAGAGTGTATAATGTGCGGGAAAGCAATGTTATAGTATACAGTGTGTAGGAAGGCAATGGTAAAGTTTACAGTGTGTAGGAAAGTAATGTTATAGTGTACGGTGTGTAGGAAAGCAATGTTAGAGTGTACAATGTTAGCATGTACAGTGTGTGTGAAAGTAATAATAAAGTGTACAGTGTGCGGAAAATTCATGTTTGAGCGTACAGTGTGAGGAAAGCAATGTTAAATTTACAATATTCAGGAAAGCAATGATGGAGTGTAGAGTGTTCGGGAAAGCAATGTTGCGGTGTACAGTGTGTGGGAAAGCAATGTTGCGGTGTACAGTGTGCGGGAAAGCAATGTTGCGGTGTACAGTGTGCGGGAAAGCAATGTTGCGGTGTACAGTGTGCGGGAAAGCAATGTTGCGGTGTACAGTGTGCGGGAAAGCAATGTTGCGGTGTACAGTGTGCGGGAAAGCAATGTTGCGGTGTACAGTGTGCGGGAAAGCAATGTTGCGGTGTACAGTGTGCGGGAAAGCAATGTTGCGGTGTACAGTGTGCGGGAAAGCAATGTTGCGGTGTACAGTGTGCGGGAAAGCAATGTTGCGGTGTACAGTGTGCGGGAAAGCAATGTTGCGGTGTACAGTGTGCGGGAAAGCAATGTTGCGGTGTACAGTGTGCGGGAAAGCAATGTTGCGGTGTACAGTGTGCGGGAAAGCAATGTTGCGGTGTACAGTGTGCGGGAAAGCAATGTTGCGGTGTACAGTGTGCGGGAAAGCAATGTTGCGGTGTACAGTGTGCGGGAAAGCAATGTTGCGGTGTACAGTGTGCGGGAAAGCAATGTTGCGGTGTACAGTGTGCGGGAAAGCAATGTTGCGGTGTACAGTGTGCGGGAAAGCAATGTTGCGGTGTACAGTGTGCGGGAAAGCAATGTTGCGGTGTACAGTGTGCGGGAAAGCAATGTTGCGGTGTACAGTGTGCGGGAAAGCAATGTTGCGGTGTACAGTGTGCGGGAAAGCAATGTTGCGGTGTACAGTGTGCGGGAAAGCAATGTTGCGGTGTACAGTGTGCGGGAAAGCAATGTTGCGGTGTACAGTGTGCGGGAAAGCAATGTTGCGGTGTACAGTGTGCGGGAAAGCAATGTTGCGGTGTACAGTGTGCGGGAAAGCAATGTTGCGGTGTACAGTGTGCGGGAAAGCAATGTTGCGGTGTACAGTGTGCGGGAAAGCAATGTTGCGGTGTACAGTGTGCGGGAAAGCAATGTTGCGGTGTACAGTGTGCGGGAAAGCAATGTTGCGGTGTACAGTGTGCGGGAAAGCAATGTTGCGGTGTACAGTGTGCGGGAAAGCAATGTTGCGGTGTACAGTGTGCGGGAAAGCAATGTTGCGGTGTACAGTGTGCGGGAAAGCAATGTTGCGGTGTACAGTGTGCGGGAAAGCAATGTTGCGGTGTACAGTGTGCGGGAAAGCAATGTTGCGGTGTACAGTGTGCGGGAAAGCAATGTTGCGGTGTACAGTGTGCGGGAAAGCAATGTTGCGGTGTACAGTGTGCGGGAAAGCAATGTTGCGGTGTACAGTGTGCGGGAAAGCAATGTTGGAGTGTACAGTGTGCAGGAAAGCAATGTTGCGGTGTACAGAGTGCGGGAAAGCAATGTTGCGGTGTACATTGTGCGGGAAAGCAATGTTGGAGTGTACAGTGTGCGGGAAAGCAATGTTGGAGTGTACAGTGTGCGGGAAAGCAATGTTGGAGTGTACAGTGTGTGTAAAAGTAATGATAAAGTGTACAGTGTTTGGGAAAGCAATGTTAACATGTACAGTGTGCGGAAAAGCAATGTTGGAGTGTAGATGGGCAGGAAAGCAATGTTGGAGTGTAGATGGGTAGGAAAGCAATGTTGGAGTGTAGATGGGTAGGAAAGCAATGTTGGAGTGTAGAGTGTGCGGGAAAATAATGATAAAGTGTGTAATGAGCAGAAAAGTAATGTTGGAGTGTACAGTGTGCAGGAAAGCAATGTTGGAGTGTACAGTGTGCAGGAAAGCAATGTTGCGGTGTACAGAGTGCGGGAAAGCAATGTTATAGTTTACAGAGTGTGGGAAATCAATGTTTGAATGTACAGAGGGCAGAAACTAAGTCTGAGTCCTAGAATGTATATCTTGTGCGGAAACAATTGATAGAATACACAGGATAAGGCAGGATGTAGTAGAATATAGCAGGATAAGGGGAGGCAAGGGTGAAATTAACAATGGGCAGTGATACAATGTAAGAACGTATGGGATATTTGGGAACACTGTTAGGCTGCTCAGTGAACGGGGAAGCGACAGTTTCCATCAACTCAAAATTTATGAACGCATTCAATTATTTTTAGATGAGGTTTGTGTGTGAAGAAATGAATGACAGCAGACAGCTGAAGGACAAGTTGAGGATAGCCAGACATTATGGACAAGTGCCAACTAAGTGAACAATGTTAGAGAACCAAGGGAGGGATGGGATAGGAGTCATTGTCTACTAAATATACTAACCCCCCCCCCCCCTTTCCCTACGGCTTGGCGTTGGTTCCCTATCCTGCAT
>NW_017306381.1:2132121-2146989 GCF_000935625.1 Nanorana parkeri | reverse complement strand
CCCCCCCCCCTCTTTCCCTCAGGTCTGGCTGTGGTTCCATCTACTGCATTTTCTATTCTTTACTCCTATCAAGCACATGTTCTTCATTCCCCCGACCCCTACACCCCACAAAGTCTCACCACCATGGGGCAATACGCCCGACATCCTCCCCCCACCTAGCTGCCCACCAGCATTTATATACCTCCCTCCATTCTACTAAACAACCCTCAGGAAACTCCCACATTTCCAGTCCTCAGCTTGTTTTCCCCATAGTCCAGTCACAGAATGTGCCACCAAAGATCCAATACTTCCCCCACAGGAACACCCAGCACCCCCATCAGCAATCTGTGCCCACACGGGGCAAGCGCCAGTCTGAAGCATCCAGCCTGCTCTTTCCTGCTGCCCTGGAAGGGGCGGTTCTTCCTTCGCAATACCCTTGGGCTATCTTGTGGGGCCCAACTGTCTCAGATGAGGAAGGGGCACAAAGTTCAGCTTCTTCCACCCCTCGACCTTACTACCATCATGAGTGGGGCTTGTTGGAGCACGGTGAGCCAGCGCGAGGACTGGACCTGAAGGGGGTACCGACCACTCTGAGACCCCATGGCTTTCCCCCGCTACAAGAAGGTCAGTAGTGTGTTGACAAAGTGTCAGGGTCCAACATCTTGCAGTCTCAGACATCAATTGTCTTTTTCTCTCCCCAGGGACCGACCCTCAACTTTACGTCACCATTGTGATCTCTGTGCTCATTGTGTTGGTGGCTACCGGAATAATCATCAAATTCTGGTGAGTATAGAGCACTCAGCTGTCAGATAACATTATGAATGATATGTTTAGTGAAGAGCTTAGCAGTGCTGGAAACCTGGTCTTGAATTCCCCCAGAGACTCGTCCTCTCTATTATTGAATGAGTTTGCTCTAGTTCCTTTCCCATAGCATATTGTTCAGTCAGCCAAATGACAGAACTAGCCCTGATTTTGTCCTTCTGTGGAAGACAAGGGAAACTGGGCTGGAGGACAGGGGTTCATGTGCCCCCCCAGACCATTAATAATAAGATATGCTGGACTGCTGGCCTTGAGTGGAGATACTTCACCATTATGATATCAGAAACACCCACTGGGCATGACACAGCTACCTTCTCCCTGTTCAGGCCTACGATCACACCATCCGGCAGAGGTAGGTCTTCCAGCACAAACTTCTTTTGCAGCTCTGAGATGTCATATGAGCCTAAAGCCTCAGTGGAAGCTGATCCTGTAAGATATGGAAGGGTGTGTCACCATAAACCATGCCATTTAGAAACACCTACCTTTCATCATGCCCACCAATCAGTACAGAAACCTGACACACTTTGCTAGGTGCATTGTCTTTAGCCCACAGAAATCTGCCCCTACCATGAAATGGCCAGTTGGTTGTGTTTGTCCCCTAAGCCAAATGTTCCCAATCCCCCCATGGTGGTAGGGACATCTTTTTGACCCCATTACTTTCCCTGACCCCATACTGGTGATCAGATAAACCCATGGATCACCCTCCTTCTCATAGCCCTGTCTTTCAGAAGCTTTAGTGTTGAGATATCCCTACCACAAGTCCACATTTTTCCCAACATAAGCTGACTGTAAGAAGCCAAATAAGGAGTCACAATCCCCCGTTGGATTCTCTATAAATAAAATAATTGTTAATGTCGGCTGGGAGAGAGTGACACTTTCATTGAGGCCTTGTGGGAGGTGGACAAGGCGCAGACTGCTGGAGGAACACCTCGTTGGGTTTTCCGGAAGATGTAAGAAGCAGATGATTCACCAGTGTCATGCGAAAAACTGAAAATAATGGGCTGAATCATTCACTGGCTTATTAAATGTTTCGTGGTCTGGAGTCTTGAGATATTTGGACCAGAGTTTTTAGCAGGGCTGTAACTATAAGTCATGAGGTCCTGTAGCAAAACTTTAAAGGGGACCCATTTTCTCTCAGCTCCATCTCATAGACAATACCTCTAGTGATTCAGAATATCTAGAGTTCTTGAGTCCACATGACCAACCTGCAGCCCGAGGGCCTGTGTGCGGTCCTTTAAGGTGGCCCATGGTCTCTAAGCTTTATCTCAAAGACAATACCTCTAGTGATACCGAATACCTATTGTTCTTGAATCCTGATGACCAACCTGCAGCCTGGGGGTCTGCGCGCAGTCCTTTAAGGTGGCCCATAGTCTGTAAGCTGCATCTCAAAGGCAATACCTCTAGTGATACAGAATATCTAGAGTTCTTGAGTCCACATGACCAACCTGCAGCCCGAGGGCCTGTGTGCGGTCCTTTAAGGTGGCCCATGGTCTCCAAGCTTTATCTCAAAGACAATACCTCTAGTGATACAGAATACCTATTGTTCTTGAATCCTGATGACCAACCTGCAGCTTGAGGGCCTGCGTGCGGTCCTTTAAGGTGGCCCATTCTTTCTAAGCTCCATCTCAAGGACAATACCTCTAGTGCTCCAGAATACCTAGTGTTCTTGAATCCCGATAACCAACGTGCAGCCTGAGGGCCTGCGTGCGGTCCTTTAAGGGGATCCATTGTCTCTAAGCTCCATCTCAAGGACAATACCTCTAGTGACACAGAATACCTATTGTTCTTGAGTCCTAATGACCAACCTGGGCCCGAGGACGTGTGTGCGGTTCTTTGATTCATGTCAACCCATTGGACCCCAGCAGTCAGTAATGGGATCATTGATCTGTAAAGGGACTGTAATGTCACTGATCTCTAGCAGTCTCATGAAACATATCCCCATTTTGTGACTGTCTCCTACAGCTTGTCATCATTCTCCGGCCAAAACTGAAAACTGTAGCATTGCTGTAGTCTCTGACCATCTCTAGTAGAATGTCTGCAGTTCCTGACAGTCATTAACAGCATTATACTGAATATTATATGAGGCTCTTTGGTAACACTAGGGTCACCGTTGAGGAACCTATACATTGTAACTTGACTACTACTTCTAAAGAGGTTCCCAAACTTCATGTGCATTCATTTCATCCAAACGCCAAACGCAATTGCCTAGTGCTGCATAAATCACTATGTAAGCAGATAGCTCTGGGCCCCTTAAAGAGGACCTTTACCCCCCCCCCTCTGGCTAAAAACCACATCAGCAAGCAGCTCTGCTTGCTGATATGGAATCATCTTACATGAAATAAACATATTCACATTTTACTGACAAATTCCCGATAGCGGTCACACAGTCTGCTATAGCTATAGTTACACCTTTGGTTTTGGGCTCTTCCTAGCCTACCTTGAAATCTTACTTCTATTGTACTCACTGTAAAATGCTTTTCTCTGCATTCATTGAAGCACACAGCCGATCACCGGTCCTTCTCCTGCAGGTGGCGATATAACCCGCTGGTCTGGATCTGATGATCGGCTGTGTCCTTCAATGAATACAACTCTCTAGCATAGGCGATCACACTCTTCCAGCTGTATTATTCACAATATAAACTAACTGGAAGCCCCCCCCCCAAAAAAAAAATAGTGAGAGCCCTTGAGAGGCATGGCAGGTGGGTGGAGTTGGGAACTCATGTGTAGAGATCTCAACACCCAGGTTCCTGAGACACTTAAAGAGGAATGTTACCCTTATCTTCAAAATAACAACAAAGGCACCTTGAGAAATGTTCAGTAATGACAATCTACAATTGCCGGCTTTTCAATTTTTGCATGCCTTATTTTTCTTTTCCTCCCCAGTCTTCTCACAGCAGCCATTTTTACTAAGGGAAGATTAATCCATCTCCCTTTACTTCCTGGAACTTTGCCACATGTGACTAGACATGTGACCATGCACATCATCTCAGGGGAGGAAAATGCCTTTCCCTGAGATCTTGTGAGATTACAGATGAGATTCCCCAGCAATGCTCTGCTGATGTCACCTTCCCAGGATGCAACGCTTGGGCACAGATGACATCATTTGTGCCAAAGAGGACCAGGAAGTAGAAAATACGAAATTGGCAGTAAAATGTGAATATGTTTATTTAGCTAATGAATGCAAGATGATTCCATATAAGCACGCAGAGCTGCATGCTGATGTGGTTTTTAGCCCGAGGGGGTAAAGGTCCGCTTTAAGAAGCCAATAAGCTTCACTGAACATCAAAATAGGATGTATGTGGACTGACTTAGTTTAGCTTCTCCATGCTGCTCCACCCCCATACTAAAAGTACCCAGCAGGCAATCGCTATATCGGTGCGTTAATAAAACAACGCACATAAACACTTTATGAAGAAATATATGGCCGCACTTTCTTCCTGTACTTCTAAAAGCGCCAGCCCTTGATGAGATGTACGAAGTGTTAAAATGCATGCAGTTATGTTAAGCAGATGACTGTGTGACACTCTCTGCGGCGTTAATTGTAGCACCTCTGAGTGGTTTCCTGCTGTGCCCTTCAATATCCTTACTGCGCGAGTTCCTCGTTCTGCGGGAATTTGTTTCCTCCACAGAACAAATTGCATTACAAATAACTTCAACGTGAAAGTGACCTTGAGACGTTTGCATAAGCGTCTGTTAAAAATAGCTCCATCCTATAGCGGCACTACTTTAGAAAAGAGGACTGTGCTCAAAACTTTTTCTTTTTTTAATTTGAGCTTTATTGAAGCATTTACCAGCGACGGTACGTCGCGTCTCCGAATAATGAACGCTGACAGCCGGCCGGATGAAGGGAACTAAAAAAGCCTGCGTGGAAATACACTATATTGCCAAAAGTATTGGGACACCTGTCGCTACACGCACATGAACTTTAATGGCATCCCAGTCTTAGTCCGTAGGTTTCAGTATTGGGTTGGCTCCGCCCTTTGCAGCTATAACAGCTTCAACTCTTCTGGGAAGGCGTCCATTGGAGGGGTGTATCAATACTTTTGACAATATAGTGTATATACAGTTTGCAACAAAAACTCACTGTAAAATGCTTTCCTCTGCATTCTTCGAAGCACACAGCCGATCATCGGTCCTTCTCTTGCAGGTGGCGATATAACCTGCTGGTCTGGATCTGATGATCGTCTGTGTCCTTCAATTAAAGGAGAACTATGGGGTTAAGTATTTTCCCCATAGTTCTCCTTAGGGTAACGGGAGGACACAAACTAGCGTCCTCCCATCACCCTAAGCTCAGTATACCGCGAGCTGTAGCTCGCGGTATACTGAGACGCCGCAGTATACCGCGAGCAGCTGCTCGCGGTATACTGAGACGCTGCAGCTGAAGCGGATCCCGACAATTGTGCCGGGATCCGCCCAGCTGCGTGACTGACAGCTGCCTCTGCCTATCTAGAGGCAGAACCAGCTGTACCCGCCCCCTCCCCGTCCGTTCCGACAGTCAGCGCTGGAGGATCGGAGCGGGTGGAATCCAGCCCCTCCCCTGTCATGGCAGAGGGCTGTGACAGGATCGAGAGGTGAGCGAACGCCGGTATGTGTTCGCTCACCTCCCGATCTACTGAGCCGACCTGTGACAGTCTCATTGTCACAGGTCGGCTAGAACTACCGTATGAGGTGACTGAAAAGCACCTCATAGTTCTCCTTTAATTGAAGAGGGGAAAAAAAAAAACTTTTCCCTTTTTTTACATTACTGATATTTTTCTAAAAAGTAATTGGGGGTCAAATGCAGACACAGCAGCGGTAGGATATAGCAGAACAAAAACAAATATAGGCGATGGACAACTTTGTACTATGGCAGGAAACCAGACACAAGGATAGGCATAGGGCCACATCAGGGGCGACTACTGTCACTTGGTCACGTTATTTCTCAGGAAGCAGCAGATTAAATGCTCCCTCGCATTCTACAGCCAGATGAATTGGGAAATAAATTCCATTTGTTGTCACGTACATTCCACTTCATCATTTTAATTGTATTTTTGGGGTAAATATGAAGTATTATAAATACATTTTTCTCATTTACCTCGTCTAGCCAGCAGATGGTAAATGTATCTTTTGGACTTCAGATAGCTGGAGTACGGTTCTTATGTAAACACTAACCTAATATTGGGTTCTCAGGCTGTGCATAAATACATCTGACTGGGCCAGAGGAGGGACCCACTCCCCTCTTCTTCTTCATCTGTATTCAGAAGCAGTAAGAGGGTGCAGAACTTATGCTGGGCTTTCTTACAAGACAGCCCAGAATGCACTGTATACAGTGTAGCATGGAAGCACCTTCATTGACATAGAGGGACACACCCCTTCTCCTCTCCTGCAAGAAGGTTACTTACTGAGCCAGAGGAGGGACACACACTCTTCATCCTCTGCTGTATACAGAAGCAGTAGGCAAGTGCAGAACTAATGCTGGCCTTTCTTACTGGACAACCCAAAATGCACTGTATACACTGTGGCATTAAAGGACCTCGATTGGCATAGAGGAGGGACACACCCCCTTCTCCTCTAATGCAGAAAGGATGCTGTCTAGATATTGAATCTGTAGGCACAGTCATCAAGTGCAGAACTAATGCTGGACTTTCTTATTAGGCAGCATGGAAAGCACTGAACACACTGCCCCATGATAGCCCTTTGAATGACTTGCTGGGGGCACACTCCCCTCCTCCTCTTTTGTATTTAGAAGCAGTAAGACAACCTAGTATACAGTGTAGCATGAATGCACCTTGATTGACGTAGAGAAGGGACACTCCCCCTTCTCCTCTCCTCCAGGAAGGGTGCTGTCTAGGTATTGAATCTGAAGGCACAATCATCAAGTGCAAAGCTAATGCTGGGCTTTCCTATTAGGCAGCATGGACGGCACTAAACACACTGCCCAAATTAAAGCCCCTTAAAATGACTTGGTGGGGGCACAACCCCCTCCACTTCTTCTTCGGGAAAGGTGTTGTTGAGATATTCAGTCTGTAGGAGCAGTCAGCGGAGGCAGAGCTCCATCAGCCAATGCCAAAGGGGGGGGGGCTTGTACTGCAAGACTGCCCCACAACCAAGTACCAAGTGGTTGACATGTGTTTATGGCACGATCCCATTGACTTCAATGGGCTTGTTTGGCAAGTAGCAATGTGAACAGTTTTGAGCGGCCATCATCTTATTATGTACGTAGGCAATC
The DNA here is from genome assembly GCF_000935625.1 of Nanorana parkeri. Classification (NCBI taxonomy): domain Eukaryota; kingdom Metazoa; phylum Chordata; class Amphibia; order Anura; family Dicroglossidae; genus Nanorana; species Nanorana parkeri. The sequence continues at coordinate 2,139,983 of NW_017306381.1, read as the reverse complement.
CGGGGGCAATAAAAAAAAAGATAATCCACCTGATTTTACCGCCTCTTTGCTGCCCATGTGAATGTGAGGGCTGTGATTGACAGCCTGGCTTTACCTTCTGACTGCCCCTGTGAGAGGGAAGATGGCGGTATCCAGGGGGAAATAACCAGAGACAGACTGGAGCAGAGTTTTTGTTCACTGATTATGAGCCGAAGAGTTGTTTATAAGATGAATAATTTATATTTGGCAGCCATTTCGGTAAACCTTGGCAAAGGGAAGGGGTGCTTCAGAGAGAGCACAGATTCAAAGATACAGCAGAATATGGAGGAAATGAGTGCTGGTATTTGACAAAAGAGCTCACACTTCATTAGCAGCAGAGTTACATAGTGTTTGAAGTTAAATAAAGACCCAGGTTCGCCAAGTTCAACCTTTGTGTGTCTGTGTGTGATTGACATGTGTGTGTGTATATGAGTCCCTGTATGGTCTTAGTATTTAAGGGTACATGTACCGTTGTATGTTGCGGTCTCTGAGGAAGGTCTCTAAAGGCTTTTTGAATGATTCAATACTCTCAGCTGATACCACAGCTTGTGGCAGCGAGTTCCGGACACTAAACGCTCTAACTAAAAAGAAGCCCCTACGCCCTTTGTGGTTAAAGGAGAACTATGAGATGAGTGATTTCCACTCACCTCATAGTTCTAGCCGACCTGTGACAATGAGACTGTCACAGGTCGGCTCAGTAGATCGGGAGGTGAGTGAACACATACCAGGTTCGCTCACCTCTCGATCCTGTCACGGCTCTCTGCCGTGACAGGGGAGGGGCTGGATTCCCCTCTCCGATCCGCCAGAGCTGACTGGCAGAACGGCCGGGGGGGGGGGCGGGTACAGCTGGCTCTGCCTCTAGATAGGCAGAGCCAGCTGTCACTCACGCAGCTGGGCGGATCCCTTCATCTAAGTCGGGATCCGCTCCGGCTGCGGCGTCTCAGTATATAGAGAGCTGTAGCTCGCGGTATACTGAGCTTAGGGTAACGGGAGGACGCTAGTTTGTGTCCTCCCGTTACCCTAAGGAGAACTATGGGGAAAAACACTGACCCTATAGTTCTCCTTTAAATCTTTTCTCCACCAGTTTTAGGTGGTGGCCTCTGGTCTTTGTTATGGAGTTTACCGTAAAAAGTTTATTGCCGATGTTGCCGTCACCATTGAACATCTTGTACATCAAAATCATGTCCCCCCCTTAATCTCCTCACTTCCAGCGTGAACAAGTTTAAATTTAGTACCCTTGTCTCATAGCTTTGGTCCTCCATCCCCTTAGTTAGTTTAGTTGCCCTTCTCTGGACTCTCTCCAGCACCAGGACATACTTTCTGTGGACTGGTGACCAAAACTGGACCGCATACTCCAGATGAGACCGAACCAGTTCACAGACCCTTCCATGTCAGGCCTACCTGGCTCTCTGCCACCTGGCAGGATCCAGCACACTTAGGCTGGGTTCACACCATTTTTTCCGGACCAGATCTGGATCATAGTGCATTGTTTTTTTTACCGCAATTTTGGAAATTATAATCTTTTTTTTAAGCTTAAAATGGTCTTACAGGTGCGTTCCATGCGTTTTTGATGCGTTCCACTGCATTCCAGACAAGACAAAATAGGACATGCAGTATTTTTCTGGTCTGGTCTGGAACGGACTGCGCTGGTGGGAACAGAGGCCAGAAATAGCATAGGGGTACATTGGGATGCATTTTGGGTCCGGAAACAGTGTGGTCTGGAGGTAATCTGGATGTGGTGTAAATGGGCCCTTAGCCCTGTACAGGTTGGAAGCTTTCCCTATGGCACCCACTGAATCATCTCTGTCTCAGTCCCTCTCAATCCCCCCATAAGGACATCAGAAGCTCTGCTCATTGGTACTTATGGGCAATCTTTCACCAACATGGAACACTCCATGCATTCCTCATCCATCCATCCATCTATCCATTAGGATTTTACAAGTCACAATTGCTAAATGAACCTTCATGTGGTATTTATCCTCTCTCCTCCCAGCTGTGAACGCAGACAGAAACGCAGGCGCAACCGCAATGAACGTTGTGCTTTACCGGAGGAAGGAAGCCTGCAGCCCTTGACCGACTTGTCACCCGACTCTGACATCCCCGGGCTCCATCCACTAAAACTCGGTGACTTCAACAAAAGTGGCCTGGATGACAGAAGCGTTCCCTGCAGAACAAGCAAGTAAGTCAGAGAGACAGGCGGATTCCATACACAGTGCCAGAAGCAGAGAGTGAAATGGAAAATACCTGATTAAAGTTGGATCAGTTTAAAGTTGGAAGATGGCCTCCAATAAAGACAAATATGTGCTGCACTGATTTTGCACTTTTCTTAGTCCTCCTACAAATAGGGACCTTAGATTGAGGTTTGTATGCCCTCCCTGTGCTTGCATGGGGCTACTCAGGTTTCCTATCACCCTCCAAAAACACAGTGGTATGTGAATTGGCTCCTAGTATATAAGATAGGGACCTTAAGGTGCCCATACACTGCACGATTCTCGTACGAGAATCGCGGGAAATCCTGCGATCGTACGAGAATCGTGCAGTGTATGGAAGGCGCGCGACCGTTTCTACTGTACGGTCGCACGTCTTCCGTCGAACCAGCATGAGTTAGTGGCCTGCTGGTTCGACAACTGCCGAACGGGCCGGTGTGCGCACGCGCACACTGCCCGTTTGCAGTCAACGTAAGCCCGCCCCTCATTACAGTCATCGTAAGCCCGCCCCTCATGGGGGCGGGCTTGCGATGATCGAGAGTACGATCTGCCTGTCCAAGATAGGCAGATCGTACGTTTTTTTAGGTACTTGTGTATGGCCACCTTTAGATTGGAGTTTGCATGCTCTCCCTGTGCTTGCATGGGGCTACCTAGATTTCCTATCACCCTCCAAAAACATATTGGTATGTGAATTGGCTCCTAGTATATAAGATAGGGACCTTAGATTGTAAGCTCCTTGGTGGGAGGGACTGATGTAAAATAAATATCTCATGATAGGTCAGCTTTCAAATATTGGGGCCTGGTTGTGGCCACGGCAAGCCTATCAGAGCTGAAACAATATCCTGTGTTTCCAATAGGCTGGTGATGTTCTTCTTGTAAGTTTTGGGAAGTGGATTTTGAGGATGCAAAGATTGTTTTTGTCAGAACGCAATGCCGTACATAAGCCACTGTGATTATTATCGACCTGAAATTGGAAAGCATCATCTGCCCTATGTGTGTCTGAGGACTTGGACTCTTCATTAGAAAACACAAACATTGCCTGCGCCTCGCAACATTCCGCGCCTGTACTGTGCAGCAATAATTAATATGATCTGTAATCTCCCTGCACCTGAGTACTCAGTGTGACAAACCACTGTGACACTGCCCCCTAGTGGCCAACAGTGTACCATCTCTCCACACAAACACAGGGGGGCCTAATTATCAGCATTGAATGGATATTTTGGCTTATTTCACACAAAAAAAATCCCAATATTTTGGCTATCAGGTGCTAATTTTAAATGTATTTGCACTAAGGTAAAAAAAAAACCAGAGAAGCTTTTTTTCTACACTTCCTGTTTACAACAAATTTCTGCATTTCTGGTAAATTTTATGCCCCCATAAACTAGGTATAATTTGTGTTTTTCAAGACATTTTACTGAAGTTTGCAGCAGAATTCCAGACAAGCAGCTAAATACATATATAGGATCAGATTTAGCTGCCACAGCACAGACCTCTCTGGTAGGGTAGGAGACCCGATTCGTCTCTGTTTCAGGTTCTGTCGGCCTGTGACTGGACAGTGAAAGGAGAAGTAGCAGACTGATGAGCTCATCTCTCTGTCACTCTTCTCTTCTCCAATCAGAATGTTTCTTGTTAGTACTTGAGGCAGCAGAGTCACTGCTGGAAATTGTACAGCTGTCACCAGCGAGAATAGAGAAGGACACCTGTGACAGCAAAAAAGGGGAAGTCCCCTCACTTTGTAGAAATTGCTTCTCACTTAATGTTGCATCTCTGGGGCAGGAAGTGAAGACAAATCTCTCCAATATCATGTAAAAAAATAAATCAAGGCAACTGGACTTGCTGTATTCTTCTTATAGACTGGTCATGTGACCAGCTTTCTCAATTCAGAATGACTTGTACAAAAATTCTCTGGGAATAAATATGGTGAACGTCACTCCAATCCACATAATCTGTTAATCATAACCAGCATGGGGCCAGACCTCATGGTGGTAAGGTGTTGATTGCGTTTGTATGATTGGAGCTAGCAGGTGTTATTAAGCTGCCCAGAGAGAGGTGTTAAAACAGCATTGTACGTGGCAGGCAATAGATGTCTCACACCACCACCACTACCTCTATTCAAGCTTGGCTTCTCAATTTTTACATAATTGGCCTCTTTCACACCTCTTTTGAAACCAGTCCTCCTCCCTGTCTAGGATGCGTACATGACTGTCTTCAGAGGAGTGACCTTTTTCCTTTAGATGTAGGTATACTGCTGAATCCTGACCAGAATTTTTGGCTCTTCTATCCTGTGCCATACGCTGGTGTAGCTGCGGTTTTGTTTCCCCGACATACAATTCTGAGCACTCCTCACTGCACTGCACTCCTATGCGCACACTGGCGAACGAGTGCGCATCTGCGCACAGGTGCACGGCCAGGCCTGGCTCTATGGATCATACCAGGCACAACATTCCTGGCAAAGGCTTCTTGACAGCTGTTTTAGCACCTCTTTCTGAGCGGCTTAATAACACCTGTTAGCTCCAATCACACAAATGCAATCAACACCTTACCTCCATGATGTCTCTGACCCCCATGCTGGTTATAATAAACAGATTATGCGGATTGGAGCAACATTCACCATATTTATTCCCAGGGAATTTAAGTACATGTCATTCTGAATTGAGAAAGCTGGTCGGATGACCAGTGAAACATCTTCAAGAACAATACAGCAAGTCCAGTTGCCTTGATTTATTTTTTACAGATATCCATGACCCGGATGAATGAGAACCTTCACAGACAAATCTCTCCAATAGGACACAGAGAGCAAAAAAATAAAATCCGCCAGGAGTTTTAACTCCTTTCTACCCTATGCAAAACGTAAAAGAAAAACATTGGTGTTACATACACTTTAACTAGAGGTGCACCGAAATTAAAATTTCAAAACCGAAACCGAAAATGTCAGGCTGACGTCATATATTTTATTCTTATTTATTTATTTTTTATTAAATATTTTTATTTTTTACTTTATTGATGGGGGCTTTGGAGAAATATTGGGGGTTTAAACAGCCTCCTGATATTCCTCTTTTAAAACAGAAAAAGAGATTGAGGACACAAAGTCCTCAATCTCTTTTTCTGTATCCCCTGTTATCAATGAACAGGAATCCTCTCCGAGTGTTCCTGTTCATTCATAACATGAGGACAGAGTATGTTTACTATATCCACAATCATGAATGGACAGGAGGAGATGTAGATCACTTCCCATTCATTCATGATTGAGGATATAGTAACCATACCATGTCCTCAATTATATACAAACACTCAGCGATCACTGACTGCTTGTACCCGCTCTCCTTCCTGACAGCTGTCACAGGAGGTTGAGCAAGCGGTGCGGGAGGAGAGCTCGATCTGACAGCTGACTCCTCCCCCTCACGGTTGGCTGGCCTCCTGTGACAGCGCATGCTGTCTTCGCCCACACCACTGCTCCCCGATCTATGACAGGAGGCTGAGCGGTGTGGGAGGAGTGACGCCGGCCGCCCACAGCGCTCTCCTCCCACACCGCTCGGCCTGATGTGACAGTGTCTCTCTTCCCCGCTGGGACACAGAGCAGCGCCCAGAGGGGAGGAGAGAAAGCAGGGATGCACTGCTCTTTCGGGCCAAAAAATGGCACTTTGTTTCGGCGGCTGAAATTTCGGTGCATCCCTAACTTTAACAAGATTGAAACTGGTCACTGCATCATTTATAACAGAAAAATAAGGACAGTGCCAACCTTGCCTTCTCTTCTGAGGCCCATCAGTTGAAACTAACCTCTTTATCTCCACTCTCTTCCCCAGGATTCCTGTGGTGACCATGTGATTGCACCGTAGATATCCCGAATCTGTAGACGGACAGCTGTGATGGACTCTGGGTGAAAGGAACCAACCTAATGGAAGGTGGGGGGGGGCACCTAAATTTCTCAAACCTCTGCACCCCAGAAATGATCGTTTGAGAGGACCCAGCCATTCACGGACAACAGCCAAGTGAAGATGACCTCAGATAGACAGGAGTAGCCCCACGTCTAGGGCTGTATGTGTGTGTACATATAATCTATTACATGTATGTAGGCATGGTCACACATAACCACTATTACCAGGGCTACCTGTGGGGGAGACTGTGAAGCCCTGAAGGCCTTGTGATAGAATAATTATGTAATAATATTGTTCTCTATGACTGCATGTGTGACTGTTAACACGTGACTTAACCTCACTAAGGGCTTAACCCCCGACGTCCATGTTGTGACTGTCACTACCAACCAGAAATCTGAGTGTATATAGATATATATATACAGTATCTGCTCTTCTGAGTTTTAACGGCAGTTTTATTTTTAATAAAATAATTTTAAGTGTAACAGATGAACAGAAAGAGAGACGTCAATGACTGTGAAATTCTCTGCGTTACTGTAACAGGCACCAAGGCCAGCTGCTTGTCTGTGATGGCGCATCGCTAGGTGGGCCTTCATCATCCGACTCCCACAGATCTTCCCCTGTAATAGAAAGAACAGCCGCGAATGATCACAAACTGTAGGGCAGAGAAGAAGGAAAGTCGATGTGATAACATCATACGCTATATAACCATAAGTGTGTAGACACCTGACCATCACACCTACTATACAACCAAAAGTATGTGGACAACCCACCAAATTATTGAGTTTAGGTGTTTCCATGGAAGGGTATTGTTCATGTTACAGCATACAAAGATATTTTAGACAATTGTGCACGCCCAACCTTGTGGCAGCAGTTTGGGGAAGGTTCTTTTCTGTTCCAGCATGAGCCATAGCAAACTCCAGCAAGTAGCCATAGCAATGTACTAAAACAGCGGTCGCCAACCGGTGGTCTGCGAGAAAATGTTGGTGCACCCCGGGCCCCTCTGATGCCGTGCAGGCTGGGCCGTCATTGAAGCGGCACGGAGGCTCCGGGGCTGCGTCTCTCTGACTCAAGCAGCGGCTGTCACAAGGAATGCGCAGCTCTCAGCACAGTGCGGGCTCTGCAGGAGGCGAGGCATCTCATCAGTTCCCGGACTGAGCAGGCTGTGGGACATAGAAAAAGTGGGGAGAAGCCAGGTAATAGTGGCTCTTGTACTAGAGCAAGTATCAGAAAGTTCCATAAAGACCTCGTTTGATGAGTTGGGTGTGGAGGAACTCAAGTGGCCTTCACAGAGCCCCAAACTCAACCCTACTGAACACCTTGCAATGAACTGGAACACTGCGATCTGTGAGCGGGCACAAATTCCCACAGACACACTCCATAATCTCATGGAAAAGCTTCCCAGAAGAGTAAATTCTGTTATAGCCGCAAAGGAGGCCAACTTTACATAAAGGGCCATGGCTTTTGAAATGGGGTGTCCAACAAAGCTCATATGGGTGCAATGGTCAGGTGTCCACAAACGTTTGGCCAAATAGTGTAGAGATGGGATACTTTCTTGCTGTAAAATATTCAGACAAGGTAAAGTGCTGTTCCTACACCTCTATTTATGCAGTCCATAAAGAATTCATGAGAAAAGGACATGCTGTTATTTTTCGAATGTTTAATATCAGCAAGAAAAAGGATCCTGCAGATCACTCAAAGCCCAACTCTGGCCAAGTGAACAGGAAAAGCCACATACAGCATTTAAAGCCCAATTCCAGCTTAT
>NW_017306381.1:2131611-2132100 GCF_000935625.1 Nanorana parkeri | reverse complement strand
TTTCTGCACACAAATCCCTTTTGTTGCTGCAGGCAACCACAACTCATGTAGCAACGTAAGCGCCAATCTCAGCAGAATTCATCTGTGGGCCCAAGGAGGTTTGATGATACACCCCCTCAGGGGGTGGGTCCTTAATGCCCTGGGCTCACAGTTTGTTGGATGAATGACTCTACATGTCACTCAGCCTGGAAGGAGGAACTGCACTGGACCTGGTGCCTGCAGGGGAAGACAGAGCCCCAGAAAGGAAAATGTTTTTTTTTAAAGAAAGCTGGAATTGAGCTTTAAACCTGATAAGAGTTCTTATCCTTCCCTGATCTGCCCAAAATTAAATAAATGGGGTTTGCTTACAACGGAGCTTTAATGTATCACAAAAACTAATTTAACAATGCAATTAATTAAAGCAAGCACTTAGTGTTTCTTCTTTAACTTGCAGTTTGGTGAATTTCCGCATCATGCACATCTTGATTGCTGTGTCCAACAGCCCCGGGT
>NW_017306381.1:2128955-2131085 GCF_000935625.1 Nanorana parkeri | reverse complement strand
CCCCCCCTCAGTGATTGCATTATGAGAGGGGGAGAAGGTTCCTTAAAAAAATTGATGAACCAATTTGAAATGTGCACAGTGCACATCACAGCCCAAGTAGGAGCATTCTTTTAGGATGACAACATTGCCCTTGCATTCAGTAAAGGTGCGTTGTCACCCGAGGGCAGAAAGGGCCTAACTGCCCAGATCAAAAGATGAAAACTGCACTGCGGAGAAAAGCAAATATTGGTCAAGCGGTTCCTCGGGGAATGTGAAGATTTACGATTCAGCCCCTAAGTCTAGAGAGACATAAACACTTTGAGCTTGCGAACGGCACATTTATTTATCACTATCCTCTTCATCTAACCAAAAACGATGGACAGCTTTGGAGGAGAGACACATAAATTTGAGTCCAAAAAGAGGAATGTGTAAGAGCTGTTAACAGATCTCACATATCAATAAGGTGAAATCCCAGACAAAATGGGTTTTTCTTTGGATAGAGACATTAAACCCTCTGTCAGGTTTGTATTGCAGCTCTGTCTGGGAGATTTACTTCTCGTCCTGAAGGCAAATGTAATGCTTTTTAAGACCACAGAGGTACACTTCAAAATATCGGAGAATCAAGTTTTAATTAGGTCCCTTTTGCTGGGAAGCTTTGTGCTCTTATTAAGACTCTTCCACATCTCACTCAGGGGTGATTATTATTATGTTTATGACTCCATTAAGTCTCTTCTGCACCTCACTCATTGGTGATTATTATGTTTATGACAAGCTGATCAGGGCCAGTTATTAGGATGCATATAGACACTTTAAAGGGAACTTATTACAAATGTCGCCATATATTAAAAAAAACAGGTTGCACCCTCTGATGCCAGGACCTACTTTCCAACTGTTACGCCACATAATACGTTTTGGAAAGCATTGCAATTTACAGCAAAGCTGAATAGGGCCAGCAACTGGAAGTTTACTGCAGTTAGCAGCTTGTGGCAATGGAGGATAATATTTATCTATGGGCTGTATTAAAAATAAAGAAGAAAAATGATATTTATAACGCACAGTGGTGTGCTTTATAAATGTTCCGAGCTCAGCTCACACTGATCCCCCCTCTCAGCAGCTGAGTTCACCCTGATCCCCCTCTCAGCAGCTCTGCTCCCCCTCTCAACAGCTCAGCTCACCCTGATCCCTCTCTCAGCAGCTCAGCTCACCCTGATCCCCCCTCTCAGCAGATCAGCTCCCCCTGCTCCCCCTCTCAGCAGATCAGCTCCCCCTGCTCCTCCTTCTCAGCAGCTCAGCTCAGCCTGATCCCCCCTCTCAGCAGATCAGCTCCCCCTCTCAGCAGATCAGCTCCCCCTGCTCCTCCTTCTCAGCAGCTCAGCTCAGCCTGATCCCCCCTCTCAGCAGATCAGCTCCCCCTGCTCCCCCTCTCAGCAGATCAGCTCCCCCTGCTCCTCCTTCTCAGCAGCTCAGCTCACCCTGATCCCCACTCTCAGCAGATCAGTTCACCCTGCTCCCCCCTCTGAGCAGCTCAACTCCCTTTGCTCCCCCATCTCAGCAGCTCAGTTCACCCTGATCCCCTCTCTCAGCAGCTCAGTTCCCTTTGCTCCCCCATCTTTGGCAGGAACTTAGCAACTCAGCTCACCCTGCTCCCCCATCTTTGCAGTAACTTTGCAACTCAGCTCATCCTGCTCCCCCCTTCTAGCATTGACTCAGCAGCTTGTCTCACCCCTCTCAGCAGCTCAGCTCCCCCCTCTCAGCAGTAACTTAGCAGCTCCCCCTGCGACCCCCCTCCCAGCATTGATTCAGCAGCTCAGCTATCCCTGTAGTAACTCAAGAGCTCAGCTCACCCTGCTCCCTTCCCAAGCAGTGGTTCAGCAGCTTATGTCCCTCTTCTCAACAGCTGCTCAGCTCACCCCTCTCAGCAGTAACTCAGCAGCTCTGCTCGCCTTACTCCTCCCTCTCAGCAGCAGCACAGCTCCCCCTGCTCCCCCCTCCCAGCATTGACTTAGCAGCTCAGCTATCCCTGCAGTGACTCAGCAGCTCACCTCACCCTGCTTCCTCTCCAAGCAGTGGCTCAGCAACTTGGGTTCCTCTTCTCAACAGCTCACCTCCCCACTCCCAGCATGAATAAGCAGCTCAGTTACCCCTGCTGCT
>NW_017306381.1:2111357-2128931 GCF_000935625.1 Nanorana parkeri | reverse complement strand
CATGGTGCATTAAGCTGATGAGAAATTACTTCAGTGCTTCTCTAGTGACCTTTGAGAATATATTGCTCCGCAGAGCCTGCAGCTACCGAGGTTAGTTAGAGCTCGATGTAAAGCTCATTTAGAGCTTGCAAAGAAAATGGAAGGACTTGAATTCCATAGCCTGGCCACTGGTTTGCTTTAAGCTTGATAACTCCAAGATACGCTAAAGCCTTGGTTAATAGTGCCACCAAGTACAGCATCTATTTCTCTTCCCCCCTCCATCACAGCCTTCTGCTTATTAATGCAGCAAAGTTCAGCAGATAATCGAAACTAGATACAGCTAAATGGAGAGATAAATGCAGAAAGCAAAACATCTAAACCTCTGGGGAGACATATTTTTCACCCACATGACTTTCTATTAGCGGCTTACCTTCATCCTCTTCTGACTCACTTTCTGGAGCAGGATTCAGGAACTCTGCACAAAACTGGACCTGAACTGCTGAGCTACATTAGAAGAAAAAGAAGGAGAGTTATTAAATGCACAGGGTGGACTGAAGAACACAAAGGTGCACAAGGAAAGCAATCGTTGCAGGATCATTTTTAGTGCATGGGTCTGTACATGTAGAATTCAGGCCTATTTCCATGCCTGGGATGCAGTAGGTGCTGCGTACAGCTGCCCATAGACATCAATGGCTGTATGAGGCTGTCGGTAGGTATAAGGCGGTACTTTAAGAAAGTCACGCATTCGGTGCATTCCTGCATGTGCAAGTTTTCTTTTTCTCCACAAATATTACCTATTTGGATACACCATTCATACAATGCTCAGTACATGCAAATGATGTTGCGACTGATTCAGTCATTGTTAGTAATAATCAGGCAATGTAGGTAGGGCCGGATTTACTCTCTCTGCTGCCCCAAGGCCAGGTTCCTCAATGCGCCCCGCTGTATGCAGGATGCATACATGTGATCTCAGAGACATCGCCGAGATCACTTGTACAAAACAAGAGGCGGTTTCCCCGCTGTACATTTAGCTCTGCTTGCCCAAATCAGGGCTAAATGTAGAAAACAAATACCCGCCTGGCGCCCAGAACTTCATGTCATGGGCATCGGGAGATAGGAATTCCACACCCCTGCTGCCCCTCTACTCCCTGCTGCCCCGAGGCCGGGCCTCGGTTGGCTTTGTAGGAAATCCGGCCCTGAATGTAGGGGTTAACATGTAAGGAAAACCGAGCTCTTGTTATCCAATCTCCTCTCGCACCATTAAGAGAGACAGCGTGCTCGTCATTTCTATCAAGCAAAATGTGGCACCGGCCTGTGAGTCTTATATATATCCCCACAGAGAAACCACTCAAGGGAGCAGGATATGGTATTTGTGTTCTACATTTTCCAAGGATTTACTAAAAATTTAATGAGAACTCTGGCTGGTGACAAGCATCTCACCTGAAAAACAGCAGATTCAGCCTGTCAGATGTAAATCAGTTTCAGCACCAAAAAACACGTCGCTGCTTGTATCTGGGGCAGGAACTTGGAGGCATCAGTACTGGAACAGCCTGATTCTCTTGCCGATGGCCAGGTAAGTATGGATTTGAAGGGGTTAGTTTAGTGTTAAGGGATTACATTAAAGTGACATTAAAGTCAAAAGTCTGCCCCCCCCCCCCCCCCCCCCCTAATGCTAATGTAAGGACTTACCTTAAATGATGTCTCTTAATCCGATCATCTTCTTCTTTCCTGTTCTTTTCCATCTGTCCCTCCAGCGCTGGTGCGGGTCTCCGATCCAGCGCTGACTCCTCTGTCCTCCTCTCATGTCCCACGGTGTCTGCATGCGGCTGCACGACTTACCTTGTGTCTCTCCTCGTCTCCCGGCCGAACATCTGAACTGTGCATGCGTCGGCCCCAAGCTCCTTTGCGGGCCGCCTGGGAATCCTCAGATCTTCGGACGGGAGCGAGCAGTGGAGACACAGGTAAGTTTTAATCCTCTTCTTAACTTTACTTTTTAATGTTTTTGCATATACAGGCAGTCCCCAAGTTACATACATCCGACTCCTACTTACAGACGGAGGCCATTACTGTACAGCAGGGGTAGTTGTAATGCTACCGCGCTCGTGCTGACGAGGAGTACCCGCCTTTTTGGGTCTGGTTTGTAGTACTGTACGTACATTACAGGAAGTTGGCTCTTGTTAGATGTGCAGACGAGGGGTGCCCACCTCTTCTTCCAGCCACTGTGAGGTTTTTACTGCTGTCTGTATCCTCATTAGAAAGATTTCATCTCACTTCCTGTCCTTGAGACAACATGAAGTTAAAGGAAATCTACCCCTAGGAAGGGAAATTCACTCCTGTAAGAGTGATTATGGGAAAAAGGTGTCCCCACTGAAGCTTTATCACTAATCCTTGTGTCCACAACAACCCAACATTTCCAAAGTCCAATTGTCTCAGGGGCAGAAAGTGAGAGGAAATCTTCTGAACAGCGGCACACACAGCAAAACAAACTTTACAGGGGGTTAACCCTTCCCTATGCTATCCAAAACAAACAAAAAACATTTTTTGGCTGGAGTTACACTTAAAAAATTTACCTGTTCCAACTTACGTACAAATTCAACTTAAGAACAAACCTACAGTCCCTATCTTGTTCGTAGCCCGGGGACTGCCTGTATCTACTGCTTGCTAGCATTAGATATATGCAAAAAACTGGACGGTTTAATTATCCCTTAAGGCCCCATTCACACTGAGCGATTCGTAAATCGCGCGTTTGTCGCGCGCTTTGCATTTTGCGTGATATCGCGCAAATGCTTGCATTGAGCAAGCTAGAATCGCGGCAAAATCCGCTCCAAAAAGGGTCCTGCTGTAGCGACGCACGACAGTGACGGACAGAGCCCCATTGCCATGCATTGGAGAGCGATATCGCGCGGTAAATAGCCGCGATATCGCGGGAATTATCCACGCGATAAATCGCTCAGTGTGAATGGGGCCTTAGTGTTAATTTTCAGGGTTAGGTTAAGGGTTGTGGGTTGAGTGAAAGGGTGAAGTTGAGCCTCAGGGTTAGGTCAGTGGTTAGTTTAGGAATAATGTTAATACATAAGGTTCTTCTGAGGGGACTGTTAAATGTGAGGGAGTGTTCAGGTCAAGGTTAGGGGACAGGGGGAATTTGTTTTTCTTTTTTTACCACTTATTTGTATCGTCAAACCGTCCATGCCATGAACTACTTGGAGTCAGGTTCTAGATTTTGAAAATCAATATACTGTGTCAAAAGGGAAATAAGTTCTCTCTGCTGCAGTCCTGGATAGTAATGAAAACCTGTACGGGGATCGAACTCTGTCTTCTGCAATCAGTAAATGTGAGAAATGTTTATTTTACTACAGGGGCTGTCAGTACTCCATAGCTGATCCCTATACAAAAAATAAAACAAATCAGGCTTCATATTTGCAAGAAAACAAAAAACACAAGAAGAAGGCGGAAAAGGACGACTTACATATCTCCTGCAGCTCTTTTTGGTAGCTCCTCCCACATCAGCAGTTCTTTACCTCCTGTCACCCAACGGCAGAGCCCATTGGAAGCGCGACACAAGGCGAGACACAGGAGGCGGGAGACGTCCGGATGGGACAGTGTGCTCAGGTATTGGCCCGTTTTTACATCGCGCACTAAAAAGGAAGCATCTAAATTTAATGAAAGGATCCCTACACATACATAACAAACTGAAAATAATTTCATAATATAGAAAAATATATACTGTATTTGCTGGCGTATAATGTTGCCCATACACCTTACGACTATCGGACGAAACTTTTCGTCCGATGATCGAATAGTCGTGCGATTTTCGTACGGCAGCCCCATCCGGCCCCGATGATCGCAAGATTAATTTAGCCGTAATTGACGAAAAGCACCCGGACGAAATGCGGTAATTGATTTGCCGTATTTTCGTTAGCGCAAGCGTAGTGTACATCGTACGACTTTTGACGGACGGAAACGCCAGCAACCTTACGACAATCGTACGATCGAGCAAAGTTTGCAAACATGCTTGACCGTCAAAAGTCGTACTGTCGGTCGGACACTGCAATGCACACATACGATTATCGGCCGAAAAGTCGATCGCATACGAAAATTGTACGATAATGGTAAGGTTAATGGGCAAATTTAGACTACTTTTTATACTTAAAAACATCCCTCGAAAATCGGGGGTGGTCTTATACGCGGGGTATACAATGTATACCTTTAGTTCGTTTGGGCCAAGCTGGCCCAAAACGAACATCCCTAATTCGTCAGCCCGCTGGATGTGTGGTAATACTGTATGTACGGTAGCTTCGGCTACATACAGCGCCATGATTGGCGCTGAGCCAATCACGGCGAGCGATGTACACAACCTCTGCCAATCCAAGCAGGCTTTGTATTCATTAATAGAATACATCGCTCGCCATGATTGGCGCAGCGCGGTATACTGTATGTAGCTGAAGCTGCCGTACATACAGTATTACAGCACATCCATCCATGATGTTTTTGGTGTTGCCTCGGAAGTGGGGTAGTCTTATATGACGAGTATAGCCCAAAACCTATGTTTTAAGTGGAAAATTAGGGGGGTCGTCTTATACACCCAGTCGCCTTATACGCCTGGAAAATACGGTATATATTAGGGATGCACCGATTCTGGTTTTTAGGTATCGATTAAGAGTACAGATATATTTTTTTTCCGGTACTTGCTAATAACGAATACCAATACCGGAAATGCCATTAAGGAAGCCGGGCATAGTGTAATGACTCGCCGCCCTGCTTCCAGATTAGCCGGGAAGCCATCTCCATGCTCCCTCGTCACAAGGTGACGAGGAAGCATGGAGCTGGCTTTCTGGCCAATCAGGAAGCCGGGAGGTGGGTAATGACTTGCTGCCTGGGTTCCTGATTGGCCAACTTCCCAAACAATCAGGAAGCCAGTTATTACACGCCCGACGGTTTCCTGATTGGCCGGGAAGCTGGCTCCATGTATCCTCATCACCAAGTGACGAGGGAGTATGTAGCCGGCTTCCCGGCCAATCAGGAAGCCAGGGGCGAGTTATTACCCACCCAAATACTCGGTATATCGAGAGAGAGAGAGAACAAATTCATATATTCATTGAGCAAATATCAGTTTAGTGTTGCAACTACTTTATATATCTTATGGGAAGAGAAATTTGGGGGCTGCCATAGTTGACCGTAATATTAGACACGATAAATAACAAAACCAACAGCTACAGTCATACAATATAGCCAAATGTTTGTGAACAAGTGACCATCACACTTATATGATCTTGTTTCAAAACCATGGCCATTAAATTAAGTAATGCCCCCTCCTTTGCAGTCAAAATATCTTCCACTATTCTGAAAAGGCGTTCCACAACATTTTTGAGTGCGTCTGTGGGAATGTGTGCCCATTCAGCCAAAAGAGTGCAACCTCGGCATTTCATCTGTCGTGAACTAAAAGTCTTCTAAGGCAGGGCCGATTCTATAATGAGGTAGTCCAATGCTGTTGCCTCAGGTGGCATCTCTTTGGGTCACATGGGTCTGTCTGTTGCCCCTTTTTCAGCCAGAGTGTCCCAGGTTGCTAAGAGCTGTACAGGGAGATTTATAAGGGGCACACATATCTCCCCTCCCAGGTCTGAGCAACCTGTGATGCTATGGCCGTCATCCCGCTCAGCCATTGGCAACCAACGACATCAGTGGTTGCCAGGAGTTAAGCGAGACCCTCTGGCCGGTGTTCCGCCTAGCACCTGGCAACCAGTGACATCAATGAGCTGGACAGGAAGCTGGGAGGTGCACCACTTGGACACCGGCCAGAGTGCCATTAGCATGTACCACCAGCTCTGAGGCACGACTTCCAGAGGCGCGTATGATGGGGGTCTGTAGTTTTACCACAACTGAAGTGCAGAGGTTGCCTGTCCCTACACTACCAAGTCTGATACACAATTATATTACATTGAATTGAAGTGCGGTTTACTTTACAAATGTGTGTGTGATATCCATTCAGTCATATATGACTGTCTGCGGTTCCATGGCCTGCTCTCTGGGCGCCATATCTGATACACTTGACAGCCTTTTTCATAGATTTTTCTTGGCATTTCTGTTTTTGTTTTACGCAGTGGGTTGCCAGGTCAACCCTCTCCATTTGTATGAGCTTGGGACAGTGATGCATGAGATAACACACGTGCACAGCCAATTCGTACACACATAGTAGGGCCAATTTAGATGGGAGCCAATTAACCTTCCCACATGTCTTTGTAAAGCGGAGTACCCAGAGGAAACATTTGCAGTCAATGGAACTGCTATTTTCCAGAGATTTTGTTGCATTCACTTGATGATTCATCTCTTGCAGCGTTTTCACCTGGTGACAAGATTTCCTGCTTCAATGGCCTCTCATGTCATCCAACAAAGCTATTGATGATAACAACACAAGTGAGTGTCAACAGAGGGCACAGGTACAGTAGCCGGCTATAGTATTTTAGCAAGCTGCTGTACATATCGCCATTGTAAACCATGAATACCCGCTAGAAGATTTCTACCCCTTACTGAAGACAATGCAATGATAGTGATCAGTATATCAATCACTTGTTACTTCACATGCCTTTCGATTATATTTTCTCTACATTTACACGCAGACTAAGCTGTCCAGCAAATGTGACAGGTGGTTGGGACAAACTATAGCATTGCGAGGGATGCTTACAATTAGGGATGCACCAATACCGTTTTTTGGTATCGAGTACAAGTACCAATATTTTTGTCCCGGTACTCGCCGATACCGAATACCGATACCGGAAGTCCCATTAAGGAAGCCAGGCGGCGTGTAATGCCCTGCCACCTGGCTTTCCGACTAGCAGGGAAGCCGTCCCCATGCTGCTCGTCACTAGGTGACGAGAAAGCATGGAGCCGGCTTTCCAGCCAATCAGGAAGCCGGGTGCTGCGTCATTACAAGCCTGGCTTCCTGATTGGCCAGCTCCCGACTTCGTCATCTATTTATTGTAAGTAGGGATGCACCGATACCGATACTAGTATCGGTATCAGTGCCGATAGTGAGTACTCGTACTCGCCCAAATGCTCCAATGCCTAGCCCGATACTTCCGGTATCAGGAAGCCGGGCAGCAAGTCATTACACGCTGCCGGCTTCCTGATTGGCTGGGAAGTCGGCTCCATGCTCCCTAGTCACTTGTGATGAGGAAGCATGGAGCCAGCTTCCCGGCCAATCAGGAAGTCGGGCAGCGTGTAATGACTCGCTGCTTGGCTGCCTGATACCGGAAGTATCGGGCTAGGCATTGGAGCATTTGGGCGAGTACTCACTATCGGCACCGATACTAGTATCGGTATCGGTGTATCCCTACTTACAATAAATAGATGAAGTCACCAGTACTCAAATATTTGCTCAACCAACCCGTCTTTATTGACATTGGAAGGTTACAACAACGTTTCGGAACCATGTCAGTTCCTTCATCAGGCAAACATCGCTTTGTTTGCCTGATGAAGGAACTGACATGGTTCCAAAACATTGTTTTACATTGTGATGTAACATTCCAACGTCAATAAAGATGGGTTGGTTGAGCAAATATTGGAGTTCCGTTGACTTCTTCATCTACTACTGATTGATTTTCAGCGCCATCTGCAATCACTGCAGCACCCACATGTGAATTTTGGGTTTATGTCGGTCAGGAGTGCGATGGGACTTACATGTGTCGGATGCTTACAATGGTCACATTTCACTGTATTGCCTTTAAAAGTAGATGTAAACCCCCTCATCCCCTTGTCTCTTCCCTGCCCTTCTCCTTCACTCTTTGCTGCTCATGTGGACTCACCTCCCCTTACCTTCCTTCCTTCTTACCTTTATACTTTTATTCTTTTACCAATATTTTTATTCATTTTACCAACAAACAATGAACAGAGGCAAGTAAAAAAACAACACATTATTTGACGCAGCACCCTGAAAGTAATATGCCAAAATTATTATTATTATTATTATTATACAGGATTTATATTGCGCCAACAATTTGCGCAGCGCTTTACAAAATGGAGGAGACAGTACAGTTACACTACAATACAATTTCAGTAGAATAGGAATGGATACACGGTGTCTGTGTGTAGGTTTGTACAGGCTTGTAACCTGAGCCAGCACTACAGGAAGAGGCCCTGAGCTGCAAAGGGAAGTTCTCCCCAAGCATGAGAAGACATGAGGATTTAAAAGGAAGAGCAGCAAAGAGAAGGGAAACAACCATGGATTACAGTAAGGCACACATTACAGTATTGGTTTATGTTAAAAATCTGAGGGTTTAATGTCACTTTAAGGTACCTGAATGCATTTTTTAAGATCTAACTTCTGAGTTTAAACATTTAAATCGCATACAAACTTCAGAACACAATCCCTTCTGCTACAGCGTTCCTTTAAATTTCTGCCTTTCAGGATTCCGCAACTTTGTGAAAGGCGGGGGATCTCATACTTGTATTATGGTAAATCGGTCCCTACCTCATTAGAACAGCCCTGTAATAGGCTCATCTTTCTACCTGGTAAAAATGTAATCTTCAAAGAAAAAAAAAAAGTTAATTTCCAATGATCTGTCCCTGGGTGGCACTTGAGATCCGCACACGCTTGCACAAACAGAACGCGCAGGCAAAGGCTGAAACAATAGAAGCAATTATAGCAAATTGGTAAAACAGCATGGAGAAAAAGTAATTGAAGAACAGACGAAATGTTCATTGGAAAGGCTGCAGCATTTTAAAGCATCTGTTTGGGGCTTGTGTACAGCTGCAGAGAGAGGAAAATCTACAACGGCCCGTGACAGACACGAGAGAGATGCAGAAGTCGCCGTAGCGCACCCGCCGGCATGAAATGGATGGCTAACTCCTTCAGAGAATACCGACCTCCCTGGAAGCAGTTTAGAGATGTGGAAGAGTTTTAGGAGTTCATCAGATCCAGTGGCATCACTGGAGGGGGTGCGGACCGCACCCAAGGGACACCTGCCAATGGGTGACACCAGTGCACCACCAGGTCCTGGTCTGCTCCCAGAGCTTGGGGAGGTAGGGGACTATTTTATCACTTTTGGTGGCCACGGAGTATTATTGGGAGCTGTGGTTACCAATAATTAAGGGATCTATCCTTTCATGTTGTTTAAAGGAGAACTATGGGGTCAGGGCTTTTCCCCAGAGTTCTCCTAAGGGTAACGGGAGGGCACAAACTAGCGTCCTCCCGTCACCCATAGCTCAGTATACCGCAAGCTACAGTTCACGTTACACTGAGACGCCGCAGCCGGAACGGATCCTGACAATTCTGTCTGGATCCACCCAGCTACGGGATTGACAGCTGGCTCTGCCTATCTAGAGGCAGAGCCAGCTGTACCCGCCCCTTCCCCATCCGTTCCGACAGTCAGCGCTGGAGGATCGGCGAGGGGAGGGGGGAATCCCTGCAAGGAGCCATGACTGACAGTCACGGCTCTCTGCACGGATAGATCGAGAAGTGAGCGAGCGCCGGTATGTGTTCGCTCACTTCGCGATCTACTGAGCCGACCTGTGACCGTTTCATTGTCACAGGTGTGCTCAGATTATGAGGCTGAATCACTCGCCTCATAATTCTCCTTTAAGCCAAATTCTGACCCGACGAACCAAATGTTGCAGCAGAAATCGAGACTCATCAGAACAGGCAACGTTTTTCCAATGTTCTATTGTCCTGAGTTTGGTGGGCCCTTGTGAATTGTAGCCTCAGATTCCTGTTCCTTCCATCACCATTCTGATGCTCGGTTTGAACTTCAGCAGATTGTCTTGACCAGTGGCCCTCAACCTGTGTAACCTCAGGACCCACATTTGTCCTTGGTCATTAAAGGAGAACTATGGGGTTAAGTCTTTTCCCCAAAGTTCTCCTTAGGGTAAAGGGAGGACACAAACTAGCGTCCTCCCGTCACCCTAGGCTCAGTATCCCGCGAGCTGCTGCTTGCGGTATACTGAGACGCTGAAGCGGATCCTGACAATTGTGACGGGATCCGCCCAGCTGCGTGACTGACAGCTGGCTCTGCCTATCTAGAGGCAGAGCCAGCTGTACCCGCCCCCTCCCCCGGCCGTTCCGCCAGTCAGCGCTGGCGGATCGGAGCGGGAGAGGGGAATCCAGCCCCTCCCCTGTCACGGCTCCGTATACATTGAAGAGCTAAATTGCATACGCATGAAACAAAGCAAGATCCTGATCAGCTTATACCAGACTTAGAACAAAGACCCGTGACAAGATCCTTATCAGGACACCGGACTTTGGGGGCTAACAGTTTGTTCCAGTCATGAGAAACTGTCAGCCCTGATAAGAGAACTTATATCGTTAGACAATCACAATGTATGTACAGGAACAAAGGAGGGTGGTATCAGGAGGGGGTATCAGCCTCTCTTCATAAGAAATATAGAATGAACTCATTATAACATACAAAATGGAGGTTACAAAACACAATGGAACCTAGACAATACACATTTCTACTACAAGCAGGAGGTGCGTTTGGGGTGCCATTTAAATGAATGGCAACGCAACGCACCTGCAGCACCACAACTGTGCAATGAATGCACTTTAAGAGTGTAAACAAGCCCTGACAGACACACACAACCACAGACACAATCTCACACACTCCCAGATATTTCCAAACACACATCCAAAAAAAAAAAACTTACTTTTTTTTTTTGGTTAAGATCCACCCAGTCCAAGATCCACCTACCTTACAAGAACTGGAGTGGATCCCCAGCCTGGCGTCCATTGTGGGCTGCTATGGTGTGACTGAGCTCCATCCATATGTACATTGATTGTACAGCTCCCTTGCGCGCACTGTAGAGGTGTCGGGAGTCAGAATGTGACGTCGCTCCGGTCTGGCACCTCTACAGGGCACGCGAGGGAGCTGTAAGCACTGCACGTATGGATGAAGCTCCTTCGCGGCCATACCCCCAGCACCCCCTGACTTCAAGTTGACGCTCGGCACAAGGCAGCATATTTTCAATGGTTGCTTGGTGTGAGAACTGACAGTGCTGCGCTCTCACCTAGTGCAGTGGAAGGCACGTAAGGACACGCTGAACACGGGGTTGCAACCCAATTTTGATTCATGACCAGGGCTCGAAAATCCACTCGTCTGCGACAAGCAGACAGTGGAGCCCGACGAGCAGCTTTACAGTCAAGCAATCGAGCGTCTATAGAGACGCTCGATCGCTTGTATCAGAAGCTGTCACTGCCGTTGCCGGTCCCGAGATCCGCTGTGCCCGATGCGGCCGGGACCGGCACGGCTCTGTGACAGGAGATCAAAGGGAGTTCTGTATACGAACTTCCTTTGATCTCCTCTCAGTCCCCGAATGCAGGAAGTGATGTATAATACATCACTTCCTGCATTCAGTGTCACTCTCCAGCAACATTCACCCAGAGTATCCCCATCCCCTCACTGATCTGACTACCCGGCGCCTGTCAGCTCCGCCTCCCGCACACTGCCCACAGCTGACGGGACAAAGACCGAGCACCTTCACCCACAGCCGCAGATGCAGCGTGCCTAGTCTGCACTCGATATTGTTTGGTTCCCCTTGGTTATCCCCCACACTGCCCGGAGCCCACACTGATGATCCTGATCCTCTGCACAGGCCGCCCATCTTCTGATCCCTGGATCTACACGTAAGTGTCATCAAATTTATTCTCTGCCATTGATTCTTTACCACCAGATTGACCCCCTGTTTTTTATATATATTTCAGTCCAATTAGCTAGTGCTTTATTGTTGTGTTTGCTGTTGCGCCCTCCGTGTTCCTTTGTTGTTACTCTCCAGCTACAGAAGCTGATGAAGCCCATCTCTGCTTCATCAGCTTCTCTGGGGGTCCCTAGGTGACTTTAGGGGTCTTGGAGACCCCTGATGTCTCCATTAAGAGGACCTGTCATGTAAATTAGCTATCCCATAGGGGGCTTCTTAGCCCCCCATGTAATAGCAATAAAGTTGTGTGTTAAAAAAAAAATATAAAAATTAAAGAATAATAAAATAAAGAAGCATAAAAAAAAATTAAAAAAGAAAACACTTTTTAAAGTCCCCCGCCCCCCACATACACACGTAGATATGCGTTACATATATTGCAAGGCTATAGTCCGGTCATGCTGACTGGTGAAATTTGTGACTGACTGGTGAGACACCGCCAAATTTTTCAAGCCCTGTTCATGACCCACCAGTGGAAACCACGGGTCTTGACCATGTCTACATGCCTAAATGCATTGAGTTGCTGCAATCTGATTGTCTGATTAGCTATTTGCATTAACGTGCAGTTGAACAGGTGTACCTAATTAAGTGGCCAGTGAGCGTATGAGATGTTAGTGATTGAATTTAGCTTTAGGCCCCATTCACAGTGGAATCGGCCGACACGTACAGCTCCGTGCTGCGTGCACGGCCGTATCGGGCAGCTCCTGGGAAGGACAGGGGCTGCGTGTGATTAGTACTGTGATTATGGGACTACGCGGCCATACGCCCCCCTACGCTCACCTCAAGTGCAGGTCCGTGCGGGTGCGTGTTTCCTAGCTCGGACGCAGACAGGATCCATCCTGTCAGCGTACGAGTACGCTCACCCACACGGATGTGCAGGGCAGGTGAGCGAAGGGCGGCGTATGGCCGCGTAGTCCCATAGGGATGGACGGGGGCTGCGTACTAATCACACGCAGCGCCTGTCCTTCCCGGGAGCTGCCCGCTACAGCAGTGCACGCAGCACGGAGCTGTACGTTCCGGCCGATTCCCGTGTGAATGGGGCCTTAGTTCAATACTCCCTGAATATTATTAACTTTACATTGGTCACATAGAGGGACTGTAGCTTCTCCCCAACTATACACCTCTTCCATTGGTCCTTTAGCACGCCCCCATTGCCCAGCAGACTCCAGGTCAAGCCATGACGTCTGTAACAAAGCAACTTGTCCACGGGTGTCAGAAAGGATCTCATTTACCACTCGGAGATCGGAATTACAGTCCTTCAGCCCACTCTGGCAGAAAGATTGTTTCCAGTAACAAAAGCCCGTAATATCTTCCTGCACCTAGTATTTTAAGTTTATCTCCGCTGGATACATTATGGTAAAAATGGGCATTACTTTTAGTGCTTTTGCTGCGAAGTTCAATAAAACAGCTGAGCCGTGAATGATCTGTGCGCCATTTGTAATTTTCCGCCTGAGCTCAATAAAACAATCATTTAATGATCTTGTATTTCGACCTACATAACACGGGTTACACCGCGTGCAGGAGAGGATATAAATTAAGCAGCATGTCCGGGATGTATTAGCTGTTTAAGTGAAATATGGTTTAATCTGAGAAGGAACGGATAGGACACGTCGGGACAACCTACAGGGTGACATCTGCAAAAAAAAATCTACTCTACATAATTGTGTGAAATAAAAGAGTTTTATTGTGCCTACTGTAGGTTAAAATCTATGTATAACATACCAATCAGAATGAGAAATGGGGTCCCGGACATATTAAAGGTCATCCGAATAGCAATAAGTTAAAGTGCATACAAATTCTGACAATAAACTGCTCTTGTTTGCTCACTTTTGGTCTGTAAAATGAGCCATTGAAAGCGTTTTTATTATATCTGTTCCATAAGTGCAAAAAAAAAAGGGGGGTGATCCTGCCAGAAATTCAGAGCTATCCTGTGCACACTTCCTGTGTTATCTCAAGTCTAATTAGCCATACTAGTTCAAATTTTGGACTACATTAAAATTAGGGATGCACTGATACCGGAATTTCGGTATCGAGTACTGATATTTCTTTTCGGTACTCACCGATTCCGAATACCGAAAGTCCCAAACAGGAAGCCAGGTGGCGTGTAATGACTCGCCACCCGGCTTCCCGATTAGCAGGGAAGCCGTCCCCATGCTTCTCGTCACTAGGTGACGAGAAAGCATGAAGCTGGCTTTCTGGCCAATCAGGAAGCCGGGCACTATGTAATGACGCGCCGCCCGGCTTCCTGATAGGCCGGGAAGCTGGCTCCATGCTACCTCATCATGAGGTGAGGAGGGAGCATGAAGCCGGCTTCCCGACTAATCAGAAAGCCGGGCGCCGCGTCATTACATGGCGCCTGGTTTCCTGATTGGCCAGCTTCCGACCAATCAGGAAGCCGGGCAGCATGTAAAGACGCACTGCCCGGCTTCCTGAAGCTGGAAGCATC
Organism: Nanorana parkeri; assembly: GCF_000935625.1. Classification (NCBI taxonomy): domain Eukaryota; kingdom Metazoa; phylum Chordata; class Amphibia; order Anura; family Dicroglossidae; genus Nanorana; species Nanorana parkeri. The sequence goes on along the minus strand of NW_017306381.1, from coordinate 2,114,827 downwards.
GGGCTAGGCATCGGAGCATTTGGGCGAGTACGAGTACTCGGCCAAATACTCGGCACCAATACTATTATATGTGCATCCCTAATTAAAAAAGAACTATGGGGTAAGTGCTTTTCCCCACAGTTCTCTTTAGGGTCACGGGAGGACATATACAAACCTCCTCCCGTGACCCAAAGCTCAGCATATAGCGGGCTATTGCCCGTGATATACTGTGAGCGGCTCAGCCAGGACGGATCCTGACAATACTGTCGAGATCCACCCAGCTGTGCGAGTGACAGCCGGTTCTGCCAATCTAGAGGCAGAGCCAGCTGTGCCCACCCCCTCCCCTATTCGTTCCTCCACTCAGCGCTGGAGGATCGGAGCGGGGATGGGGTGAATCCCTGCAGGGAGCCGTGACTGACAGTCACCACGCTCTGCAGGGAGATGATCGGGAAGTGAGTTTAGCGACGGCATGTTTCTGCTCACTTCCCGATCAATAGAGCCGACCTGTGACAGCTTTTGTCACAGATCGGCTCTAACTATGAGTGGAAATAACCCACCTCATAGTTCTCCTTTAAGGGCCCATTCACACAAGATGTGTTGGAGCTGCGCTGGTCGTTTTTCTCCAGTCAACGCAAAACAAGGCAATTTGCCTTGTCGCAGATGGGCAGAGTTCATAACACTGTGTTGCACTCAGTGCTTTTTTTCAGTGCAGTGGGATGCGACACAAAACAACCGCCTCGCACCACACTGAGCCCATAGAAATGAATGCAATGTCATTTTTTCTAAAGAAGGTAAATAGCACTGTGCCAGGCAACGCACACCAGCAGCTGTGCATTATATGGGTGTGAATGACCCCAAAGGAGTTGTAAAGATATATATAGATCTTGGTACAACCACTTCAAGACCAGGATATACAGGTACTCCATATGGTCCTGAAGTGGTTAAAAAGGCGATAGAAAGAAAGCCGATGGGTTTTGGGGATTTGAAGAGTCCCCCTTCATCATGGCTAAGCACAAGCAAATTTTACATTTTTCTATTGCTGTCTGTGTCCCTGCTGGAATGATGTACCCTCTCTATATGTCCTGGTGACCATTAGTGATGAGGCTGGGCTCAGAGTGAACTCAGCTCACTTGGGTTTGCCCAAGTCTGTTCAAAACTGTGAATGCCACCCCCTCCTCCCAACACACTCAATTACATGGAAAGGCGCATTCCCCCATCCCGCAGCTTTATGCCACTGAGGTGTGGGGAATGCCCCCGCGGTGACTCCCGTCACAGATTGGGCCGGCAGGAAGGGGAGGTGGTGTGAGTTTTGAGAGGGCTTGGGCAAACCTGGGCAAACTGGGTTCGCACCAAGCCCAGCCTCATCTCTAAGTGACCATTATCACCGACCCAAAAAGTGACAGGAAATGCAAATGTTTCCAATGGTCACCAGCACAGGAGGTAAGTGGAAATCTTCCAATGGAGATACCCGCTTTATCTGTCAATCCCTGCACTGGCTTCCAATAGCCCAAAGGATAAAATTCAAAATATTAACAACTGCGTACAAAGCCATCCACAACTCTGGCCCCGGCTATATCTCCAACCTGGTCTCAAAGTATTACCCTAACCGTCCCCTCCGCTCTTCACAAGACCTCCTGCTTTCCAGCTCCGTCATCAACTCCTCCCATGCTCGCCTCCAGGACTTCACTAGAGTGTCTCCCATCCTATGGAACTCTTTGCCCCAACCTGTCCATCTATCTCCCACACTGACTGCCTTTAGGCGATCCCTTAAGACTCATCTCTTCAGGGAAGCCGATCCCACCTCAACCTAACCACTGAACCATCACATTCTCAAACAATCATCCCTGTGCAGCTACCTCCTCATGTATCACTTCCCCCTCCCTTTTAGATTGTAAGCCCTCACGGGCAGGGCCCTCCTTACCATCTTGTCTTAAATTGTATTGTGACTGTAATGTCTTCCATATATTGTAAAGCGCTGCGCAAACTATTGGCGCTATATAAATCCTGTATTATAATAATAATCTTACTTTGAATTTCCTCTTACTTCCTGCTGCATCTCCAAGACAGGAATGGAAGAAAAATTCCCCCCAATGGGACCCAGACAGCAAAAAATAAACTGAAAAATAACCCTTTACTACTCTATCGAAAAGAAAAATCTTTGGCTATACAAACACTTCAATAATGCTTTTAGATTAAAAACAAAATGGAGCAAAACGGCAGCAGAAATATTTATTTTACATTTACAGCCACTTTCTTAGAAGATGGCTTTTACAAACCATCAGATGGATATCATAACAGCTCATCAACACATCAACAAACGGGGAGAAATGTACGCCGATTGAATGGATTTTAAGGAGTGTACAGTCTTCAAACATAAAGTGAAATACCTGTCCAAATACCCCCCTTTGTTGTTGGTCAGCGTGGATCTTGTTGCTCAGATACCCCACTGATCAGCTGTTTGAACAAGGCTGCCAAGAAGTTCTAAGGATGGAGCTGCTCAGATCTGCTTCACTTTTATCTGCACGAGGCAACCCAACATCTGCAGCGTTAATAGCCGATTGTTCCCTGTAAGGAAGAACTTGCTGACTATTAATGTTTTTGGCATCCCCCTACTTTAAAAAGTATATATATATACTTTATAAATATATATATACACTGAGTGGCCAGATTATTATGACCACCCCATCAGTACTTGGTTGGGCCGCCTCGTGACTCCACAAGATGATGAAAGGTGATGCAAGGAATCTGACACTGCGCTGTTGCCCTTCTGTTGTCTTGTACCAGTCTTGCCACTCTCCGTTCTGCCCTAACATTGACTAGTCGCTGACGGACACAATTCGCACGTTCAGACCCAGATTTTCGGCTGACAGTCCAGTCTTTAAACACTTTAACAACAGCTGCTCTTGAACATTTAACGAATTCTGCTGTTTTGCTGATACTCGCTCCATGGCTCCGAGCGCCAACAATCATCCCACGTTCAAAGGCTGTTAAATCGCGTTGTTTCCCCGTATCTTCCGAAACAAATCACTTCTACTGTCGTGGTAAACAACCTGCTTCCCTATTTATAATGGTCTGGCCCTCTAGCAACTTCAGCGCCAAATTATAGCTAATTTGCCTACAAACGTCAGGTGGTCATAATAATCTGGCCACTCAGTGTATATATACTATACTGGGGTCAAATCTGCCGCAGACTTTCTACCTCTCTTCTGCTGAATCAGTACACTCTCGAGCTCAGGATATAAGAATCAATCCAGGAACATTGGTGTGTACCATTAGCCCAGTATCAAATTTATCTGGAGCGTTTGGAACATTTGTATAAGGTAAACATAGGGCCACGGTTCAGCATTAACCAATCACAGATAAACACTGATGCATACGAAATCGAAACTAACTAAACCCGGCTGACAGTACGCTTTCATTTCCCGGAATTCGCTCTCAAGGTGATCAGCTGGAGATCAGCAGAACTGAGATGACAAAAAAAAAAAGGAGAA
>NW_017306381.1:2103905-2110917 GCF_000935625.1 Nanorana parkeri | reverse complement strand
AAAAAAAAAAAAGGAAAAAGGTTTTAATTTAAAAAAAAAAAAAAAAAGCGTCATTCAGATCACACTTGCTCATCCACCGAAACCTTGCGTTTCAGCGGACGGGCTAGTGCATTGTGACAGCTCCGGTTGTGTGTGTTGTATCGGAACTGTCACTGTTTATATTTTTTTCTTACTTTTTTTTATTTTATGTGTATTGTAGTGTACAATGTGTCCACTTCATTCAGGTCCCCGCACAGCAGAGTGGTCCACTATGTTGCCATGTGGCGACCTGTGTTGGGATCCAGTGTGCGGCAATAAAATGAAGGATGTTTCCCTTTCATCGCAGTGCGCTGCACACTGTGTTGTAGTGTGAATGTGACCTGCGTTGATCCGGTGCAGCACATTGTAGATCACTGTCTAAATGGGCCCTTAGAGTTTACATTTACAATACCTGCTTTGGCTGTCAATATTAGGCAGACAGATCAATTTATTGGTTTCCATCAACATACACATTAAGGTGCGCACAGTACATTTAATCTGATTGTTTAATGACAGCAACATTTGTGCTGGTGTTCATTGTCAGCAAATTTGGTATTTCTGATCGGATCAAATAACATTGATCCTATCGGACAAAATCGTTTTGATCCTAACCAAACTGTAACATCGGGGTCGGCTCCTTTTCTAAATTGCACTGCGCATGTGTTGTGCTGCAAGGAATGCGAATGCCAATTGTAAGTTAGAACTAAATGAAATAGCAAACCCAACGTGTCCTGATGAGTGCATTGATTTTTGATTGATCACAAGTAAGGGACGTCTGACACATTCCAGGTATAACTCCATCCACAAGTTCTCCTGAATAAACACACGAGGACCAGTTATTCTCCCAGTTCATGAATTCCGACAAGTGAGGCGGTCTGTTTATTGCGGATCAGATGACTTCGCAGACGCGTTAATGAAAAGCTGCAAATCTTGAATTTGACATATATTACATCTGTGGTAGATCAATATTCTCATACCTAGTTAATATCTATGGTTTTCTTTCCAGCTTAAAACATCTCTGTGCGCTACAGCCTTAGAGTATGAGAGGGTTCAGAGACCAGTTAAGGGTGAAGTTTAAAGTGACACTAAATTGAGGAGATAAATCTTAAAAATACATTCAAGTCCCTTAACTATTAACAGAAATGTATCTTATTTGTGTATCACTCGGCTGTAGATTCTCCAATCATCTCTGAATTGGTGCTGACACTGTCCTTCCTTCTGGAGGGGGGCTACGTCTGTTCCCCATGGTCCCTGTGTGTGTTGTAAAGTAGTCACCACTCCAAGCTCGGTCCTGTGATGGACTACAATCTCAGTACATATTAATAAACTAAACATGAGATTGTAGTCCATCCTGGGAGTGAGCTTTTAGCAGTGGCTACTTTACAACACACACAGGGACCATGGGGAACACAAGTAGCCACCCTCCAGAAGGAAGGACAGCGTCAGCACCAATTCAGAGATGATTGGAGGATCTACAGCCGAGTGATACACAAATAAGATACATTGTTGTTAATAGTTAAAGGGTTATTCAAGCCTTGCATGTTTTTGCATACATCTACTGCTAGCAAGCAGTAGATATATGCAAAAACATTTTTTTTTTAAACTTTTCAAAAGGGTTAAAACTTACCTGCGTCTCCGCCGCGCGCTCCCGTCCGAAGATCTGAAGATTCTCGAGCGGCCGCAAAGGATCATGGGGCGGGCGCATGCACAGTACAGATCATCGGCCGGGAGAAGAGGAGAGACACAGGGTGTCCTGTCCCAGGCTCCGTGGGACAGGAAGAGACAGGAGTCAGTGCTGGCTCAGAAACCAACACCAGCGCTGGAGGGACTCAACTACTGTAAGGAGGAAGATGATCAGATCAAGAGGCATCATTTAAGTTAAGTCCTTACACCAGCATTGGGAGGGGGCGCTGCCTTTAATGTCACTTTAAGGTACTTAAATGTATTTTTAAGATTTAACTCCTGAGTTTAGTGTCACTCTAAACTGCCTATATTTTACCGTCCCTGGTTCCTCCCTCCTTCCCTCATAAACATGCAAATAAAATGTTTCTGTTTTTATTACAAAACATCTCAAACAATTCATCCCCACACAGCTCCCTCCTCATGTATCACTTGCCCCTCCCTCTTAGATTGTAAGCTCTCACAGACAGGGCCCTCCTTACCATCTTGTCTTGAATTGTATTGTGATTGTAATGTCTTCCTTATATTGTAAAGCGCTGCGCAAACTGTTAGCGCTATATAAATCCTGTATAGTAATAATAATATTACATAAGTTGTTTTAGATCCAGCAGTGATATCATCACTGGGTCTCTGTGCTTCGCTGATAGCCCCCTAAGTGATAGCATGTTGCTGGAGACATTAGGGGCCTATTAGACTAATAGATTAAGCACAGATCATGCTTGATTAGCTTCTTCCCCAATCTCTGTGGCTGTTGAAAGACAGCTCAGAAAGTGGAAACGACAAAACCATTGTCGCTTCAGAGTCCATTTACCAGGGAGAAGGATCGGCGAACGGCACTTTAGGTAGCCCGCGGAATCACTTGCAGTGTAAAGCCGACGGTCGAGTTCACACGTGTCAACTGACTCCCGGTTGCTTTAGCAGCTTACAGAGTCTGCTTACTGGGCCCTACTGCCGCCGACATATGGCATACATTGATGGCAATGAAAGGGATAAGAGTACCGTCTGTTTATGTTGAGCTTCAGATCGTATTTTTACAAGAGTGATGACAGGATCTAATACAAATAAGTAACGAGCACAGTGGATTTTTTTTTTTTTATAGCAAACTTGAAGTAATATTGTGTTCCAGGCGAGCAAAATGTGTGTAGGGCTGCGTATGAGCAGTCACAGTGTGTTTTTCTTTTGCATTCAAATCTATATGTTAAATCCACCAGTGTGCACAGATTTTATGAAATACCTATTGAATGTTTATTTTAAAGAAGTAAATACAATCTTAACCCTTCCAATGGGACTACCCCCACCCCACTTCAAGGTGAGTATATCTTTGTTATTTTAGCTCCCTAGTCAAAACAAACACTTAAAGTGACATTAAACCCTCAGATTTTTTAACATAAAACAATACTGTAATGTGTGCCTTCTCTTTGCTGCTCTTCCTTTTAAATCCTCATCTCTTCTCATGCTGGGGGAGAACTTCCCTTTGCAGCTGAGTGCCTCTTCCTGTAGTGCTGGCTCAGGTTACAAACCTACACACACACACCATGTATCCATTCCAGAGACAAGGCAGTCTGCTGCAAAACAGAAGTTCTGCCCAGCATGAGAAGAGATACAGATTTAAAAGGAAGAGCAGCAAAGAGAAGGGAAACAACCATGGATTACAGTAAGGCACACATTACAGTATTGTTTTATGTTAAAAAATCTGAGGGTTTAATGTCACTTTAAGGGTTAAGATTTTATTTGCCCAGATTTCTTTAAATCAGCTAAAATACATGTTGGGTGCATTGAACGTGCAGAAACTTTTTTTTTAATTACAGTTTCTTTTCTAAAAAAGTAGAAAGGCCTATCCCCTGACAGCATGCAGAGAAGAATCCTTGTTCTCCGCAAGGAAGTAGTGGTATCTCTGCAGAGGTCCAACACATCCCTTGGTGAGTCAGAGCTTTCTGATCAGCGAGAGGATAAGCTTTCCTGATTGCAGAACTATACATCTGACTCAGTAGGGGACATGTTGGACCTGCAAAGAGACAACTGCTTCCCCGCAGGGAGCAAGGGAACATCCCTGCAGCAGGCTTTTCTGCTCAGGCTGTGGCTGCTTTAAAAAGAAGACAAACTGCAAGACTTTTTTCTTTCTTTATAAAGCTGGCCACACACCTATAGAGTATCTGCAGATTTTCTATGGTCAAATGGAAAAAGTGCAACAGATTACTCCATCTACGCTACACTGTATGGATGGAGGAATCTCCCGCTGGGCCAAGATTCAGTATCTTGCTAGTCGGCCCCGCTGGCTGTCAATATACCTGAACAATCTGATTGGATGCAGGCATTGTTCAGGTGTTTTGAGAGCCAGCGGGGCCGAATCTATAGGTGTATGGCCAGCTTTAAGGTGGCCATACACTTTACAACCATCGCAAGACCTTAGTCTTGCGATGGTTGTAAAGTAATTTAAAAAATTTACAATGTGCCCATCTTGGACAGGCAGATCGTACTTGCGATCATTGCAAGCCCGCCCCCCTGAGGGGTGGGCTTCCGATGACCGCAATGCTGAACGGCAGTGTGCGAGTGCGCACACCGGCCCGTTCGGCATTTGTCTCCCGAGCACCGTTCAAACCAGCCGAAAATCGGAAGATTTTCGGCTGGTTTTCTAGCGTGCTCCTCAGACAAAAGACGTGCGACCGTACAGTAAAAACGGTTGCACGTCTTCATTCACACTGCATGATTCTCGTACGATCGCGGGATTTCCCGCGATTCTCGTACGAGAATCGTGCAGTGTATGTGCACCTTTAGACTTTTCTTTTGCACCTGGAATGTGTTAAGCTGATTCAATCTGAAAGTTCATTGAGCTTTAATATGGGTAGACAGCTACGGTAAAGCAAACTCTACATTATGTACATATCACATGGCTGCATAATAGAATCCCTTCATGGTTTGAGTGTAGCAGCGTGAATGTTCTCATAAAGAAAGCACTTACCATTGAGGAAGCCATGGCCCTGATCTAGATTAAACCCGGAAGCCACAAGGAAGTTGTCAGGAGTGACGGCAACAGCATCGACAAACCCGGAGCCTGAAGTGTGATTGGAGAGACGGGTGAGGCCATCTAGAAGGGATGAAAAGATAAGATAGCAGTCAAGATAAGATATTATTAGTCAGAAAATACGCACAATGTGCACCAGGAACATAACTCTACCCTGGAGAACAATGGCGCAGATGCTTAAAAGATAACTCTACCCAAAGTTCAAACCTTTGTGATGACCGGAAATAGATTTGATACTGCGCACGTGGACATTACTCCCGTGGTCGATTCTCATACCAGTGGGGAATCATCGTGGAGTATTAAGTAAAGCACAGTTTTGTTTTAGGCCCGGTTCACACCTGGGCGTTTTATAGCGCGTTCGAACGCTCTGCAAAACGCTCAAACACCAAAATCCCATTATTTCCTATGGGCACGGTTCACACCTGGGCGTATTACAGGCCGTATGAACGCGCTACAAAACGCCCTACACCCAAAGAAGTACAGGAATCGCGGCAAAAACACGCGTCACGAAACATGCAACAAACGCGCATATTCAATACGCCTAGGTGTGAACCCAGCCTTAAAGCTGAGCTCCAGACAAACAGCTATACACATAGATAAAAATACATATAAAAGGAGCTGTTTTACCTGCGAAAGGATTTGTATTTCTGCCCTCCCAGTCTTGAGATTTACACAGCTCTGCCAAGCAGCACAGCTCTGTCTAGTACAGGAGGAGACCTGACCTTTCTCTGCTGCAGTTCCATTTTCACTTAGGCTCCGTTATTTTTAGGCCCGGTTCACACCTGGGCGTTTTATAGCGCGTTCGAACGCTCTGCAAAACGCTCAAACACCAAAATCCCATTATTTCCTATGGGCATGGTTCACACCTGGGCGTATTACAGGCCGTATGAACGCGCTACAAAACGCCCTACACCCAAATAAGTACAGGAATCGCGGCAAAAACGCGCGTCACGAAACATGCAACAAACGCGCATATTCGATACGCCTAGGTGTGAACCCAGCCTTAAAGCTGAGCTCCAGACAAACAGCTATACACATAGATAAAAATACATATAAAAGGAGCTGTTTTACCTGCGAAAGGATTTGTATTTCTGCCCTCCCAGTCTTGAGATTTACACAGCTCTGCCAAGCAGCACAGCTCTGTCTAGTACAGGAGGAGACCTGACCTTTCTCTGCTGCAGTTCCATTTTCACTTAGGCTCCGTTAACATATTAATACGCGCTAAACATAAAAAAGAATTCATTGCAATGTATGTTGTTCGCACTTGTGCAACATCCGTGCGGTACGAAAATGCGCGTCCCGCAAAAAAAGTCCAGGCACGATATCCTGGGCAGATTCCGCCTGTTCTGGCCCTAGTAATAGAATGCAGGAGAATCCTACCACACTCCTTACTGGTACGTCCCTTGCGGTGGGTGCTGTAGTGACTGCGGATGGCGCAGCTTCAGATCCAAATAGTAAAGTATGTCACCGGCACACCGTGGTTCAATCTTCAAGCAGTGATCATTTTATTGCCGCACACACATCTCGTCACAATCCAATGTTTCGGGGCCACATGTCATGCCTGATAAATGGGACCCTGAGTGGCTTCGAAACGTTGCATTGTGCCAAGATGTGTGTGCAGCAATAAAATGATACCTGCTGGAAGATTGAACCACTATGTGCTGGTGACATACTTTACTATCTGGCTATAGTAATAGCTGCAAACGTGCGGAATCCGCACACGTATGTTAAATTTTGTGCATCTCGTGCAGCACGGTTTTCTGCGCGGAAAACGCTAGCGCTCTGTGTGAATGGAGCATGACAAGTCCCTTCCCCACCCTGTTACTAGACAATGAAAGAAGAAGCAACAAACTGATAAGCTTATCTCTCGGTCACTTTACTTTCTCCTCCTACCAGTATGCAGCTAAATGGTTCCTTCCACTGCTTCTCACTCAGCCTCTCTGAGCTCTGCTGTAGAGACTGTAATGCAGACTGCTACTAGCTGATACCAAGTCATATCCAGGTACTTACACTGCTTGCATTTTTTTTTAAATGACACTTTATGATGAATTATTACACAGATGCATTCATTTGCGCCTTTTATATCTGCCTAGTTTTCAGCTTTTGTTTATTTTATATTCTTTATTTCATTCAAAGATTTCCGCCGACTCTTTGGTTCGATCAGGGAGATGAATGGTACAAATATAAAACCATATGTAACATAAATGAGATTTCTGTTCTCACCAGAGAGATTCAATAAAATCGTCTAGAGGAAGGCAACAGATGTAACACAAAGTATGTAACACTGTTATA
>NW_017306381.1:2088548-2103574 GCF_000935625.1 Nanorana parkeri | reverse complement strand
TAAATATAAATATATATATATATATATATATATATATATATATCAGTGTTACATACTTTATTTATTTTACATCTGTTGCCTTCCTTTGGACAATTTTATTGAATCTCTCTGGTGAGAACAGAAATCTCATTTACGTTACTTGTGTCTTTTACTGTGAGATAAATAGGGGTATCTATTGGAGATAATAGCTGCTGCCCTTTACAATATTATTTACAAGTGACTATTTTATTTTCTAAGATCGTCATCCTCCTTTTAGTTTTTATATTAGTACACTGCCTGTCCAAAAAAAAAGTCCCCAGCTGGATTTAGCTAAGCAAATAGGTAAGAGTATTTCATTGGATAAGTGTCACGATCTGGGGGTGCTTTAGTTGGTCAGGTCTAGGTTCAGCAACGTTGAAAAAATGAGGTCAGCTGCCTCCCTGAATATACTGAATGATCAGGTTTTTCCATCAATTGATTTTTTCTTCCCTGGTGGCACATTGGGCATATTCCGAGATAACAATGCCAGGATTCATCGGGCTCAGATTGTGAGAGAGTGGTTCAGGGAACATGAGACAAGGTATGCAAAGAATACAAAGCTGGCGATAATCTATAAGTATGTGTTGTAGATTGTCATCACTAAACATTTCTGAAGGTGTGTATGTTGTCATTTTCGAGGCTATGAGTAAACTTCCTTTTTATTACAAGATACGGTCACTTATAGTCACGCCATAGAACAGTAGTCTGATCAGCGGTCATGCACAGGAATGCAACAAGGCTACGTGGTGGGGCTGTAGTCTAACAGTGCAACTGGAGCCAAAACTTTTTCTTTTTTAGTTCTTTTAATGCAGAACTACACCCTCCTATCCCTACAGCCAGGGAAGGTGCCATCTTAGCCTCTATTTGGATTGCAGTTGCCATGGGGCTGCACATGTGATCAGCTAAGACACCAGTGATTTGAGGCCTTGGAAGGGCAGTTGAGAGCTGAAATAAGCACAATGGCAACCTTGACATACCAAAGCCCGTGACACACTGCATGCGAAGCAGTGCAGAGCCAAGTAGAGCTGTCAGGCACGGAGCTTCGCATGCAGTGTGTGAGCTGAGCGCAGCCAAATGAATGACTGCATCTTCAGCCAATCGGTATCAGGATAGGCATCGGGAGCATTTGGCGAGTACAGGTACTCACTCTAATTCTCGGTATCGGCACCGATACTAGTACCGGTGCATCCCTAATCCTTGGTATGGGTTTGTCTGATTTTTTTTGTGAGAAGTGGCTAAAGGACAAGTATAAAAATAGGAGGGGAAGGGAGGCAACCCTGTCTGGAGCCATTTTAAAATGAATCTCTCTGACAGGGAGCTATTTATTTTGACAGATGCAGTGGAGGAGGAATATAAGGCCAGATTTCATGAAGGCATATGGGAAGGGATGGCTGTGTAACTTAAGGAAAGCGCAAGGAAGTAACGGTCTACCCAGCTGAAGGCCTTCTCTGCATCCATGGACAAAAGGAGCAAGGGGATGGCCTCCAATTGGGCCCTGGCTATATTTAGTGTTCTGATGGTGATGCCCCTTCTTTCCCTGAGAGGCAGAAAACCTCTTTTGTATCATTCGTTGTATGATTCTTTTGTATGATTTGTTGGAGGAATGTTTTATAATAAGTGTGAGACAATAAGGACCAGGATACAGTCCGTGTACCCATCACACTCTGAACCGCTGCTCCATGAGATAAGAAGTGGGTGCAGCAGGTGTCAACGGGTGTCTTCCGTCAAAGTATAAGTAAAAGATGGTCACCGGCACTCCAAAGCAAATACAGTACGTCCAGAGGAGTAACTAGTGACCTCAGGGCCCCGATGCAAGAATCCATGAAGGGCCTGGACCCCATGTCACCTTCATAGTCCCAGCTCTCTATATCTCCCCCTTCGTGTCTGCAGCAGCTCTCTATTCGGCAGCATTCTGTGTGATGAGGGGGCGGGGATAACACCGCTTCCCACTCATTGGCTGTTGCGCCGGCTGGATCATACTTCACGCTGCACACGGAACAAGCTGAGGGGAGCAATGTGAAGCATGTAGGGCCCAGGACAGGAGGAAGAGGTCCCGGGACTGACATTAGCGGTTACCAGGATAATAAATATCCTGGTAATCAGCGGTTACCCCCCTTCCTCCTGTCCTAGGCCCCCTCCAAATGGCGGAACTCCAGGGCCCGGTCACAACCGCAACCTCTGCGACCCTGGTAGTTCCGCCACTGAGTACGTCTATTTATTCACGTACTTGTTGCAAATTAAAAACACAAGATACAATGTTTCGGGGTCCCACGGGATCCCCTTCATCAGGCAAACAATCACAATCACTTGTTTGCCTGAAGAAGGGGATCCTGTGGGACCCCGAAACGTTGCATCTTGTATTTTGAATTTGCAACAAGTACATGAATAAATAGACGTACTGGATTTGCTTTGGAGTGCCGGTGTCCATCCTTTATTTAGCCCATAAGGACCAGACGCTTTACCCCCTGGCGAGTTATCCACTGCTTGCTAGAACTTCTCCGATGTAATGGGGAAGTCAATAAGAGTTCAGCTTTAACTTTATGAGTAATGCTGTTTTCAGGAGACAGTAACCGTTACCTTTCAGGTTTTTCGGCTGTAAAAATATAAATAATATATAAGGTGATAAAAGTGATTTGTGCTGAAAATTCAAGAGTGGAAATTTCTCCTCCCACTCTAACAACCAAACCAATTTTAAAAATCCTAAAACATGCTGTTCTGGGATACTGACCATGTTTCCACAAACATGATACTTGCATATTCTACTGAGGGGGTTTTTTTTTTTTTTTTAAGTCCATCTGGGAGTGTTGCAATTATCCTACTGATCCTGAACTGGCTATTAGGGCAGCAGTGCAATATCTTAGATGAGCCACTGTGCAATTACCTGTCAAAGCGTTCAATGACAAGTGGAACTGAAATATTGTCCGGGATACAAGCAGATTGCCTTGGATTATAGCAAGAGGCTTCTTTACAGACTATATCCATTAAAAGGCACATGTATGGTTTTGCACATATTTTCCTTAAAGGAGAACTATGAGATGAGTGATTTCCACTCACCTCATAGTTCTAGCCGACCTGTGACAATGAGGCTGTCACAGGTCGGCTCAGTAGATCGGGAGGTGAGCGAACACATACCGGGTTCGCTCACCTCTCGATCCTGTCACGGCTCTCTGACGTGACAGGGGGAGGGGCTGGATTCCCCTCTCCCCGCACCGACGGGGGAGGGGGCGGGTACAGCTGGCTCTGCCTCTTGATAGCCAGAGCCAGCTGTCACTCACGCAGCTGGGCGGATCCCGACGTCCAGGTCGGGATCCGCTCCGGCTGCGGCGTCTCAGTATACCCCGAGCTGTAGGTCGCCGTATACTGAGCTTAGGGTAACGGGAGGACGCTAGTTTGTGTCCTCCCGTTACCCTAAGGAGAACTATGGGGAAAAACACTGACCACATAGTTCTCCTTTAACAAAATAAAATATTCGCTACTTTGTCTCAGTTCAGGTAAATAAGAAATATTGCATTTTAATATTTTATGTTTTTACAGATAACACTCAGTTTTTTTTTTTGCACTTTGCCATGATTTCCCAAGTGGTAAAAAAAAAGCTTCTTGTTTACAAAGTAAATGAGTTAAAGCAATTACTTCTCACTTATCTGAGGGCCCTGAACAAGATTCCACTCTGACAAAGGGAGCCAAAAAAGCAGGCAGCTACTGCTGTGCTGCTTCATTAACTAACTCGGACTCTGTGAATCCTTTGTCATGTATATAATGTTTATGTACAAAACAAAGAATAAATGTGTATAAATGTATATACTGTATATAAAAAAAACAAAGTAAATATGGCATCTATTCAGATAAATGTATAACAAGCACGAGAAAGATGTACATAGCCAGGACAATATACCACAATAGAGGTCACCAGCACTCGATAATGCGTGCAAGAAGTATCGGCACTTCTTATTAAATTGTCACAAGTGTCAAACAGCCAACGTTTCGGGGCTGCGCAGGGTCCCTTCTTCTGGGTGACAGTGACAACTATGTCCTAGTGACAACGACTCGACATAGTGACAACAACATAGTGACAATGACCTAGTGACAATGACACAACGACATAGTGACAACTATGTCCTAGTGACAACGACACGACATAGTGACAACTATGTCCTACTGACAACGACACGACATAGTGACAACGACATAGTGACAACGACATAGTGACAACTATGTCCTACTGACAAAGACACGACATAGTGACAACGACATAGTGACAACAATGTCCTAGTGACAACGACACAACATAGTGACAACGACATAGTGACAACTATGTCCTAGTGACAAAGACACGACATAGTGACAACGACATAGTGACAACAATGTCCTAGTGACAACGACACAACATAGTGACAACGACATAGTGACAACTATGTCCTAGTGACAACGGACACAACGACATAGTGACAACGACATAGTGACGACTATGTCCTAGTGACAACGACACGACATAGTGACAACGACACAACGACAAAGTGACGACTATGTCCTAGTGACAACGACACGACATAGTGACAACGACACAACGACAAAGTGACAACTGTGTCCTAGTGACAACGACACGACATAGTGACAACGACATAGTGACAACGACACAATGACAAAGTGACAACTATGTCCTAGTGACAACGGACACAACGACATAGTGACAACGACATAGTGACAATGGCATAGTGACAACGGCATAGTGACAACGACACAATGACAAAGTGAAAACTATGTCCTAGTAACAACGGACACAACAACATAGTGACAACGACATAGTGACAACGACATAGTGACAACGACATAGTGACAACGACACAATGACAAAGTGAAAACTATGCCCTAGTGACAACGGACACAACGACATGTCGTTGTCACAATGTTGCCCAGAAGAAGGGACATTGCGCAGCCCCGAAACGTTGGCTGTTTGACACTTGTGACAATTTAATAAAAAGTGCCGATACTTCTTGCACGCATTATCGAGCGCTGGTGACTTCTATTGCGGACTGTATTTGACACGGCGCCATCCGTGTTGTCACTTCGAGCACCAATTCTTCGTGAGGGTCTATAGCTGTATGGAGTGCAGGTGATTTCCTGTTTCGAGGACAATATACCAAACACAACAAAAATACCCCAGCACAAAAATATTAATAAAACGGTTTAATGTTTTAGGTTAAAAATAGGGATGCACCGAATTATCAGCAGCCGAAACGTTTTGGCCCAAAATAGTACTATTGGCAAAATGCTGATAGAAAAATATAGTGCTGATAATACCGTGCCTGACCACGCACAAAAGGAGCTTTCAGTGCTCCGCCGCTGCCTCCTTCCTGCCCAGACGCTGTTTTCAAACAGATCTAAACAACAGGAAGTGGGGGAGAGCAGTAGCCAATAGCAGGTTGATTACTGCACCCGTCCACAGCGTGCTGTCAATCACCAGAAGACTGGACTTGAGAGAGAATTCAGTTATCTTTACTTCACTAGCCCAGTGACCCTGGCAGTAGGTGGAGCCTATTAGGGAAATGAGTTCTCCTTTAGGTCCGCTCCTCTGCTGATTGACAGCAGGCAGTGGGCGGGAGCAATAGCCAACCTGCCCACTTCCTGCTGTTTACATCTTTTTGATCACAGCGGCTGTGCAGGAATGAGACGGTGGTGGGGGTGGGTGCCAGAAGAGGGGTGGCAGAGGCTAGTTGGGCATTTTCGGTTTCGGTATTGGACGGACAATTTTAACATTTCAGTTTCAACGCAAATTTTTATTTCTGTGCATTGCATTCCTAGTTAAAAACAGATGTTTTTGTTACATACATGTGAAGCCAAAACTGCCATTCCTACGCAGGTCTGTGTGGTTCCCAAAGTTAAAGTATTGAAGCTCCCTACTTGGGACATACAGTATATAGTAATAAATAAGCAAAGGGCTTTCCCTGAAAATAAGACCTAGTACTATTTTTGGGAACTGCGAAAATATAAGACCTACCCCGAAAATAAGACCTAGTTGTGACCATTCCCAGGGCCGGTGGTGGCATAAGGGAGTACTTGAAGAGCTGCGGGAGAGAATCGGCGGTGCCAACGAAGCCAGCGCTAGAGGAAGCGGCGAGGCGGCACCGGAGGGAGCAGATTCGCATAAGCCGACCAGCCAAATGCATTGATACCAAATGCACTCCGCCTGTGAGGAATCGATAGTGAATGAACGCTTCGCTCATTCTGGTCAGCGATTGGTTACCAAATTGCTCTTGGAAAAGGTACAGCACCCTTGATTGCCCTGATCACCCTATCTATCTATCTATCTATCTATCTATCTATCTGTCAATCTATTTATCTAATCTATCTATCCTAAAAACAGATACACAAATCCACTTAAAATCTCAGGAACCCAAAGCAAAATAAACAATTGATCCAAAACTATTATAGTTTCCCTGTTTTCAGAAATTAAAAACCTGTCCACTGCAGGCTCCCCTCACCACCAGTAATCAACAGTGGTGTAATTCTCAGAAATCCAGCCAATCGGGTGATTACACAGAGCCAATGATGTTAAGAAGTGCTTAGTTATCATTAACTGACCTGTGCCCACTGCAGTCCAAAGGGTTTTGAAGCCCAGACTACAAGAACAAAACTACAGGATGCATAGCAGGAAGCCCGAAAAAAGTAACTAATGCAGCCACCATTGCTAAGGACTCATAAGCTGCAACATATTACGCTTATCTTGTTGTGTTAGTATACACTGTAACGTCTTATCACAATTACAAAAAAAAGTTGCCTTGCAAAAGAGATAGATGAGCATCATATAACCTTGTCCAATCTCCCCACCTTGTTTCCAGTCCACGGCTTTTAAAGAAGCTCCTTGGTTCGCTACATATATGCGATCTGCAGTGGCACAGACAGCATACAGACCCCGCAGAGGGAGTGACAGACTGTCGCAGGAGTGCAGGAGACTCAGCGATCCAGAGGTGGAGACTTTCCAAACCTTCAGGAAACCATCTGAGGAACCGGAATACAGCAATCCAGCGTGGAACTGAAAAGGAACAAACATGTTCTATAAAGCTGAAGTTTATTCTGCTTATATTGTGCCTTCCCTGGTTCCCCCCTTTCCTGTGCTTGTGAGTTTGTAGATCCCATTGGCAGTTGAGAAACCCCATGCGTCGCTGCACCAAATCTGTGCACCTTACTGTATAACTGGTAACAAATTGTTGAGTGCGTTTGTCGTTTGTTTTGCTTTACCGATTTGGTGCAGCGACGCATGGGGTTTCTCAGCTGCCAATGGGATGTGCGGGATCCCTTGTGTGTTTCTGTACCTTTAAGGAGGTGGGGCGTCCTCCTGACAAGCCTGCACCCAATTTGATATCTTCTGCCCCATGTGCTCCAAGATGGAGACTCTCATAGTTTAGAGTTAGGACCGCACTATAAGAGGTGCCTTGGCGCGGCAGTGCGGCTTACACATCCTTTGCAGAAGACGTGTATCCAAACCTCTGTCATTGTCCTTAGTGGTGAGACAAGTTGTTTTACATGCTGGTTTGTGAGTGTGCCATGATGCCTTTCTACTGTTCTACTGTTCAAAGCCCATTTCGTGTGCACCTTACTGTATAACTGGTAACAAATTGTTGAGTGCGTTTGTCGTTTGTTTTGCTTTACCTGAATCAATCAAGCCGCATCGTACTGTTTCTTTTTTTGTAGAACTTTATTGAAAAGTTACAAGTGACATTTCATTTGGGCTCACAGCAGTGCAAGGCAGTTGTACTGCATTTCACGACGGTGCATTTAAAAAAAGTAGTGCATGCCATACTTTTTTAACTTACACTACCAGAACGCAGTGGTGTGAATTAAGCCCATACAAACACAGATAGTGTGAACCAGTTCTCAAACATCAATTAGCAGCGTACACTGTAAAGCTAGGTGCATGCTGGCTGAACAAAACAAAAACAAAAATAGCAGATTCCTCCATCCATGCTAACAGCGTGAATGAACAAATCTCCCACTGAGTACACGGTATTCTGACAGCAGCGTCTACTGCCATCAGAACACTCCAACAGTGGCTGCAGCTAAATGGCTGCAAGAACCATTTAGCTGACAGCTGACAATTTTCCAGTATGTCCCTTTGACAAAACTTGATCTAATGATTGGTTTTTGCCAAAGAGAGGGCCACCCATGGATCAAATTTTTGGATGATTCCTGCTGAATAAGCCAAAATTCGATTTGTGTGTACCCAGCTTAAGTGATTTAATCAGCAATTGAAATATTAAAGTCAAAATTGTTTTAACCTATCACTTTAACTGTCTGGCGATCATAAATCATCAGATAGAGCAGAGGTCCCACCCCTGAGATAGAGGATCCTCTACATTAACTTACCTGCAAGGCTGTCACTTTTTCTTCATGCGTTCTTTTTGACTGCAAGTTTTCCTGTGTTTCCAGGTCCCAGACATCAATCTTTCCACCGTCTGCAGAGCAACCATACTGTGGTCAGTTCTCCACACTATCAACGATGGGCCATACATATTTGTCAATAAAAACTCAACGGGTTGGGTTCTTCAAGCAGAACAAGATTTAAAAGAAATAACCTTTAGTCCAGCTTTTTGTTTATAATTAGGGATGCACCGATACTGGTATCGGTGCCGATTCTGAGCATATGAGTACTCGCCCAAATGCTTTGATACTTACCCCAATACCGGATCTTCCCTCTGACCGGCAGTGCCGCAAGGGAGTCACCCAGATTGCCGATTGGTAAGGAAGCCAGGCTGCCTTGCAGTGTTGCTAGGCAGCATGAAACTGGCTTCCTAGCCAATCAATAAGCCAGACAGCATGTCATGATTTACCTCCTGCCTTCCTGATTGGTCAGGAAGCCATGCAGCCACGCAAGGGAGCGTGAAGCCAGTGTGTTTGCGATAGAACACCGGCTTCCTGATTAGCCAAGCCCACGCTACCTCGGGTTGCCGGTATGGGTACTTGGTATCGCCGAGTACCGAAAAAAAAATATTGGTACTTGCACTGGATACTGAAAAAACGGTATCGGTGCATCCACATTTATAATACTACTAACATCATTATCCAAAACCTGATTTTATCACATTTATTTTAAAGCCCAATTAATGTTTCAGTTTAAATCACTTAACTACATTCCAGGTGCATCAAAACAAAAAGGTGTTCAAAGTCATAGAGTTGGTTTTCTTTAGAAAGCAGTCACAGCTGGAAAAGCCTGTCCCCTGCCAGCATGCTGCAAAGGATCCTTGCTTCTCGCTGTAGAATCTATGGCCTCTCTGCACCTAAAGCTCTCTAATCAGCAAGAAGCATGAGTTTTGCTGATTGGAGAGCTCAGGGTGTGTGTCAGACTTCTGCAGAGGGACCGCTGCTTCCACACAAAGAGCAAAGATCCTTCTCTGCAGCAGACTGGGACTTAAAGAACTATGAGGTGAGTAAAAATCACTCATCCTCATATTTTGAGCTGACGTGTGACAATGAAACTGTCACACGTCGGCTCAATAGATCGGGAAGTGAGCAAACACATACCGTCGCTTGCTCTCTTCTTGGTCATCTCCCTGCAGAGAGCCGTGACTATCAGTCATGGCTCCCTGCAGGGATTCCCCCCTCCCTGCTCCAATCCTCCAGCGCTGACTGGAGGAATGGACAGGGACGGGGCAGGCACAGCAGGCTATGTCTCTGGATAGGCAGAGCCAGCTGTCACTCACACAGCTGGGTGGATCTCGACAGTAATGTCGGGATCCGTCCCGGCTGTGGCATTCTCAGTATACAGCGAGCTGTAGCTCGTTATATACTGAGCTTTGGGTCACGGGAGGACGCTAGTATGGGAGGACGTTAGCTACTATGTCCTCCCGTGACCCTTAAGAGAACTATGGGGAGAAATACTGACCCCATAGTTCTCTTTTAATGATCACTGTAGCCACATTATGCTGGTTTTAACAATGCTTCTGGAATGGATTGAACGCAGACTAAGAACCAGTTCTTTTCGTGTAACATCACTACCTGACCTCAGAAATGCTTATTTGTCCCTGAATGGGGACAGAATCTCGCAGACACATATAAAATCTTGTGGAAATCCTTCCAAGAAGAGTGAAGGTTGTTAAAACTGCAAAGGTGCAACAACTCCGTAAAAATGCCCAAGGGTTTGCAATGAGATGTCTAACAAGCTCATACAAGTGTAATAGTCAGGTGTCCACAAGCTTATAGTCATATAGTATAGATAGGGAGACTCACCAGATCCAGATATAATCAGTCTAGTGTCTGGTATATGAACAATGGCTGAAACTGCCGAGAAAGTATATATGCTGAGCAGAGGCTGACCTGAACGGATTTAAACAGACGAAAATACATTTAAAAAAGCAGAGCAAGAATGAAAAAAAGAGAAAAATAAAATGTAAAAAAACTATCCTCAACTCATAGCAGGGTGCTAGATGTAATCCTAGACTCTACTTTCAACCCCACATCTAATCCCTGTCCAAATCTTGCTGCTTTCACCTCTGTAACATTTTCAAAATTCTCCCCTTCTAAACCAATGACACCACAGAGCTAATAAGTTACACAATTGTTATCTCTCGCCTCGATTACTGCAACTCCCTTGTCATTGGCCGACCTATATACAGTCAGTACCCCCCTTTTGTATGCTGTAGGGCTGCAACAACGAATCGATAATGAGAATCGTTGACATGAGCAGGGCCCTCCGAACCCTCATGTATTAAAAAATTGTATTGTAATTGTACTGGGCAAACTGTTGGTGCTACTCACACTACTCTGCCAGAAATGAATCCTCGCACTACCAATGTGCTGCACACACCCCCATCCCAGCGTATGGTCAGCTTAGGTTTGGCAAAGTCCGGACTTACAGGTGAAACTCGAATAATTAGAATATTGTGCAAAAGTAATTGCAGTAAGTGCTGCAAAAGGGGCCCAAACCAAGTACTGAGTACATATGCATGCTTGTACTTTTCAGAGGTCCGATATTGTTCTATGTACAATCCTTGTGTTGTTGATTGCATGTAATAATCTACTTTTTTGAGGTTGTGGATTTGGGGTTCTTGGGGTTTTCATGAGCTGTAAGCCATAATCATCACAATTATGACAAATCACGGCTTGAATTATCTTGCTTTGCATGTAATGAGTCTATCTCATATATTAGTTTCACCTTTTAAGTTGCATTAGTGAAATAAATTAACTTTGCACGATATTCTAATTATTCGAGTTTCACCTGTAGATCCCATACACATTCGACAGGACTGTAACTATGTGAGAAATATATATGGTTTATATATTAGGACAAGTTTTAAAAATATAAGTGTGACTTTATGAACACTTTTGCCAAATTAATAAGTTATGAAAAAAGGGGTTGTGTCAGACTGAACGCTTGAAAAAAAAAAATGCTGCTACATTGTACAAGCATACTTCAATACCAAGTACAGTGGTACCTCGGTTCATGAACGCTTCTGTTCGCGAACAGTTCGGTTCGCGAACAGGAAGTTCAGCAAAATTTTGCTTCCGTATGCGAACTCCAAATTGGGTGACGAACAGGACCGCGGCCATCTTCCCCGCTCTGACACATGGTCGTGGCTTCCTCTAGTCGAGATCGCGGCCGCAGACAGACCTGTGCACAGTAGCCCACCTTATGGGGACATTTGATTTGGTTCACGACCGGAATCGTGGAACGAATTAAGTTCGTGAACCGAGGTACCACTGTATTTAAAGTGTATGTCTGGGCGAAAATCATCATTAAAAAAAAAAAATTCAGTACATCTCTGCACATACAGAAAAATACCTGTTGAGCTACTAGAAATCCAGTGAGCTCCTAACTTCCTGTAGTCCACTGACAACCCTACATTGAAATCTCACGGAGTGTTGTCAGAGCTGTGCAAATTTTCCTACAATGGACTACAGAACAACTGACCCTTATGCCATGGGAAATGACAATGAGACGAGGGGGTGGTGTGCTTTAGTCCAATAGGGAGAACTCAGACGGGGCTGAAAACACTGCTAGCAGAGGCAGCGTTTGTCAACTCACCACAGGAAATTAGGAGCTCACTGGTTTTCTAGCAGATCAACAGGTAGTTTTCGGTTGTTGCTTTGCTTTTGTAAGGGTAGTTCCTTTCCAAGGCAAATTTGGGAAACTGGGATTACCCCTAAGAATCTGCCCTCTTTCCCCCCCACCCTGTTGCTCTTACCTGTCAATGATCACTCCCTTTCCCTCCACAGCTGCCAATGTAATATACCTGCACAGGATTGCAGCCCTGCTGTATGTATTTGAAATTTTGGTCGGAAATGGTGAGCACTCATTGGTCTGCACAGTCAGGAGACAAAGCTGACCAATGAGTGCTCGCCATTTGCAAGCGAAATTTGAAATACATAACGTAGGGATGCAATCCTGTGTACGGACAGGTCATTGAGAGGTAAGAGCAGCGGGGTGGGGAGTGGGGGCAGATAGGTTCGGGGTAATCCCATTTTCCCAAATTTGCAGGGAAAGTGGAATTACCCTTAAAGGATAACATGCATTTCACAGATGTTCTAAACATGTTTTTATTTATTTTGCCCAGACATACACGTTTATGTACTACATGTATACTGTATATTTATATAATTTTGGAAATACTATGGAAATCATGGCATATTCTTGTCTTTTTCCCTCCCATCAGCCTCTGCACCTGTGATCAGACTCCAGACCTTGATGCTGCTGTCTGCTGATCCACTGCAGACAAAGTGTTCACGTGGTGGTAAGAGACTGGAGTCTGAAAGGCAAAAATGTCACATAAAACTTTGATATGAAACAAAACAAAGAAAACTGAAACAAAAAATAAACACTTCTGTCCTATCTTTTCTATTATACTGTTTAACACTTACTTAGCTGTGTGTCCTTCAGTGAGACCAAAGCCAGACATGTGACCGCTCCTGTGTGACCGCACAGCGTCTTCAACTCCGAGCAAGATGACAGGTCCCACACACGAACTGATGTGTCCCAGCTGTCACAAGGTAAAGGCAAAGGGAGAGATGTATAGGGAAAGGACAGGAGGAAGTAGAAGGAGGACACAAAACATGGATTGGAGTATGTCAACACATAGCTTGTCAGTTGTAGGGGGATCCTGAACACTCTACTCAGGTAAAAGCAACCTGTGGGTGTACAATCACTTGGAAATATAAAGCCCTTTAGATTGTATTTCAGGTGGAAATATAAAACTAGGGGAGGGTGACACAGAGAGAGCAACCAATCCAGCAACTGTTTGAGCTAAACCCAATCTTTCAAAGGATAAGTGCACTTTAAAACAAAGTGCACTTATTCTTTTCACCCCAGACCTAACCGAACCCACCCTCTACCCTCTTCAAGAGATGCATGCTTACTTCAATCTCATAGCCGGGGCCTCCCTTGTTTTTTTACATCCAGCATCTCGAGTCTTAAGTGTCCTACCCACACATTCACATAACAACACCGTAGAATTCTATAGGGCCAGTCCTATTTATCTTTCACATCAGGAAAGAGCCCCATCTATGGGGGTGTAATATGCAGGAGCAGCCAGGAGAGTGAGACCTGCGGTGCTAGATGTAAACAAACACCGGAGGCCACAGCCATCAGATCGAAGTATGGATCTGTGGAGGGTGACAGTGGGTTAGGTTAGGTCAGAGGAAGGGGGAGAAGCTCACGGTGTGCAGTGAAATCAGAGTAAGCATTTTCAGTACAGGGGAGGAGCCGCTACAACTGTGCAAGACTGTAGTGAAGGCCAGAGGTCAGGTTTAAATGGTCTCAGCAGCCAAACAGTCTCCATGACTAAGCCCATATGGTGAAACGCATTAGATGAGCATACAGTGTGTATCAGTCTTGTAAATAAACAACTTTACTTATGGTGAAGACCCGTGGAGTACGGCATTTTTGGAATTGTCAGCCAAACAGCCAAGACTCATCTTATGCAAGAATCTAAATATTCAAATACAGATATATCCTGAAAACTGCCTGACCTCATCATGCTGCTGTTCCAGATCCTGACAGTACATAACAGTATCAAACAACAGAGTCACAGAATTAAGAGTAATATACAATCTGCAGGGCTCTGTTAATGATGTTATATGAAATCAGAAGCTGAGAGACAGACAGTGAAGTCAAGCAGGTCAGTGCAGAGACTCTCAAATACCTGTTGATCTGTCAGGTACTTTCTGTAGTGAACGGACAACTCTGTGCCTCTGCTGCACTGAAATTCCAAACAGTGTTATCAGTGTGGTCAGAATCCTTCTCTGCTGGACCACAGAACACTTCCCCCTTATGATATAGAGATGAGAATACGGGGCTGACAACACTGCTTGGGACTTTAGTGCAGCAGAGGTTGAGTTATCCACTCACTACAGGAAGTTAGGATCGCACTGGATTCCTGACAGATCAACAGGTATATCTTTTTGTGTTTGTAGCGTTTTTAAAGAGGGTGAAAAAATGGTAAATCTGCATGTATTGCAGAGCTGTACTGCATTTGTTTTTGTCCAGGCAGACACTTAGAAATAAACTTGTGCCCGGACTATGCACAAATGCTGAACAAGCATTAAAAGCACCTTTAAAACAAGCCCTCACTCACCTCTGTAGCTATAGGTATTGTAGGGTAATGCTTCTTCAAAATGTACAGCAAAGGCCGTGAAATCACAGCTCCTCCCCTGCTGTTTTCTATGGAGAGCAGAAGGGGCGCAGTGGTAAGCACTTGTGACTTGTAGCACTGGGGGTTCCTGGTTCGAATCCCGGCCAGGTCACTATTTACAAGGAGTTTGCATGTTCTCCCTGTGCTTGGGTAGGTTTCCTCCCACACTCCAAAAGACATACTGGTTAACCAGTTGACATCCGCGGTGTTAAACCCCCTTCCCATCCAGGCCATTTTTCAGTATTCAGCGCTGCGGTACTTTAACTGACATTTATTCCGTCATGCAGCGCTGTACTGAAATGAATTTTATACCCTTTTTTGGGGACAGATAGAGCTTTCTTTTGGTGGTATTTATTCACCACTGGGGGTTTTATTTTTTTACTATATTAA
>NW_017306381.1:2080689-2088471 GCF_000935625.1 Nanorana parkeri | reverse complement strand
ATTATTTTATTTTACTTTTATTTATTTTTATTTATATTTATTTTTTTGCACTGATTGTTATTGCTATTATATGGGGGGATAACAACCCCCTATATAATAGCAAAGGCACACTGACAGGTCCTCTTTATGGAGATATTAGGGGTCTCTAGGACCCCTAATATCACCTGTGGACCCCAAAAGAAGCTGATGAAGCAGAGATCTGCTTTATCAGCTTCTTCTCTCTGGCAATAGCAGCCAGATGACTGACTGGTGAATGCGGAAGTGATGTAATACACATGCCGCGAACGAGCACATATAGGCGATCGGCGGGCTATGGACCCGCTGATCGCCTATATGTGAAACACCCGGTAACGCGTGTGTTTAATCGTCGGGTCTTTTCTGCCCGTGCGTGCCCGCTAGGGGGCGCGCGCGAGCAGAAAAAAATTGCCGTCTGGAGACGGCAACCCGCAGATGTAGCAGTGCCGTCCGTCCGTTTTTTTACTACGGGCGGACGGCAAGAGGTTAATTGGCTCCTGTCTAAATTGGCCCTCGTATGTATGCATGTGAGATAGGGACCTTAGATTGTAAGCTGCTTGAGGGCAGGGACTGATGTGAATGTGCACTATGTAAAGTGCTGTGTAAATTGTCGGGGCCCTATAAATACCTGTAATAAGAAATAATAATTTTGGCAGTCTGCCTACTCCCTAATAGAAACACACATCAGGTCCTGTAAACTGCTAGAAAACAGCTGAAATGCAGCTTTATGGTGGGGTTATCTTTTAGGATGAACTACTTCTCAGTAAATGCAGCTACATAGGTCAGTGATTAGCTTGTTTTAAAGCTCTTTTACATCTTATTAGCCACATTTAAAAACTTTAACACCCCTAAAAGTGGACCTTGCATCAGTAAATGAACTTCTAATATTCTTCCTCCCCCCCCCTCCCTCTTGCACATACTTCACTGCATTCCCTGCAGGTGAATACATTTTAAAAAAAAAACACTTTTTGACAGTGTTGCACTCTTCTCATTCCTCGTCTATGTGAGGGTGACGTACTGATGTGCTGCCGCACCCTCCTGGGATAGCAGTGTCACATGTCCCAGTAGGCCATAGTTCACTGGGAGACAAAATATTGTGATATTACAAGCCTAATTAGATTAAAACTGCATATTTCACCTATAATGGCATGAGATTCAAAACACAGAATAATGATAGGTGGAGAGTAAAGTAGGCAATATACACAGCAAATTTCGCCTAGTTCTTGATGCAAAACTCACCAGAAAAGCTTCACAATGATTTATAGATCATTGGTTCGAACTCATCTGGAGTACGCGGTCCAGTTCTGGTCACCAGTACTAAGAAAAGATGTCCTTGAGTTGGAAAAAGTCCAGCGAAGGGCAACCAAACTAATTAGGGGTATGGAGGACCAGAGCTACGAGACGAGGCTACTAAATGTAAACATGTTCACATTAGAGGTGAGGAGATTAAGGGGGGATATGATCTCCATGTACAAGATGTTCAATGGTGGTAGCAACATTAGCGATAAACTGTTTAAAATTAACTCCGTTACAAAAACTAGAGGCCACCACCTAAAATTGGTGGAAAAAAAATTCCAGCACAAGGGGCGAAGGGGGTTCTTCACAGTAAGATCAGTTAGGGTCTGGAACTCACTGCCACAGGCGGTGATTTCAGCAAAGAGTGTGGAATTGTTCAAGAAACTTTTGGACGATTTCTTAAGGGACCGTAATATACAGGGGTACAGGTACTCCTAAAATGAGATCCTAATAGGTTGGACTTGATGGACTAATGTCTTTATTCAACCTCAAATACTATGTAACTATGTAACAAATAGGTGGAACTGTCTGAATTGATATTACGCACTGGGGAAAAAACAGCAATTTACTGTTCCGCCTATTTATAAAGCTGTTCTTGGGAGATTTGCATCAAGAACTAGGCGAAATTTGCTGTGTATATTGCCTACTTTACTCTCCACCGCTTCCTTCCTCGCAAACTTTTATAAATAGCCCCATCAATGTATATTTTTATTAAAGATGTCTGCTTGTCTCACCTCCCAGAGATTATATATGTGTCATGGATAAGGACAGCAGTTACCAAATCGCTGTGGCCTTCCAAGCTGCGAACAAGGAACTGGGAGTCCTGTAGTGGACCTATGGGAAAACACACAATAAGCCCCAGAACAGGGTGTTGCAGTGAAAGGAGTGCAGTGTATTGAGACCACAAGGTGCATAAGACAAAGGGAAGGCCCAGAAAAGTGGAAATAGTAAAGATGAATCCGTGACAGTGATAGAATCAATGTAGAGAATACAAACGGGAACAAGAATTAAACCCAGTACTAAAAAAGAATTATATACAATACATTAATAGGTTAAAAAAGATATAATTATTAATTTAATTTATTATAATAATAATAATAATTTAATATGTTATCCCCACTGCAAGGGTAGTTTTTTGTCTGCAGATAGGCTTTAATTTATATATATCTATATCAGCATAGAATTCAGCTTCAAATCTGTCCATTGCATGTATACTATACAGTTTATCAGAGGCAACCTCTTAATATATGACACACATCTCACCTCGACTCTTTAGTTTTACTTTTGGAGCAGGCTGAGCCGCCGTCTGTTTTGGGGCTGTTTTAGGAGGAGTGTGCTTTTTCACTGGAGGCTCCGGGTGCAAAGACGGTTGCAAGCTGCAAGGAAAAACGGACAAAACTGATAAACACACAAAGACACAAGACAACTGTGGGTAAAAATTGTATTACCCTTGCAGGTGGGCTACCCCCACACTGCAAGGGTTAACTGCTCGTTTTTCTCTAGTGTCAAAAATAACAAAGTTATACACAAAATGGCCCAAGACTTAAAAATACACGTGGTTCTTGCATTTAGACAATATTTATTTAGCCTGGAGTGCGGCTCTGCTACTAGAACAGGGTAGAAGAGGGTATCACCTGTTAGGTTAAAGGAGAACTATGAGGTGAGTGCTTTTCACTCACCTCATAGTTCTAGCCGACCTGTGACAATGAGACTGTCACAGGTCGGCTCTGTAGATCGGGAGGTGAGCGAACACATACCGGGTTCGCTCACCTCTCGATCCTAGCTCTCTGCCGTGACAGGGGAGGGGGGGTGGATTTCCCCCCCCCGCTCTGATCCGCCAGCGCTGACTGGCGAAACGGACGGGGGAGGGTACAGCTGGTTCTGCCTCTAGATAGGCAGAGCCAGCTGTCACTCACGCAGCTGGGCGGATCTCGACATCGATGACGGGATCCGCTCCGGCTGCGGCGTCTCAGCTTAGGGTAACGGGAGGACGCTAGTTTGTGTCCTCCCGTTACCCTAAGGAGAACTATGGGGAAAAACACTGACCCCATAGTTCTCCTTTAATATTAGGGTGATTTATTACCCTGGTAAAATCTCCCTGGGAATTCTGATAGAGAAATCTCACCACTGGGATCACCAAGAGATAAGAGAGCGCCTTGTGACTCAACTTGCCAAGAACTATGCAATACTGATATATCAATTCTGGGTGAACTGGGATTCATATCAGACAGCAACAAAATACATTTCTTAACATCAGACCTGCCATGTTCTTTTTCTTTGGTACCAGTATCCTCAGATTCTGGTTCCAGATTTTGAGACAATATTTCTTCTATGTGTCTGCGCAGTTCCACCTTAAGCAATACCTAGACACATAAAAGAGAAGTTAGACACAGAACTACTATAAAACCATCCCCATACCATCTCTATACACAACAATAATACAGAAATCACATCAATTAATACACAGTGACATTGATGGAGGAAAAACAAAATACAGTTTTAAGATGCACAGCCACAGTGTCATTACAGCCTGCGTTTAGTAAAAGGCCAAATGTGGAGGGTGGTGGGCCAATGAAACCAGTGCTGGTGTCCTTGATATATTCCATGCTGTGGTGGTCTGGAAGTTGAGAGGGATATTATAGTGCTTGGCTTTCCATGCAAAGGTGAAAATTGCACAAAGAACTCCCTGATAAATCTAGATCCTTAATTATATAATTTCTAACAAGGTTATTCACAAAAGGGTGAAGAGTTTGGAGAAGGAAGAAGAAGTGAACAATTTAGGACAACATGGCTTAACTGGAAAGTGAGCTGAATTCTAGAATTTTTCCAAATCGGGTATTTTGGCCTAGATTGTTCCCTTCTCCTGCCTTCACTTTTGTGAATAACCCTATCAGTTCTACTGTCAATTTGCCACTGTGCAAATTATCCTGATCGTGGTCCATCTTCAGTGATATCACACCACAATCACACGCACATTGGTTTTTCCCCTGTATCCCTCCTCCAGCACACACACATTGGTCTTTTACCTGTATCCCTCCTCCAGCGTACACACATTGGTCTTTTACCTGTATCCCTCCTCCAGTGTACACACATTGGCCTTTACCCTGTATCCCTCCTCCAGCGTACACACATTGGCCTTTACCCTGTATCCCTCCTCCAGCGTACACACATTGGCCTTTACCCTGTATCCCTCCTCCAGCGTACACACATTAGCCTTTACCCTGTATCCCTCCTCCAGCGTACACACATTGGCCTTTACCCTGTATCCCTCCTCCAGTGTACACACATTGGCCTTCACCCTGTATCCCTCCTCCAGCACACACACATTGGCCTTTACCCTGTATCCCTCCTCCAGCACACACACATTGGCCTTTACTCTGTATCCCTCCTCCAGCACACACACATTGGTCTTAACCCTATATCCCTCCTCCAGCGCAGACACTGGACTTTATCTTGTATCCCAGCACATATATTGGACTTTTTCCTCTATCCCTTCTCCAACACACACATTGGCCTTTCCCCTGTATTCCGCATTCAACACATACATTGGTCTTCTCCCTGTATCCCTCCTCCAACACACACATTGGCCTTTTTCCTCTATCCCTCCTTCAACGCACACATTGGTCTTTTCCCCTGTATCTCTCCTCCAGCACACACACATTGAACTGTCCCCTGTATCTCACCTCCAACACACACACACACACACACACACACACACACACATTGGTCTTTCCAATCCATCTCTGTCAAAACCCTCTGTGTGAAGAGCTCATCGCCCATACTGCTGCTCTATAATTACTCAGTTTTGTAAATGGATCCAAAATGCATTAAGAGGCATATTTCTCCAACCCTCTCATTACTTTTATGGCTGTGACCATATTTTTTAGTGATTTGTTGTCAATCACGGAAAAAAAAATTACCCGTTCTTCCCACTGTCATACTCTCCACTCTTCTCTTGCACATAACGTCCCCTGTCATACCTTCAGACTCTTCTACTGCACATACTTCCCACTGCCATACCCTCTGCACCCCTCTCCTGCTCATTCTGTCCAGTGTCATACCATCTGCCCCATATTTTTTGCACATACTGTCCTCTGTCATACCCACTGCACTCCTCCCCTGCTTGTATTGCCTGCTAAGACACTTATTTGTAATATCCCCAACATTTCCCTTTCTGAAAAGGGCACACCTTTGCTAGTATTTATAACGATAACTGCAGATACCTGTAGATGCCTGCTTTAGACTCATGAGATTGGTTTACATAGTAAAGACATGTGCACGTCAAGCACTCTAACACTGATTTTTGATTAGATACTATGGGTAACACCCACTGTGGTGTATCTGAACTATTAATGTATACAGTTGCACGTTAAAGTAGATGTAAAGCTACAAATGAATGACATTGAGTTTGTTAAAGCACAGTGAAGGGTATTTATCATAACTGGAGCAGACAAAATCTGGAGCAGCTGTGTCTGGCAACCAATCAGCTTATCTCTTTCATTTTCAAATCTTAACTGAACAAACTGAAGAGAGAAGGTGATTGGTTGCCAGGCACAGCTGCTCCAGATTTTGTCTGCTCCAGTTTTGATAAATTCCCCCCTATGTATCATATACAACTGCCATGGTTTTTTTTTCCATTTAGATCTCGCTAATACTGATTTCCTTCAGCCTCTTTCAGCTACTTTCTATCTACATGACCCCCCAGCTAGGACACCATTGCTCTGGACCAGCTTCCTGATGGTGACAAGGGTAACTAAGTCTGTGTAATGGACACTTCTAGTCTCCATTGGGGAGTATGTGATAGGGTGTCAATGGAAGATCAATGCTCATGACAGAATCACCAAGTATTATTATGTAGTATACAAGATTCTAATGATTAGGTTTCAACTCACTTCAAGGCCCCGTCATACTGTACCTTTGCAGTCTCACAGGGGGTCAGTTCCCGAGGTAGGTGTTCTAAAGTTTCAATTTGTCGCAGCTTCTTCCGCAGTTTCCTGAGTTCCATGCCATCCATTATGGCACTGCAAGCACAATACACATATAATCAAAAAAGTAAATGAAAGTGACACAGCAAGAGTGAGCAAAATATGTTTAAACTTTACTCTGGCAGTCCGGACTATTTCTGTCTTTTCTTTGTTGTTATCACCACATCAGGAATAATTAAAGTGAACCTGTCAGCAATTTTAAACATTACTTACATTTAAAAGTCCTGTTCAAGACAGATACCACACCTGGCTGACCCTCACTGCGGTACCAAAAAAAGTTAGCGTCCATAATGTTCTTCCGCTTGCACACAAGTGGTTGAAGTATCAGATTCTGGTCAGCTTTCTACTGCTGTCAGGGGCTACAGCAAGGAGATTTCTCCTCACTTCCTGGCCAGTCATAACTTTGTCACTAGTGATGGGCTCGGGCGTGTTCGCAAGCGCCTCGTGCAGAGCCGGCCAGGAAGCTGTTAGCGCGCAGGGCCAATCACAGGCACTGAGACATTTCCCGATCTCTGCAGCTGTGGACCGGGAAAATGTCTCAGTGCCTGTGATTGGCCCTGCGCGCTGACGGCTTCCTGGCGGGCTCGGCACGAGGCGCTTGCGAACACGCCCGAGCCCATCACTATTTGTCACTAGGACAGGAAGTGAGGGGAAAACTCCAGCATGGACGCAGATGCAAATAACACCAATTTCTTCTAGTAGAGGAGGGGAAGAATAGATGTTACCAGCTGGGTGGCAGTGCACAAGGAATCTCCTCCAAATGTATATCTATTTCATAGTCTATAAAAGTAACACCCGCTTACATGTTTCAGCCCTTAGTCAAGCATGGGAAGGATAGAACCCTTGTTGCTGTCTGAGTTTTAGTTGCCGATTTTCTCCTACTTCCTGTATGAAGATGAGGTTGTACTGAGACAAGCAGTGAAATATATATATACACAGTAGATATAGTGTGTCTGCACCTTACACTTTACCCACCAATTTAATGTCTCCCAAAACAGGTACTTTTAAGGCATGCCAACTATAAAGGTTGCCAGTGTGCTTTTTTTCAGCTCTCAACCAAACTTTCAAACCCGCAAATGGCTGGTGTCATAGCTGATCACATGCGCAGAACCATGGCAAGTGCAATCCACATAGAGGATAAATTGGCACCTTCCTCGGCTGTAAGTGACAGGAGGTTGTAGTTCCGCTTTAAGTAGGGCACCTCCTCCTACCTAGGCACTTATGATTTCATGATGGGGGCAGGCTTCTCCCATTTTTAACATCCTCAGCCCTAAAATCTTTTCCAGTAGTAACTCCCCCAAGTATATGTGGAGCAACCGAGCAGGCAACATCAGAAAAGATTTCAGCAGCAGGGAGGGGAGGTCTCTGTTGTGATGGAGGGGTAAGTAGGTACTTGGGTAGGGGGTCTTGGTTAGTAAGCTGGGGGTTGTTGTTTTTTTGGAATATATATATATATTCCAAACTATATATATATATATATATATAT
>NW_017306381.1:2069892-2080355 GCF_000935625.1 Nanorana parkeri | reverse complement strand
TATATATATATATATATATATATATCTGGATATATATAACTACGCCAGATATTATGAAGGGAAGATAAATAATGGAAGTTCTGCTCCAGTATTCTAACACATATCTCATGTAATTGCTGCAGATAACACTGAGCTGTGACAAGACATCAGGAAGAGAGGCCTGGAGCTGTCATAAATGTCTTCTGTCTCTCTCACACTGTCTGTAGTCGGTGCTCCGTGTTACATGTCACTTGCCACCTCTCACCCGGCTCCTTCACTGCCCCCCGGAAGGTAAACAAACTTGTAACCCGGAAGTAAAGCTTATTCCCGGAAATATGAGGAGGCCGCACGCCATTTTCTTCTCTTTGTTTGGTTGGCAAATATCCACGGCGCAGACAGTGCCCCGCCCACAAGTGTGCCCGGTCACGTGATCGTGCCTTCAGCAGAAGTCCCTCCCACCTTGGCAGTGTGACCTGAAAGCGAGGTGAGTGTTTGCTCGTGCTTTAGGACCGCCCATACAGTGGCTGAGCCCAGGAGCTGACATTCTGATGTCCCCAGGACAGTCTATGGCTGAGCTCAGGAGCTGATACTCTGATGTGCTCAGTACAGTCTATGGCTGAGAACAGGAGCTGATACTCTGATGTCCCCAGTACAGTCTATGGCTGAGCCCAGGAGCTGACACTCTGATGTCCCCAGTACAGTCTATGGCAGAGCACAGGAAACAGACAGTCTGATGTCTCTAGTACAATCTATGGCAGAGCCCAGGGAGACATATCATTCCTGCTAACACGTTTCAGCCAAAGAGGCCTTAATAAAAGCTTTGGCTGAAACGCGTTAGCAGGGTTGCCATGTCAGTTTTTATGCCTTTATTGAATAAAGAAGATTTGTACTGGATCTGCAACCGCCATGTGCAAACTTTTCTTCATTGCTTCTGATAGTTGATGGCAGATTATCTTTACCTTATAAAGAAAAATCTAAAGGCTTGAGGTCTCTAGAATTTATTTGGTGCTACTGTCTGTTGGGTTCCAAGACCTACTCCATAAAAGCCGCGGTTTTCCATTGGAGTGAGGACTTTTTGATTGCTTTAGTCCCTTCTGAAGTGGTGGTTTGGGTGGGGTTGCATGGGGGTCAATGTGAGCGTGTTGGGTTTGTGCCAACCCTGCCCACCCTAATCTTTGTCTGTGTAAACCCTTACCAGGTCAGCAAAGCTTCTCAGAGGCATGCCACACTCCAATGAAATTTCCGCAGACCTTCGGAAAAAGGTGACTGAGGCCTATCAATCTGGACAGGGATACACCACCATCTCCAAGGCCCTGGGCCTCAATCGGACTACGGTCAGAGCCATTCTCACCAAGTGGAAGAAGTTTGGAACGGTGGTGAATCTCCCCAGGAGTGGGCGCCCGGCCAAGATATCTCCGCAGGCCAGAAGGATCATCATTAGTGAGGTCAAGAAGAACCCGTCGACGACATCCAGGGAACTGCAGGCCTCTCTTGCCTCGGCTCAGGTTGTTGTTCATGACTCCACCATTAGAAAGGCTCTGTGCAAAAACGGGCGAGTGGTCAAGCGGAAACCTCGCTTCCCTAAGAGGAATGTGGCGGCTTGTCAGGAGCACACCGGACATCTCCAGAATGTGTCCACTTTCCTTTGGAAGGGTGTTCTGTTGCAAGAAGAATCAAAAGTCAGCGATGGTCAGAAAAGGTAGATGTTGGAGTGGTTTAGTCCACGCTCTAGAGCAGACAAAGGTCTGATCTGTCCAGTCTAGTGGTTCTCAAACTGGGATGGTGGTGCCAAGGCACTGGCGGGGGGGGGGGGGGGGGGAGGCTGTTAGCGGGGCACTTGGGCTTGTCCAACAAACAAATCTGAGAACCTTTGGTCTGGTCTTATCTCGGTCATAGACCCAACTCAAGACTTTGGCTTTCCCAAAGGCATATTCTGTCCACTCTTGCTTCTGATTACATTGATGGTGTCATTAGGGGATGGGGTCAAGGAACAGGAAGATTTGCTCAGTGATAGCCTGCACCGTAGACCCAACTCAAGACTTTGGCATCACCAAAGGCATATTCTGTCCACTCTTGCTTCTGATTACATTGATGGTGTCGTTCGGGGACGGGGTCAAGGAACAGTGATAGCCTGCACTGCCACCAAAAATGGTAGCCTCACAGTGCTGGGCAATGAACAAAAAGTGGACCTAACCCAAACAACAGTTTCAGAATGCTTACTGGCAGTGCTGAATCATTCACAACTGACTCACCTCGCACTGTTTAAAGGATCATTTTGCCAGGTCCTCCTTCAATAGAACTAAAGCCAAAACCCTTTATTTTGTTTTGGATAGAGTAAGGGATGGTTATAGTCCATCAGCTTTTTTTTTTTTTTGCGATCTGTGTCCTATTGGGGAGATTTCCCTTCACTTCCTGTCCGATAGCCACAATAGGAAATCCCTCCCAAGAGAGGGAAGTCCCTGGTGGTCACCAGAACTAGTGTCCCCATTGGAAGATCCCCATCTATTCCTGTTCTCATTACAACCCGACATTTTGGATTTACCCTTTTTACCATTAAAAGGGAATGTATTGCAGGGACAAATCTATAATTTTGCCACTTTACAGATCACTGGTTCGGCCACATCTGGAGTATGCGGTCCAGTTTTGGTCACCGATACTCAGGAAGGATGTCCTTGAGCTGGAAAAAGTACAGAGGAGGGCAACCAAACTCATTAAGGGGTTCGAGGACCTGAACTATGAAACAAGGTTGTTAAAATTAAATATGTTCTCGCTGGAGGTTAGGAGATTAAGGGGGGGCATACACTGTGCAATGGTGACAGCAACCTTAGTAACAAACTGTTTACGGTCAGCTCCGTAACAAAGACCAGAGGGCACCACCAAAAATTGGTGGAAAAAAAATTTCAACATACAGGGCGCGAGGGGTTCTTGACAGTTAGAGCGGTTAGGGTGTGGAACTCGCTGCCACAGGAAGTGATTTCAGCTAAGAGTGTGGAATCATTCAAGAAACTCCTGGACGAGTTCCTCGAAAGAGCATAACATACAGGGGTACAGGTACGCCTAAGAACAAGATCACACATGGACTCATACACACGCACACACTTGCTCAAACATAAATGCACACACGCAATAGGTTGGACTGGATGGACTTATGTCTTTATTCAACCTCAAATACTATGTAACTATGTAACTTTCAGTGATAATGGTCACCAGAACAAAAGCAGAGGTTGAATCTCCCTAATTGGGACACAGACAGCCTGAAGGTTGTTCTAATACCGCTCCACTCCACCCAAAACTTCAACTGCACGTTCAAGCTAAACTGCGGAGATCTCAAAAAATGACCCTTGTATTGGGTCTTCCCGCATACTTCAAGGGCTCAATGCTCATTTTATTGCCTAGAGTACCAAGAAAAAGAACTATTACTTACCGTATCCCTCTCTTCTCCCGTGATTACCTCTCCGGTGCTCTGGGTTTACTTCCAATGCAGAACTACTGGCCCTGCCCTGTGCATGATGATGTCACAGCTGTGACCATCGGATGGAGCATTGAAGAGAAGAGGCTTTAGGGAGGACATGTTGCATGGAAGGAGGGAAGGAAGGTCGTTTTTTAATTTCCCCGGAGTTCAGCTTTAATTTTCTAACCGGAACCAATGTTTTATTATAATGTCAGATCTCTAAATCCCAAACTAGCAATACTTAAGGAACACATTTTCTTTAAATTGCTACATAAGCTAGCAGCATATCCTCCCTGTTCGGCCAGCTCGATGCTGATTGGCCGGAGAAGCCGGCTTCCCGGCCCATCAGCAAGGAGCTGGCTTTCAGGCCTGCCAAACAACATGGAGCCGGCTTCCCGGGCAATCAGGAAGCATGTCATTCCCCGCCGCTCGGCTTCCTGATTGCCCGGGAAACAGACACCATGCCAGCGGAAGTATCGGTACTCGGTGTCGGAACTCGTACTCACTACTAAAAAAAAACGTATCGGTGCATCTCTAGAAAAAATATATAGACCTTGCTTTAATGTATTAGTTCTTACAACTGTCAGAAAAAAATATATATATGTGCTGTATATTGACCCTGCATCAATGTTTACGTTCTTACAACTGTCACAAAATATATATACCGTATTTTTTGCTCCATAAGACGCACTTTTTTCCCCCCAAAAGGCGGGCAAAAATGTCAGTCCATCTCATGGAGCGAATGTGTGAGAGCTCCCTCATCCCTATCGCCCGGGACATGCAGTTTCGGGCGCCTGGCGAGTATTTTTTTTTGTACATTTAGCCCTGCTCCTGACAAGCAGAGCTAAATGTACAGTGGGAGCCGCCGCTCGTTTTCATACAAGTGATCTGATTAGATCACTTGTAGGAAATGAGTAGCGGCGATCCTGTCCGATCCAGCGCCACCTGTCACTAACTACAGCTGTCAAAACCCTACCCTCCCTGCGTCCTATAGTCCGGTGCGCCTTATAGAGAGCAAAATATGGTGTGTATATATATATATATGTGGTCATAATAATCTGGCCACTCAGTGTATAGGTCTTCCATCAATGTATCAGTTCTTAGAACTGTCAGCGTATCCTCTCGGCTGCCAATCATATTCAGATTTTCTGATTTAAGGCCTTGTTCACACCAAATGCAGAGCATATCTGCTCAGGTTTCTGCACATGCAGTGCAGTGGGTTGTTCCATGTTTTTGATGCGTTCCGGGCCGTTTTTGGTTAAAAAAAAAATTTTTTTTTTTTTTTCCGTTTACAATGGGCTTTTAGTGGGTTCCAGGGTGTTTGCATGCGTTTTTGATGCGTTTGCATGCATTCCAGAGCAGGTCAAATAGGGCCTGCTGCAGTTTTTTTACCTGCTCTGGAACTGCACTCTGCGATGTGAACTGGAGCTAAAAATACCATTGGAATACATTGGACGCAGTTTTGATCCGGTCTGCGACTGCTCTGCACCTGCACCTTGGTGTGAACAAGGCCTCAAACTTTTCTTTTTCCAGGAGAAGTTTGAATGGAATGGATGGGAGTGAAGAGGTTAATGACAGTTTCAGCCCGGACACTCGGGGACACTGTGATACACGATGTGCGATATAATAAGATGAGTCTCAGAGGAATAATAAGAGCGATGGAAGTATTTCTAAACGCAGGAAATCATATAGATTGACTTTCTCATGTGGTTTACGTTTCATTTCCTTCCTCTTCATGCAGCGTCTCCAGCCCCCCGGAAGGGGAAGAAAGTCCTCGTCCGGGAGTACAGCTCTCCAGTTCTGCGGATTCGTGACCACTGGAAGTGGTCGGGGAGGATGGAATCTATTTTGGGTTCTCTGTCGGATCTCTCTCAGTGCCTGACAAGGGGGGGGGCAGCCCGGGGACACTTCCCAGTGCAGAGAACTGCTGGCCCTCAAATGGACGAATTGGAGTTAGAACTTTAGGCTCACGTGTTGGAGGGACATACAAGGCAAACTCACTTTTCTGTGTTTCTATTTATCTGTCACCCTCACTGAACCCGGCTAATCTGTAAACTGTCCTTCTTTATGTTCCCCAGCTGAAATGCACATCAGACTGGCGGTTGGGAGTGCCTTTGTTATTTTATTTTTTTCTGAGCGTAGCTAACAATCACAGACTGAATTTCTGAATATTTTAGTTCTCCTGCATTGAAGGGATTGGGGCGAAGTCATTAAACGGCAAACAGAGATCAGGCGTGAGTCAGGAGGGCCGTTGTGAATGACTATAGCACAGGGGTGGGCAACTCCGGCCCTCCAGCTATTGTGGAACTACAACTCCCATGAGGCATTGGAAGACTGACAGCCACAGGCATGACTCCCAGAGGTAGATGCTTGATGGGCCAAAGTTGCCTACCGCCTACTAGAGCAAAAGCTGACAAGGTAGCGGGGTTGCCATCTCATCGCTGTAAATCTTATCACAGCTCTGTGCTGTGGGAAGCTGCATAGAGCTGAGGACTCTCTACTCGCCCCCCATGTGACAGCACTGGGCCAATCAGAAGTGCTGTGACATTCGTGGAGGGAAATGGGTCATGTGCTCCTTGATGCCTGGAAGTACTGGGTATTTCTTTGCTCATTGTGGATGAGCGCATTGATGGATGAGGGAGAAGGTTGGCATGTGCTGCTGGGGAGGGGGTGTGGCATTAAAGCAAATCTGTTGTTTAGCCCGGCATAGGCAAAGTCCAGGCTTGCTTCAATCACAGACACACAAGGGTCTATTTATAAACCATTTGCAAAGCCATTTGCCCCACAAATCTCTGTGAATGTCCATTCTGTGCGAATAGAATGAAATGTTCTTTTCAGGGTAAACGTAATGTAATGCCACAGTACGGCCACTAGATGGAGCTGAGGAGATTAGAAAAGTATTTATTTCCCATGCCCCTCATCGGTCATGATACCGTATTACATTAAATTGTGAAGATGGCGCTTAGGAAAGAAGTGTTAATAAGCATTTATTTCCTGTGCTCCTCAGCTCCACCTAGTGGCCATAATGATGTATTACATTACATTCGACCTGAAAAGAAAGAGACCCCATAAACTAAACAGATTAGGCCAAAGTGAGGTGCACTGCGTACATTCAACCACAGGACACATACCATTTCAATATGTCAGTAAATAAAGCTGGACTTCAGGATCATGAACACTTTTGACCCTTTTCTCCCTTTCCTCACTTTTTTTAAATAAAAATAAATGAACTTTTTTGAATAATTAATGCTTTTATTTTGTGTGATGTCATCGGCTCCTTCTTTCAGGTTTACTTCACTCGTTTGGAAATGGAGGGGGCGCTACGCTCCAGACAAATCCTGCTCCACAGGTGCTCAGTCACGGGAGTCGGCTTCCTTCTCGTCTCAGCCGCACATCAATGTAACACGTTAAAGGAGAACTATGGGGTCAGGGCTTTTCCCCATAGTTCTCCTTAGGGTAACGGGAGGACACAAACTAGCGTCCTCCCATCACCCAAAGCTCAGTATACCGCGAGCTACAGCTCTCTATATACTGAGACGCCGCAGCTGAAACGGATCCCGACAATTCTGTCTTGATCCACCCAGCTGCGTGAGTGACAGCTGGCTCTGCCTATCTAGAGGCAGAGCCAGCTGTACCCGCCCCCTCCCCCGTCCGTTCCGCCAGTCAGCGCTGGAGGATCAGACAGGGGAGGAATCCCTGCAGGGAGCCGTGAGTGACAGTCACGGCTCTCTGCAGGCACAGGATCGAGAAGCGAGCGACAGTATGTGTTCCCTTACTTCCCGATCTATTGAGCCGACGTGTGACAATTTCATTGTCACACGTCTGGTCGAACTATGAGGCTGAGTGATTTTTACTCGCCTCATAGTTCTCCTTTAAACGATCCTTCACATGGAGTGGGTGCTCTCCTTTTTGTCATTCTGTATATATAAACAGGTCCATAGAGGAAACGTAAAAACTGTTCTGGCCCAAAAGGGATTCTACGGGTACAACAGCTGAAGTGGTTAACTACCTATCTAGAGTCAGAGCCAGCTGTACCCGCCCCCTCCGCCAGTCAGCGCTGGAGGAACGGACAGGGGAGGGGGGAATACAGTCCCTTCCCTGTCACAGCTCTCTGCCGGCACAGGATCCCTCCCAAATTTAAAGTTACACACAAAAAAGAATAAAAAAACAAAAAAAATGTTTAAAGTCCCCACCCATACATACACATGCGTCGGGGGCGCATACGTGCAAAAAAGACGATTACGCAGCACATGTTACATATCGCCGCGAACGTCCGAGTGAGAGCTATAAGTCTAGGGCCATCAATCACTGATAACACTAAACTGATGAGCGGTAAAAGCTTTTAAAGTGTCGCCTATGGCCAATTTTGGGTATGGTAGTTTTCAGTACAGCGTTGCATGACGGAATAAACGTCAGTCAAAGTACTGCAGCGCTGAACACTGAAAAATGGCCTGGCCAGGAAGGGGGTCTAAACACCTGGTCTTGAAGTGGTTAAAGGAAGGAGCCGCGCTCCTATTCAGTAATTATGACGCATATTCAATTAAATCCTCATACATAGCAGTCGCACGGATGCATTTCACATAGTATGAGCCTAATGGTAATTTAATATGACGCTCATAGTGAGTGAAGCGCGTAAAAAGAGCCCCAGTGGGCTGCATATGTACCAGGATTTGACTTAGTATACGCCATGATAATGGAATGCGGCTCTTTTGTATACTGTGTTATATTGATGAACGGCTCAGACAAGGTGGGAGCTGCCACCCGTGATTGAGTGGCTGGGGGAGGGATTTAGGCAGGCGGTGTACAGCGAAAAACCAATGCGCTTCGCAAAGGGGGGAAATAGGGACTACATTTCCCATGATGCTTTGGGAATACACTATGCAGCCAGTGCTCCGGGCCGCTCCTTGATTGTTGGCAGGTCATGAGTGGGTGTTGCGGTGAACGTGCCCGCCCACTGTAGGAAGCGTGATGTAAGCACGCTAAAAAAATGGACGAACGTACCCACTTGCCGTCCGCCCGTAGTAAAAAAACGTACGGACGGCACTGCAGCATTGGCGGGTTGCCGTCGCCAGACGGGCACGCACGGGCAGAAAAGACCCGACCTACCATTGTAGCACAATGCCAGGCTATCTCTGGCCAGAGGTATGGATGGAGTATTGTGTATTAATAGTATTTATTTATTGTCATTTGATATAAATTAGGGATGCAACGATACCGATGCCAGTAAAATGCCCCGACACTAAGCGCCGGCACTTTAAATGTTTAAACACAAGCGGCTGCAGTGAGCTCCCGCACTTGCGGGGGACCTCATGGCAGTCTTGTGGGGACCTTGTGGTGGCTGTTTACAGCACCGGCCAGCCAAACATTTCCTTTGGAGATCGCACACAGCCCTGGGGAAATCGCACACAGCCCTGGGGAGATCGCACGCAGCCCTGGGGAGATTGCATGCAGCTCTGGGGAGACTGCGAACCTCCTTTTGAGACCACGCACAGCCCTGGTCAGACCGCACAGCCGCCCGAGACCCCGCACAGCCCTGGTGAGCAACACAGAGCCTGTAGCTTCATATTATTCTGTATTGCTATATAATGTATTGCTGAGATTTGTAGTCCCTCTACTGCTAGGACTTAGTGGGACCGCATGCAACCCTTGGGAGACCGTGCACATCCTTCTGAGACCACGCACCGCCCTGGTGAGACCGCACACAGCCCTGGTCAGACCGCACAGCTGAGACGCCGCACAGCCCCGGTGAGCAACACAGAGTATGTAGCTTCATATTATACTGCATTTCTATATAATGTATTGCTGAGGCCCGGGCACTCCACCACTATATTGTTTTAGAAAAACTGTCACGACACTAAATAAAAGGTATCGGTAATTGGTATGGGCGAGTACTTGAGGAAAAGTATCGGCACTCGTACTCGGCCTGGAAAAAATGGCACCAGTGCATCCCTAATGTAAATATCACCGGTGACATGTATTACAATTTCACTTCCATATCAGTGGTGACAGGCTCTCTTCAGCATCCCATGATGCTTTGCGTGTGCCATTTATTGCAATGTAACTTGAATCTGATTAATGACAGGTTCTCTTTAGCATCACCAGCCGCTCATGAAGCTTTGTGTGCACAGTGAGTGTGTGGTGAGAGGCTGAGCGAGGCCCGGGTTGCAGCATGAGCTCACAGCTCCGCAACCATTCATCTTTCATTACATCCCGAGAGTTTGCAGCACTGTACAATAAACAATTTGTCAATAAAGATAATTTGCTGCAAAAAAATGGCGGCCTCGAAAAAAAAATAACCCGCCCTCGTCCAGCAGGCAGGGGGCGTGGCCAGACTCTGGGCTGCGGATTCCTCAGACGGCATACGGCGCTCCGGTGACGTCACTGTCTGGGGAAGCGGGCGGACATGTTAGATGTGGGCAGTCGGTATTCCACCGATCTGTCGAGCCTATGAGGAACGGAGACGATAGGTTCTTCCAAATGTGCCAACTCGTGCTGTCGCCGCCGCTCTCCGCTGGGGGCTTTCGGCTGTGCTCCGAAGACGGGCAGCCCACACGGCGCTGCCCTTAGTTAAGATGGAGGCAGCAGCGGGAGCCTGAGCTTGCGCATACACGCGGCAGGAAGCGGAGGGGAGGGGGGTCGCGCGCAGACCGGTTCACGCGCTTCCCCGCGGGGACCGGAAGCGGAAGCGGCGCGAGAAGCTGGGGGGAACCCGGAGGCTGAGAGGGAGCGAGGTGATAACGTGTGAGGTAAGAGTGTGTGTGTCTGTAGGTTGCCGTGACGTCACGGGGCTGCATACCCCTCTCCAGACGGGGCTCGGGCTTCCTGCCGAGGCCCCTTGACTCCCGGTGTCATGGCATTGTGGGCATTGTGCCCCCTGGGGGCGTCTGGGGCACCTTTAGGGCCCCACTGCCCTCTTTGCATCTCCTGGCTTTCGCTAGGACTGACCAGTGTCTCAGGCTAGGGAGGTTAGTCCCTGCTCCCTCAAACAAGCCATTACACTGGCCTTTTCTTCTTGTGCCCCCCCCCCCCATGT
>NW_017306381.1:2012528-2069863 GCF_000935625.1 Nanorana parkeri | reverse complement strand
CAATCAGATCTTCCCATCAGGCAATGGATCCATAGTTTGTTTACATCGAAATCCTATTGTGAGCCTCCATTGTGTTTGTTGTAATTCTGCATTCTACAGGCTTGCTGTACCATATTTCTATTCACATAGATGTCAGGGCAGGAAGTGATGAGGAATCTCTCCCGCAGGGATGCAAACAAAAACATATTGTAGAGCGGGGAAGGGTGGAAGCTTCCCACACTGGTTTCTGATTGTTGCCTGGGCATTCCTCTATTGGTGACAACTGCGTCCCCCGTTTCTTGGGGTGTCACCGGGACAGGAAGCCAGGTAACGTCTCAGGGAAATTTTAACTCTTCTCTGCAAAGCTGCACACATGAATGTTAAAGCTTCATCTTATGCTGATAATTTGGGTTCCTTCTAAATCTCCTCATCAACCAGCTTCCTGTTTTCATCACATTCCTTATATTAGACCCAGTGATGTCATCCCTGGGTCTCTCTGCTTCCCTTTGCAATGCAGGCAGATCCTTCCTGAATACATCACATCACCCGGCCTCAGTACTCCTCTCAAGAGCCCTCAGCCCTGATGCCAGCAGTGGGCTGGCTCTTGGGAGGAGCTATGTAAATATCAAAATGTCTTGATGGGTAGCTAGCTGTCAGTCTATGGGTTTTTCTAGGCAGGCTGTATTGTCTTAGGACACCCACCTGTGACGATGAGCCTCCTTGATTGACAGAACTGAAATCCAATAAATGTAGGGGGGGGGCAGGGTGAGTTAGGCTGTGGAGGAAAGTCATAAATGATGCTGGAAGTGCTCCAGCCAGGA
The DNA here is from genome assembly GCF_000935625.1 of Nanorana parkeri. NCBI lineage: Eukaryota > Metazoa > Chordata > Amphibia > Anura > Dicroglossidae > Nanorana > Nanorana parkeri. The sequence goes on along the minus strand of NW_017306381.1, from coordinate 2,069,063 downwards.
AATGAGGCGGGCTCTGTCTGACTTGCTGCAGCTTCTAATGTACAGGGTGAGAAGCTTGCAGTGTGCAGTGATATCAGAGGAAGCAATTTCAGTCCAGGAGAGGAGCCGGTACAACTGTGCAAGACTGAAGGGGAGGCCGGAAGTCGGATAGAAGACTGAAGGGGAAGTCGGATAGAAGACTGAAGGGGAGGCCGGAAGTCGGATATAAGACTGAAGGGGAGGCCGGAAGTCGGATAGAATACTGAAGGGGAGGACAGAAGTCAGATATAAGACTAAAGGGGAGGCCGGAGGTCGGATATAAGACTGAAGGGGAGGCCGGAAGTCGGATATAAGACTGAAGGGGAGGCCGGAGGTCGGATATAAGACTGAAGGGGAGGCCGGAGGTCGGATATAAGACTGAAGGGGAGGCCGGAGGTCGGATATAAGACTGAAGGGGAGGACGGATATAAGACTGAAGGGTAGGTCGGATATAAGACTGAAGGGGAGGACGGATATAAGACTGAAGGGGAGGACGGATATAAGACTGAAGGGGAGGACGGTTGTAAGACTGAAGGGGAGGACGGTTGTAAGACTGAAGGGGAGGACGGTTGTAAGACTGAAGGGGAGGACGGTTGTAAGACTGAAGGGGAGGACGGATGTAAGACTGAAGGGGGGGACGGATGTAAGACTGAAGAGGAGGTCGGTTATAGTGAGGACGGATATAAGACTGAAGGGGAGGACGGCATTCAGGTTCGTTCTACACAGAAACAAAGAATTTTACTCCCATTGTAAGCAAATAGTTAAAGTTCATCTAAACCTGAGACCAGCAATGACATATCGCAGCTCACCGGTTCCCATAGATGTGGCGGCTGCATTCTTTCTTTTTTTCCAAGCTTTTATTTGCACCCTGTGATACCCCGTGGTATTGAGGAGGGGGACGGAGGGGGGTCTTCTGTAGTCCTAGATACAGTACAGTGAGTGAGCGTTGTCACCCTACGACAGATGAAATGATTTCACTGGTATAGTTAAAGCTGAACTCCGGGGGGAAGAAAATCCTTTGCATTGGCTCCTCCTCCTTCCACTGGATAGGTTACCTGCTCGTTGTGCCCGGCCCGAGGTATGATGATAAATAAGGTGATCTACTCGCTGTATTCCTCCCACCCCCGGCAGTTACGCTACAGGGCTGTGGGCGGGCTCTCGGCTTCTTTTCATACATTGCAGGACTGCTGCTCCTGTATTGTATAGGATGACATCACAGACCTGCTACTAGCTGGGCAATGAAGTAAGCATGGCGTGCCCTCCTGCGGTAATGGCGGCGTGCCCTCCCGCGGTAATGGCGGCGTGTCCTCCTGCGGTGATGGTGGTGTATTCCGGAGGAAAATGTATACAGCCGTTACCAGCTGTTTCATACAAGTGATCGGGCGGCTCTACAGCTCTCTGATGTCTTGTATGTTAACAAACAGTATGCGAAACCACCCCCCTCCGAAGCCGCGCTTCCAGCACCGCTGCCGGTTATCATCATTGGACTGGCACAGCGGCTGCTCACACTGTAAACGGAGGAGAGATCAGCATTCTTCTACTTGCTGATCTCTCTTCTGATCTCCAAGGCCCTGTTCACACAACGTCCGTTTTCTGTGCTGACCGAATCCGTACGCTCCTGCACTAAAAATGCATCCCAATGTATCCCTATGTGTTTTATGGGCTACAGTTCTCACGTGCGCAGTCCGCTCAGGTTACGGCAGAAAAAATAATGCATGTCACATTTTGTACGGTCCGGAAACGCAAAACGCTTCAAAAACGCACTGCGCAGCAGCTAACATACTAACAGCACCACTCCAGCAAAAAAAAAATAATAATTTTTTTTTTAACTGGAACGCATAAAAATATGCTGCAAAAACGCACTGCATCAGTCTGCTGATCAGGACCTGATATCATGTGAACAGGCCCTAATGTCTGAAGTGATGTGTATTATATGTGTGTTACATCACTTCCGCCTTCAGCTCTCATTTCTCTTGCTGCTGCAGCCAGAGAAGAAGATGGTAAAGCAGATCTCTGCTTCATAAGCTTTGGGGGTCCCTGGGTGACATTAGGGGCCTTAGAGACTCTGATGTCTCCATAAAGAGCACCTGTCGTATATTTGCTATCACATTGGGGGCTTCTTAGGTAGTTTTTCGTTATTTTGCGAGCGTGCGCAATTGGAAAGCTTGACATGTATGGTGTCTATTTACCCGATCTGACCCCGTCTTTTATATTTTACCAAAAATGTGGCTAATAATGTTTTCTAACATAACGTAGGGAAACTACCACTAAAAGAGAGCTCTATGTGTCCCCAAAATATGGTATAAAATGAATTTCAGTACAGCGTTGCATGACGGAATAAACATCAGTCAAAGTACCGCAGCACTGAGAAATGGCCTGGCCAGGAAGGGGGGTCTAACACCCTGGGCTTCAAGTGGTTAATAAATGTTCCCGAACATATTTTCATGCTGCTGCTTTGATTTTTTGTTGTGTTTTGTCACTGCGGTCTGAACGTGATCATCGGTTTGATTTACTAACGATTAGTAAATTGAACGAGCGTTCCCAAAACACATTTTTATGGAGATTCTGCTGGTGTACTGGACCACCTTTTGTCTCTGGATCTGCTGATGGCGTTGGCATGCTGCCGCTGTAATCTTTACCTATGCATTGTTTTCATCACGTGTATAGTTTATATCACCTTACAGTGGATTTCGGTGTGAACCTGTACTAGGGCGGAAACAACTAATCGAATAAATCAATAATGAAAATTGTTGTCAATGATTTTCATTATGGATTTGTTGGTCAGTCGATTGGTTGGGCTCCATACAGCCTCCCTCTCCCCGCCACCGGCAGACACGGCCACACCATTCCTGGACTCACCCGGGGCGGGTTGACAGGCAGGGCCGTCCCAGTGAAGAGAGCTGAGGAGTCTTGGTGTAGCAGCACACTGCCCAACATTTGAGATGCCGGGGAACTGGGGACGCACTGGCTGGGGCCCGGGAACTGTGGCAAGCGCTGAGCAGAGCGTGGGGAGGCTTCGTCAACAGGGTTCAAGTGCGCGGCCAATCCGATTCCCCCAGACAAAAGCGTCTGGTGAGAGGAGTCCAGGAGAAAAGTCCGCTTGGTAATGTTTTTCTTCCTGCGCAAGTTCTATCTGTGACATATGTAACATATGCCAGGGGTGAGAGCTGTGCAGAGAGAATCAATATGATCTATTACACAATAGAACATTTAATAATTAACTAATTAATATTAAATCATTTTTTTTAAAAAATGTATCCGATTAATTGGGAAAAATAATCGGCAAACTAATCGATTTATGAAATTAATTGTTAATTGCAGCTTATTTAGTTGTAGTCAATGATTAAGTTGGGAACCTGCAGGATATAATAATTAATGGGCCCTTCCTGATGCCTGCACTCCGGTCCTGATGTCCTGTAAAGTGTCTTGGGAACATTAAAGCCGACCTTTACCCACGTTGACTAAAAATCACTCTCACATTCATTAAACATATTTTTATTTTACTTACAATTTTTTGTTTTCTACTTCCTGGTCCTCTTGGTCATTAATGATGTAATTCTGCACCAGCATTGCATCCTGGGAAGGTTACACCAGCAGAGCATTGATGGGTAATCTCGTCTGTAATCTCAGGAGATCTCAGGGAAAGGCATTTTCCTCCCCTGAGATGATGAGCATGGTCACATGTCCTAGTCACATATGCCAGAGTTCCAGGAAGTAAAAGGAGAGCTAGTAACCTGCCCTTAGTAAAAATGGCCGATGTGAGAAGAATGGGAAGGAAAAGAAAAATAAGGTTATGTAAAGAATACAAAACCGGCAATTATCTAGTTGGTAGATCACTAAACATTTCTAAAGGTGTCTTTGTTATTTTGAAGATCAGGACAAAGTTCCTCTTTAGGTAGTGAGGCGATTGTGTATCACCAGCTCTAAGCCAACCCCTCCCTCCTGCATCAAACTATTGACCCATCGCCATGATGGACAAGAAGCGATGACTATGAAAGTGGTAGCTGTGTGCCTATCCGAGCGTGCTGCCTTTTAGGACAGGGTCACACCTGGGCGATCCAGAACCGCACGAAACTGCGCGGTCGCGGATTTGCACACCACCTTCGCACTGGCGGTCCCATTATTTTCTAATGGCACCCCAGTCAGATCACGGGCTTTTCCATCGCGATCCCGTCCCATGCAATCGCGCACAATCACATATTTTTTTTAAAACACGCCGTGCGTGTGGACAAAACAAGGTACATGTACCCTTTTTCAGTGATTGCCGCAGGAATCTAACCCCATTGAAATCATCCGCTGTGTGCACCTGCATCGCGCCGTCCTGGGATCGCCGAAATCTGCACCAGCCCTTAGTGGTCCCGGTGTAGTCTGCAGGATCTCAGGTTGGCACGCAGCCACTGCGAGGAATTTTATTTTGAATGAAAACCAAAGATGTATTGCTTAGTCCTAGCCACAGATTGAGCTCGGCATTGTCAGTTGCTCTTTAGAACGGATTGATTGGCCCCAAATTGTGCATCAATGTGCCCGGCCTGTCTCAGTGCTGGAATGGTGATATCATGCTGAATTGGAGATCTATTTAAAGCTGAATTCTTGGTGCTAAAATATACATATACAGGTAGTCCCCGGGTTACGAACAAGATAGGGTCTGTAGGTTTGTTCTTAAGTTGAATTTGTAGGTAAGTTGGAACAGGTACGTTTTTAAAGTGTAACTCTAGCCCCAAATTTTTGTTTTGGATAGCATTGGGAAGGGTTAACCCCCTGTAAAGTCTGTTTTGCTGTGTGTGCCCCTGTTCAGAAGATTTCCTCTCACTTTCTGTCCCTGTGACAATTGGATTTTGAACATTTTGGGTTGTCGTGGACACAAGGATTGGTGATAAAGCTTCAGTGGGGACAACTTTTTCCCATGATCACTCTTACAGGAGTGAATTTCCCTTCCTAGGGGTAGATTTCCTTTCACTTCATGTTGTCTCAAGGGTCCTGTCCAAATCTGGCCTTTGTGTATGTGAGATAGGGACCCTAGATTGGGGGCAGGGACTGATGTGAATTTGCAGTTTGTAAAACACTGTTTAAATTGTCGGCGCTATATAAATGCTACTTATAATCACCATGCTTTACATAGCTTGTGCAGAGCTGTGGGAGGGACCCTGCAGGCTCCACCTACTACAGGCTGCCTGTAGAAAACTACAGGAGGAGGCGGAGACAAGACCAGTCACCCTGCACAAGGAGAGAGAGCAGCAGTAACTGGTCTTCATTACAGGAGGGGGTGGAGACAAGACCAGTGACCGGTCTTTATTACAGGAGGAGCAGAGAGTAGATCAGTGACCCTGCACAAGGAGAGAGAACAGCAGTGACCGGTCTTTATTACAGGAGTGGTCGGAGACAAGACCAGTCACCCTGCACAGGGAGAGAGAGGAGCAGTGACCGGTCTTTAGTACAGGAAGAGGTGGAGACAAGACCAGCCACCCTGCACAAGGAGAGAGAGCAGCAGGGACCGGTCTTTATTTACAGGAGGGGGTGGAGACAAGACCAGCCACCCTGCACAAGGAGAGAGACCAGCAGTGGCCGGTCTTTATTACAGGAGGCGGCGGAGGCAAGACCAGCCACCCTGCACAAGGAGAGAGACCAGCAGTGGCCGGTCTTTATTACAGGAGGCGGCGGAGGCAAGACCAGCCACCCTGCACAAGGAGAGAGAGCAGCAGTGACCGGTCTTTTATTACAGGAGGCTCCTACACAGATGCAAAGTACAGGAGTTGTCATGATGGATTACTGCACATATCTGGAAGAAACACACAAAGCACACCAAGATTTCATGAAGAACACTCAGGACTCTTGGATTTGGATTTCTCAGTATTTGTTTTGCTGGAATTTCTGCTTCAATGTGACCGTATGTGGCCCCCGGAGAAATCCTGAGAACTCCCCATTTGTAAAACAACCATCAATTAACTGATCTTCAGCTTGCAAACTTTCTTTACCAGGAAGTCGTAATAGAGAGGGACAAGAATGATTCAGTCTCGCCAACATAGCAGCGGACACGACCTGCCTTTGTTTTAGTCTCACCGTGTCATATGGAACAAATTAAACAGATGACTTTTCCTCCAGACAATCGTCTTGTGTTACACCCAGATGCCTTCTGTGTAACCTAGGAGAGTCTGCGCTGAAAATTCTCCATGTTAGTCTGGATGTCGATTCCCCCTGTGAATGAAAATACATTGGATTTATTATTTTGCCTTGTGTCAGGAGCGGTGGCGGCACTTTGTTTGGTTTGCTTCGTCCTGGCCCATAGACTAATGCCGATAATTATCTCTTCCATTGCTTATGCCAGGGGTGGACAAATTATTATTTTCCTAATCGATTAGTTGGCCGATTTTCGATTAATCGGATAAAATAAATGAAATCAACACCATCCTTAATTTTAAATTAAAATACACAAACGCCGTGTTACAAACATAAAGTTTACTTGCATTTACTGCATGCACAATGTTTTGCAATCGCACTGCACTGGAAGGCACGGCATAGCGGTACTGTTCGTTCCAGTGCCACGAATGGCACTGCAACGCACCTCCTGTAGCAGAATTTGTCAGGCCGATACCGAAAATGACTCCCCCCACCTTTTATAATTATTTTTTAATTGTATTGTAAGCACATGGCGCTTGATTAGCTTCAGCCAGGGAATGACTGCTGCCGGTGGCAAGATTCCGAAAATGGCAGCTGAATGTAAATACAGAAGGTAGTGGGCGGGTGCCAAAACCTGCTTGCTATTGGCCATTTCAAATTGCAATAGCCAGTAGCAGGCTGGCCATTGCACCCACCCACTGCTTGCTGTGCCCCCCTCCGTGCGTGGAGGAGAGAGCTAGGGGATCCAACCAACTGATCAATGATGAAAATGGTTGACAACTATTCTCATTATCGATTAGTTGGTTGTAGCCCTATAAATGAATATGGAGTTCAGGAGCCAGTCTGTATAATCCAGGAGCCAGGAGGATTTTTTTTTTCAGGAGCCAGCTCCATAAACAACATTAGAAAACCTCAGAACTTAGAAGCCAGCTGTCATTTTTAAGAAGCATTGGCTACCTGACTCCTGTGATTTGTCCAGCTGTGCATTGGGGGTTTATATCGCCTCTGCTTTTCGGGTAATGCAGATTCCTCAATCTACAGCTAACCGTCCTGCTGCCATCGGGTTTCTGACCGTTCTGAACCAGAAAGTGTTCAGAGCAAGGCCATCTTTAGTATTGATTGGACCCTGGGCAAACACGTTCTTGGCCCCCCTACCCACCTGAGCCATGCAATTTGTAGATGTCAGAGGGAGATGTCACACGTTCATGTTACATGGCGTACTGCAGGGGCGGAGCTACATTATGCAATGACTATTGAATTGTAAACAGCAAGGTACCGCGTGTGTATCTTTTGCGGGCTCTAGGGGCAGCTGCTTTGGGCCCCACAACAATGACGGCCCCTTTTTGCCCTGCATTAAAGTCAGCCCTGCTTCAAGGTAAGTGTTTCTGGGTTCATTCAGCCTAGAGGTAGCCGCAGATTAGAAGTTCAGCCATCTCCTCCTGGTCTTCATCCTGAATCCTCCTGCAGTGGTGCCGGGCTCAAAGAGGACAAAGGTGATCCTGGGGACCACAAGAGCAGAGCCGGCTTTGTTGATTGCTTTTTGCTGGGTGGTCATCAAAAAAAATCCCCTGGGGGGAAAAAAAGACAGGAGGACTTCCAGAACATACGGTTATTAAAGCTTTTCTCATGCTGTCACATAATTGGATTACTGTATGTGTACATGTTTGGGGTCAGAATATTGTAAATCCTTTTGTCAATGTTCTGAAGCTGAACTAGGACGGAATACGTTTAAGTTCATATTTGGATTTCTATTTTTTCAGTCCTGTGAGTTAGAGGACCCGTCCATGCAGCTCAGTCAGGTTGGTGACTTGGCGGTATAGCAAAGCAATCCTGGTCACCCCACTGCTCACAGCTTATGATTGGACAGTGATGGAGCAGCCGCATACTGATGAGCTTATTTCTCCAGTCGCTATGCTCTCTCATGCTCTCTCATCCTATCAGAATGTTCAGTATATGCAGAACGCCTGATCCCAATCCTGCCTCCCCCTCTCTCAGTCTCAGTTCTGCTGTACAGGGGATTACAGGGGGCTGATGGCAAGCCTAATTCATGTACTTAACACTAGTTGCCTCTTTAACCCCTTCATGACTGAGGCCTTTTCATTTTTTGTACCCATGTTATATTCCACATTTTAGGCCTGAAAATTACTTAAAACCCCCAAACATTATATATTTTCTGAATGCCAAGACCCTATAGAATAAAATGGTGGTAGTTGCAAATTTTTATGTTGCGCAATATTAGCGCAACTCCTTATTAAACCCCAATATTTAGTGAAAAATGTAATTAAATGCCCCAAAATACCCATTTTTATAATGAAATATAAAAGATGAGGTTACAACGAGTAAAACGATTTCAGCTCCCCGCGGACATCAAGATCGCCGGTCCCGTAGGAGGGGCAACGGAGCCCGGGAAGCACGGCGGGAGTGTCCGGCGGGGGGGGTGGCCCCTTCTTCGGGACGCAGAAGCGATCTGGCGACAGGTAAGTCGCCAGGATCGCTTCTGTTGTAAAGCCGACAGTCGGCTCTACAAGTTTAAACAGAGTCCCGGCGGCAAAAGTCACCGGGAGTCAGTTTAAACAGCCCCGATGCTGGCAACGTACACTGTACGTCGTCAGTCACGAAGGGGTTAAAATACATTTGATGATTTTTTTTTCTATAATACATACATAATTGCAATATTTTTTTAATTACATTTCCCGTTAATCTGGCTTTTAAAGGATAAGCGCAATTTAAAACACAATGGGGGGAATTTATCAAAGCAGTTGCGAGTGTTTGAACTTGCACAGAAAATATTTGCACCAGATTTATCAAGCTAGTGTAATGTTGATAAATGAGGTTTAATAGACTCCAAGAAAGAAGACTTGTAACTTCAGGCAAAAAGCTTAACTGTCGCATCCTGAAGAAGTGGTCATGGGGACTTCTTAAGTTGTGAGTGTTTTCTTAGGTGATGCTCCAGTTTTAGACAGCAGCAGGACAAGTGCAGAAGAAAACACGTGCAAAAACAATGCAACTGAAAAAGTAGTGCAAGCTCTGAAGAAAACAGATGCAAAACACGTGCAATTGGAAAAGTAGTGCAAACTCTGACGAAAACACGGGGCACATGTTAAACGACAGATTTGCACATAAAAAACAAAATGATCTAAGAGGCTAAAACTGTTGCAAGTGCTTTGATAAATTCCCCCCAATGTGCTTCTCCTTTACGACCCATGACTTAACCCCACCCAACTCGCCCTCCTCCGCTGCATACTTCCCTTAATGCAAGGGCTGCCATTCAGCTGTTTTGCTTACATCCAGCAGTGCAAGTCTTCGCTATCTTGGCCATGCCTGTGCTTTAGCACCCCATAGACTTCTATGTGTCCCAAAGTCGGGCACAGTCTCATAGGAGTCTCTAGGGCTGTAATATGCAGGCATGGCCGGGGCAGTGAAAACTTGCTGCGCTGGATGTAAACAAACAGCGGAAATGCGTCTGTCAGGTCAAGGTAAGTATGCATCTGTGAGGGAGAGGGGACAAAAAGGATAAGGGCAATTTGTTTTTAAAGTGCACTTATCCTTTAAATTAGGGATGCACCGATACTAGTATAGGTATTGGTGCCGATACCGAGTATTTGGGCGAGTACTCGTACTCGGCCAAATGCTCCGATACTTACCTCCGATACTGGAACTTCCGGTCAGAAGGAGATTTCCTCTGACCGCCATTGCCACGAAGCAACATGGAGCTGGCTTACTGGGCAATCAGGAAGCTGGGCCACGGCTAATGACTCGTGGCTCGGCTTCCTGATTGGCTGGGAAGCCGGTTTCCCAGCCAATCATCATCGAGCAAGCCAAATAGCATGGAGCTGGCTTCCTGGCTCATCAGGAAGCCTGGCTGTGGGTAATGAACCGCCTCAAAGCTTCCTGATTGGCTGGGACGCCGGCTTCCTGGCCAACATCTCTTGCCTTGAAGAAGGGACCCTGTGTGGCCCCGAAACGTCGGCTCATGTTGGATTTCTGTGACATCATTGTCCATTAAAAGGACTCATTCATTTTAACTTATGGAGTGCTGGTGACCCATTTCTTCAATCTTTTTGTCCCTTTTTACAGATTTCAGAACTGAATTCTTCTTCATGATCTGAGCCCAACATCTCTGCTGTGCCTGCGCTGCAGAGAATTCCCAGCAAGGAAGTGGGGAGGGGTAAGTGACATCTACCTCTACTGTATAAAACTTTGTGACCGCATCACTGCTGCGTGAAGTCATTAGCAATGGTGCAGAAGAAATAAGATTTTTTTTTTTCTTTTTCTTTCCTTTTTATTTTAATATTCTGCATCATTTTTTTTCCTTTTAAGATGCGCTTTAATAATCAGCCAAATCAGATTTATGCTTCCCTTTACTCAATGGCGTGGCTTCTTGCTCCACCTAAGTATATAAGCCAGTATGTCTCTGTTTACATTTAACCCTTTTGCTGCAGCCGGCGTATGCCATGTAAGCCCTCAGGGGCAGGGCCCACCTTACCGTCTTGTCTTGAATTGTATTGTAATGTCTTCCTTATATTGTAAAGCGCTGCGCAAACTGTTGGCGCTATATAAATACTATGTAATAATACATATGGGGGGGGGGGGGTGGTGTTGTAATCTTCAGGCCTAAAATTTGCGTTTTAACATGTGTCCAACAAAAAAAACGGCTCTGGCAGTGGAAGGGTTCAAAAGTAGTTAAAGTGACACTATGACACTAAACTCAGGAGTTTATTCTTAAAAACGCAATGAAGTACCCTATTAATAAAAATGTATCTTATTTGTGTGTCACTCGGCTGTAGGTCCTCCAATCATCTCTGAATTCATGCTGACACTTTCCTTCCTTCTGGAGGGGGGCTACTTTTTGTTCCCCATGGTCCTCGTGTGTGTTGTAAAGTAGTCACCGCTCCAAGCTCACTCCCGGGATGGACTACAATCTCATGTTTAGTTTACATACGGATGCACCGATAATGTTATTTCGATATCGAGTACGAGTACCAATATTTTTTTTCCGGTACTCACCAATACCGAGTACCGGAAGTCCCATTCAGGAAGCCAGGCAGCGTGTAATGACTCTCCACCCGGCTTCCCAAATAGCAGGGAAGCCGTCCCCATGCTTCTCACTAGGTGACGAGAAAGCATGGTTTTGGCTTTCTGGCCAATCAGGAAGCCGTGCGCTGTGTAATGAAGCGGCGCACAGGGTTTCTGATTGGCCGCAAAGCCGGCTCCATGCTTCCTCGTCATGAGGTGACGAGGGAGCATGAAGCCGGTTTCCCGACCAATCAGAAAGCCGGGCGCCGCGTCATTACACGGCGCCTGGCTTCGTGATTGGCCAGCTTTGGACCAATCAGGAAGCCGGCCAGCATGTAATGACGCGCTGCCCGGCTTCCTGATACCGGATGTATCGGGCTAGGCATCAGGGCGAGTACGAGTACTCGCCCAAATACTCGGCATCGGCACTGATACCGATACTGGTATCGGTGCACCCCTAGTTTACTAATTTGTATTGCGTTTGTAGTCCATCCCGGGAGCGAGCTTGGAGCGGTGACTACTTTACAACACACACAGGGACCATGGGGAAGAAAAGTAGCCCCCCTCCAGAAGGAAGGACAGTGTCAGCACCAATTCAGAGATGATTGGAGGATCTACAGCCGAGTGGTACATAAATAAGATACATTTTTGTTAATAGTTGAGGTACTTGAATGTATTTTTAGGATGAGTGTCACTTTAAATCCTTTTGTTTAAGAGTACACTCCGGTGAAAATAGAGAATTTAACTTTTAGATGCATGCAAAAAAACAAACAACCTTCTCTGCTCATCACTTCATCCAGGCATTGCTGTGGTGTACCGGTTCAACCGCTTCCTGTGGTCAGTAGTTTGGTAGTACTGGAACACACCTGTTTGATGTTGGCCATTGTAGGGTGCTTTCTATCTCTAACATACAGAATGACTTATGTACAAAAAAACAACAAAAAAATCGATTTGTCAGTACAAATGTTTTTCTCATCCACCAACTAGATATCATACTACCTTGGAATGTTTAATTTGCCTGGTGATGCAGTGAGGAGGAGTAGAGGAATATACACAGGTCAGTCTTTAGGATGTGCAATCCCTAACCCTGACCCTTACTCCCAGTGACGTTAAAGCTGGCACTGAGAACAAACTGTTAAATCAAGAAACTAAAAGGTTTCATAGTTGGATATCTAGGCACCTCTGCCTTAAAGGATATAGAAGAGTGTTGTATGTGTAGACCATAATTCCTGATGCTTGCCTTCTCTTGCAGGAGCCATGGAGGAGTCCCATTTTAACTCCTCCTATTTCTGGCCAGCTGTACCGACCGTGTCTGGGCAAGTAAGTGCATGTCAATATGAGACCAAATATGACTTCTAGATTTCTTATCTTTGTTTTCTACAGAATCTGAACATTTCCATGATTTACATCTAGTAATAGCATGAGCCATGCAGGGCAAAGCAACAGGTTCACTTAAAGGGTAATTCCACTTTCCCAGGCGAATTTGCAGAAATTGAGTTACCCCCACCAATCTGACCCCTTCGCTCACGCGCACCTGACTGCGTTGACCAATGAGAAGCGCTTTTTAGCAAGAGGTACATCTCATTGGTCAGCACGGCTACAAGTGACTGCTTGCCATTTTCTATCTAGATTTAAAATAGGAAGCGCAGGGCTGCGCTGCTGTGTATGGCATACCGATAGTACACAGGCAGCCGTGGAAGGGAAGGAGCGTTTGCTCCAAGGTAAAAGCAGCAAGGAGTGATTTCCATTTTCTCAAATTTGCCTTTTGGAAAGTGACTTTAGCCTTTAACTGTTGCCCCTCCCAAGCTGTGTCAAACTATCACAGCACTGAATATAAAAAAACTGGCCTGGTAATAACGGAATAATACTAAAGTGGTTAAATGGCTGCAAGTCATGAGCACAGTGTTCTGTGACTTCCTGCTCTGTGCCCAACTCCCTCTGTCTTGCTGAAGCTGACTGCTGTAAATACACTAGAGCTGTGTTGCTTTTGTTTCATTGTCCAGTCACAGGGTTGGGCAGGTCCCGGACCTGGGAGCAGTGCTGAACCACAGTGTTGTCTGCACAGAGGTCCAGGACCTAGCTCTGTGTTCTGGTAGGGGTGCTTGGACCTAAAGACTGAACGTATTCATGTCTTTGTGTGTGATTTAGTGTCTGACTCCTGTTTCCAATATTGGTAACCCCATGTCATTCATCTTAGCAGATAGATAACTCCATGTTCCTGAACAAAGTGAAAGAGCAGCTCATTCAGGAGAAGGGCTGCAATTTGAGCACACATTACCCCACACTTCTGACTGTGCCGACGTCGATGTCGATGTCTTTGCCTGCTGGGATCAGTCTGGATGGAGAGAACAAGGTGGAGATTCATGGAATCCCGCACAGCCAAGCTTCGGTCACGCAGAACATCACAGTCCTCCCTGTCCCCACAACCGGGCTCATGACCGCAAGTAAGAGCTTTCACTTTATGTATATTTACTATTTGTGTATCTTAGTGTTTCACTTATGTTTTCTGGGAAAACCAAGTGCTCTTGAAAGCAGAATTATTCACATTTTTATTTTTACATATATCTACTGCTAGCAAAAACCTAAAAAAAAATGTTACCAAAGAGGTAAAAACGTACCTGTGTCTATGCCACTCGCTCCCGGCTGTAAATTCCAGCTTCTCTACTGCGCAGTAGAGATCTTCAGCTGGGAGAAGAGAAGAGACAAAGTGGAGGTGAGTGAGTGCACGCAGGCGGGAGCGTGCACGTCGGACAGACACCGTGGGACACAAGGAGACTGCACTTGATTAGAGACCGGCACTAGCGCTGAAGGGACTCCTGAAAACTACTGGAAAGAAGATGAACGGATCAAGAGGCATCACTTAAGGTAAGTCCTTAAAGCAGCATTGTGGGGATGTGACTTTAATGTCACTTTAATAAAGTAGATCTACAGCGAAGAAACACCCGCTCCCTGCCCTGACCATCCTGTTCCTTTAACGTAGGTTAAAAATAGTTATTTTAGTACAGGGCCTCTTTTTAAAGGTGATTCTTCAAGAAAGGGCTACAACTGGGATGAGACTGTGACAGGGTATGTAAACTTTAGCAATGAAGAATCTAAAGCTGCAACCAACTAATCGATTTAATTGATAATGAGAATAGTTGTCAACTATTCTCATTATCGATTAGTTGGTTGGATCACCTAGCTCTCTCCTCCACGCTAGGAGAAGGGTACAGCAAGGAGTGGGCGGGTGCTATAGCCAGCCTGCTATTGGCAATTGCAATTTGAAATGGCCAATAGCAGTCTAGCTATTGCACCCGCCCACTACCTGCTGTATTTACATTCAGCTGCCGTCTGCGGAATCTTGCCACTGACAGCTGTCATTCTCTGGCTGACGCTATTCAAGCGCCATGTGCTAGCAATACAATTATTAAAAAAATTAAAGATGGGAAAGAAAGGAATTTTCGGCCTGACAAATTCTGCTGCCATTTCAGTGGCACCCCAAGCATTCCTCCCACCCACAGTGTGATTGCCTGCGCTGGAACGTACAGTACCGCAATTCCGTGCATTCCAGTGCAGTGCGATTGCAAAAAATTGTGCATGCAGTTTTATTCTGAAGAACACTTTGTAACACTGCATTTGTGTATTTTATTTTAGATGAAGGATGGTATTTATTTAAATTTTTTTAATCCGATTAATTGAAAAAATAGTCAGCCAACTAATCGATTATGAAAATAATCATAAGTTGCAGCCCTAGAAGAATAATTCCTTTTAATTAAAGAGCCTGTTTAATATTTCCTCTGACTTGCTGATGATCTGCTTTTCTGAAAAATATTCTCTTCTCTCAATACAGCTGGCCTGGTGATCACTTCCCCTTCTGGATCTCTGGTGACCACACCGTCCTCGTCCTGCCAGACGTTCCCCATCTCAGCCCCGTCTACCATGATCGTTTCTACTTTGCCTGGCACACAGACCCTACAAGTCATGTCTGAGATCGCCAAGGTTAAGCTTCCAGACGTTGGGGATGGGGGCAACCAAAAATCAGGGCGTGGCCGTAAGAAGAAGCGTATCCCAGAACCCACACTACCAGAGCTTCATGACCCTTATGACCTGTCAAATGAAGATGAAGACGATCATCCCAAAGATGGGAAGACATACAGGTGGGGAACTGTTCTACTGCAATGTGTACAGAGAGAAATGGTACAGACGATGGACCAGTGTGGACAGGTTTTCTTTGCTTCAGAACTGCTATTCTCCCTATATGTCAATGGGAATGCAGAAGCAGGTCGGGAGGCCAATTAAGCCTGCAGTAGAGAAGTGTCTCAAACTGATGTCAGAGGGAAGCTGCAGGTTGCCCATAGACAAAAGACCAAAGCCTGTCGACACTGTGCTGCATGCCCAGCGTATACAATAAAATATTCCATGTTATATGTTGTAATGGCTGGTGGGTACACTGTTTGGGGATCGTATCATAGTGGATGGTAACAAGGTAACTGGTTGCTTGAGGAGGTTGTAGACAGTGTTTGATAATGCCCGTCTAAAGGAGAACACTCTGGATCAGTTTGGCACTCTTCTAGAACTACTGTTGGCAGCGTGCTGCTGGGCTGTGGCTAGAAGCATGGCATAATTTTGTGGCCGCTCTGACTCAATGTCAGGAGCGTGCTGGTCTGTGCCCGCCGCCTGGAGCCTGCTCTTGTTCTGTGGCTGCCACCAGGTGCGTGCCATCATTCTGCGCTTGACACTGGTAGTACACATGTGTTCTGTGGCTTCTGCCAGAAATGCGCTGTTCTGTGGCTAAGAGCATGCTATCATTCTGTGTCCATGGGCAGGAGCGTGAAGTTGTTCTTTGGGAGTGTGCCATCATTCTGTGTTAGAGGCTGGGAGTGGGTCATTGTTCTATGCCAGGTGAGCCATTCTGCGCCCATGGCCAGGAGCATGCTGTTTTTTTTGTAGCTTATTGTGCTGGCATACCTCTTCTGGGACCTCTTCTGTTGTCCAAACGAGGGCTCCCAGTAAAATGTACTAGTTAGGGATCCCCGTTTTCAGATTTGGGTGTATGCTTTGCAGTCACACAATGCTAGTCCCAAGAAGCATTCTCAAAGTGTGACAACAACATGAAGTAGAATGCAGTTTTGTATATGAAGAATGTTTGGTGCATTATACAATCCCAGCAGTCACCTGGTAGAACATTGAGCAGTAGGTATATTCCGTCCATCAAGGTCAGCCTGTGACCTATGTAACATAAAGGTTCAGGTTCTCTGAGACACTTACCTGAGGCAAGTGTATAGATCAGGAGTTGTGACATGACTAATCTGCATAGTTGTTCTGGGACACTGCCTTATAGTCTGAAAGGTTTTTGAGATCAGATTCAGCCAGGCATCTAGCGTTTTCATAAGGCGATTAGCAATAGCAACTTTAGTACTGCTTTCAGCTATGGATGCACCGATACCAAGTACTGTACTCGGTACAAGTACAGATAATTTTCCAGCTACTAGACTAGAGAAAAATTCCAAAGTTAGGAGGCCGCTGTCCTGTGTAAGGAGCACACGGAGCTCCTGGGATTTGTACATCTCTATTATAATGTATGATTTTGTTTTTATAAATATATATAAGGGATGCATCGATACAATTTTTGCAAGTACAAGTACTGATACCTGCCCAAGTACTTACAAGTACTGATACATTTTTTTTGGTGTCATGTGACAGTTTTTTTCTAAAACAATACAGACTAATGATTTCAGGACAGTGGTGGAGCGCCAGAGCCAGGTCCCAGCTGCAACCGCTGCAACCCTGGGAGTTCTCATGAAAATGCCAAGTATCGGCACTGGTATCCGAAAAGTATCGGTGCATGTTTTTGTTTTAAAATGACGCCTGTTGGCTTATTTCCCAATCGTTCTACTTGATCCCTTGTTTTATTATATAATTACAGCAGTCTGTCTCCAGAGCTGTCATTCCAACCTGTTGTGTGTTGCAGATGCCGCATGTGCTCAATCACCTTCTTTTCAAAGTCGGAGATGCAGATTCACTCAAAGTCGCACACAGAGGCCAAGCCTCACAAGTGCCCGCATTGCTCGAAAACCTTCGCCAACAGCTCCTACTTGGCCCAGCATGTTCGCATCCACTCGGGGGCCAAACCATACACCTGCAGCTATTGTCAGAAAGCCTTCCGCCAGCTCTCCCACCTCCAGCAGCACACACGGTAAGAGGGGCTGGGGTATAATGCAAGAACGGGTTTCTGACTAGCAGGAAATGTAGAAAGGGAGAGAACTAGTTGTATCCGTTTTTATTTTTCTGCCCATTTCAATTAAAAAGTAAAAAGTAAAGATGTATTTTTCCTGAAAATTGTTTTTGCATTATGATCCAATTTATTTATGTATGAGATTTACCAGATTGTTCAGTATTGTCACATGACACATACATGTTCACCATTTGCATTGTACCATATATGTTAGCTTTAGCTCATATTTACTCACTCACGCCAACACACATTAATGGGCAGTTCTTACACAGATAACCAAACAAGCGCAAGGTCAGGTAACCCACTGCCATTTAGCTTCTGAGGAACTACAGGATCCCAGTGCCGGCTAGCATATGTTAACTCTTTGCTGGCTCACGCAATTTATACTTTTATGCTTCTTTATTGAGTAGGGCATGTGCTAG
This sequence comes from Nanorana parkeri, assembly GCF_000935625.1. Lineage (NCBI taxonomy): Eukaryota > Metazoa > Chordata > Amphibia > Anura > Dicroglossidae > Nanorana > Nanorana parkeri. The sequence goes on along the minus strand of NW_017306381.1, from coordinate 2,051,279 downwards.
GGTATGTTTGAGGATTAAGTGCCAATTCTCAAACATACCCTAGCATATTTCCTAGTGAATAAAGGAGCATAAAAAGGATAGTATCAAGCTGTGTAGCATCAAAGGATACTACAAGCTATGTCACACATTTCAGCCATCGCAGTGCGCTATGCCTGAAATGCGTCGCACAGCTTGTAGTTATTGTGAGATAGGCCATAGAACAGGGGTAGAAAAACTCCAGCCCTCCAGCTGTGGTGAAACTACAAATCCCATAATGCATCTCTCTCCGGGAGTCCTGTCTGGCTGTGAGAATCTTGCAATGCCTCATGGGATTCGTAGTTCCACCACAGCTGGAGGAGTTTGGCTACCCCTGCCCTAGAATACTGTTTTCCCCTAGGGCCCTTTCGCAAGTCTCCCTCTCATGTCCTTTCAACAGCCCTAGAGGATGCCTTTTCTGTGAAGCTTCGTGGATGTCAACTGTGACATTTTGCTAGGTCACAGTCAGTCGGCTTGTAATTGTTCTTCTGGAACCTTCCAAGAATACAGGAGTCCCTGCTAAAACCTGGTAGAAATAAAGGTGTAGCTGATAATCTGGGGACCTAAAATAGTAAAGCTCACCTAAAATGTTATTTATTTTATCTGTTGAGGGACATCTTTCACCTTTTTGGGTTATACTTCCACCTCCAATATTAAAAGAATGTAGACCAGCCGAGGATAACCCCTTCTACTACCAGTCTGGCCCATATTTTTGCTAGCGTTAGGAGGACCGACAGCTTTCTTCAGCTCTGCTGTGTAAAAGACTAAACATTTTTACTAGCACTATTTTTTCCTTTTTAAAAAAAACAAAAACATTTCTTCAGCCTACATTGCTGCTAGAGCTAGTCTTTTCGATTCCAGCCATCTGGCACGTTGCCCTCAGCCTGGCCTTTGCAGTACCTTGTTTGGATTCCACCAGAGTAGACATTGCAGGGATAGCTTGGAGGTGACCTTTGGGCGCTGGTTTCTGCATAGGGCACCTTCCAGACTCTATTCTCAAAGGCTCTCTCTGGCCTCAAAGTCTGCCAAATCCTCAGTCATGCTTTCTTTCACGTGAAGGTGCATCCCTACTTTCCAGAGTGAGGGGACATTTGTTAACCTTTTGCGGATGGTTGGACATCTTGCTCTTGGATGTTTGGGTGCAGGAGGTGAGACAAACAGATCTATGCTTGTATACAAAGGCTTAGACAAAGAAGAAAAAAACAGAGTCAGATAAGACGGAGCCCTTGGTCTTTTTCTGTAGTCACTATTTTATGATTTTATGTATCCCAGGGCTACAAACTGGAGTTTTGTTTCCTGCCCTCTCATTGGTTTCTCACCTCCATCCTTCCTGTGTCTTCACAAAGACTAGCAGTTCTCCATTAAGCCCTTTCAGGTCTTCTGGACCAAGGTGCCATTGCCCCAGGTTCTTTGGCAGAATGGTTACAAGGATTCTACTTCAGCCTCTTCACCACTCTCATACCCAAACAAGGCATCCAACCCATCTTAGATCTCAAAGCTCTAAATGTCTTCATTTGAGTTCAGAAATTCTACATGGTGTCCACTAGGTCTGTTGTTGCCTTCCTTTACCAGGGAGATTTTCTGGTTTCTGTGGACATCAAGGACACACACCTGCATGTCCGCATGCTTTTAGTGCATCTGCATTTCTACTTTTTGCTGTGGGTGCTATGTGCTACCAATTCGTAGCCCTACTCTTCAGCCTATCATCTGCACCTTGGGTGTTCACCACGATGCTGACCCCAGTACTGTCCCTGCTTCACTCTCATGGCATCTCCATTGGAACCGACTCAATGTTTGGAGTATCTGGATCTAGGCCTTGACGCAGCTCGTGCCAGAGTTTTTCTCCTATAGGGGAAGCTTTGGACTCTTCACTCTGAGATTAGAGCTCCTGGCCCAAGCTCTGAGATTGGAGCCTCCTCCACAGCTAGGGCTGCAACAACTAATCGATAAAATTGATGATAATGTCAATGATTCTCATTGGTGGATTGTGCGCCCGCTGGGCCTCCAATGTTCCAGGTTCCCCCCGCTGTGCCTCCGATGCTCCCTGTTCCCTCCGGCGCTCCCTGCGGCTGGGAACAACAGCCAGCCTGCTATTGGTTATTTTAAATTGCAATAGCAGGCTAGCTATTGCACATGCCCACTGACTGCTGTCAATCAGCAGAGGAGGACCTGAAGGAGAACTTTCTCCTACAGGTCCCTTTTCTGCTGATTGACAGCAGGCAATGGGCATGTGCAATAGCCAGCCTGCTATTGGCTACTGCATTTTAAAATAGCCAATAGCAGACTGGCTATTGCTCCCAGCCACTGCCTGCTGCGCTGACATTCAGCTCCCTCAGCAGGCAGCTGTCATTCCCCAGTGAAGTGTAAAAGGTGACACCAGGGGAGGCCGGGAAGCCTGCTCCTTGACAACGGAAGCACTGATGCTCAGTATCGACGAGTACAGAAAGCAAAATAACAGTACTTGTACTCGATACCCAAAAACCAGTATTGGTGCATCCCTAGTTTTGATTAAAACATTTTTTTTTTGTATTGGGACAAGTAGATTGTCATGAGGGACAAGTAGATTTGGCCCGCGCTTTAGCTCTTGGACAAGTAGGTTTTTTTAAAATTCACACACCCCCCTGCAGATCATCAGGATATTCTGTCTCAAGGACCCATGCACCCATTCTACAGGTTGTTGAAGCCCAAGTTTTGACAGACAGCAATATCTCTGAATCTGTGATTCCTTAGATGCTAAAACCTAGGACGGCTACGTCCTGCAAGGCCTGTCATTGGATAGATACATGTTTTTGTGATGGATCCCAAGTATGACCATTTTCCAAGAATCAAACTGTCAGCAGGCCATTGTTTTGGCCCTCCACTGAAAAGGACAACACAGGGGTGCCCTGCCTGATATTAGAGAAGCTGGTTTACTTAAAAAATCTGGAGACCCAGAAAATTAAATCTGAGATGACCTTTTGGCCTTCCGAACCACAGATAGCATACCCCTGCTTAGATAATAGGGTCACTGGCTATTAGAACACATTGGTGCTTTTAGTTCCTCAGTAGCATGAAGGGTGCAGGGTTCCTGGGTTTGTGTTTTAGTTAGCCACGCGCAATAAGATTTTGGATGATCAGTGCAATCAAGTTTCCCAGGCACTTTATAAAATGAGGTTTACAGGAGACTAGCTGCTGAAGCTAATGGTGACTACACATACCTGCAGCATCTTTTAGTGTATCCTATTTGCCCGAGTCCCAGGCTATTATGCCAAAGGATCAGCACTTGCTGATACTGTCAGAGTTTGTTTGCTCCCTCTAGTCCCTAGACATTCTTACTTTGCCATCATCATCATGATGAGCTGCCTCACTGATCAGTATGAACCTGTAGGGGGAGTGGACAAGCTTCTGCATGTACCAAAGCCTCGCCTATCAGAACCGCCTGGCATTTGGACAAATCGGGGGCAATAAAAGGTGCCACAGGTATTGTACAGACAATATTGAAATGACAGACGTATTGACCAGTGTTACATTTTGCTGATTTGGCTGTAACAGAATCTTCTTGTACGTGGCTATCTTTAGGCGTCAGAAGATAAGTGATATGATTGTGATGTTCTATAGGTTTGCAGAATCTGCCTTTGTTACACAGAGAGCGTTTCCATTCAGACATTGTGTCAAGTGTTTTCCTAACCTTTCCATGTACACAACACCTTTTTATATATTGTCGTGTCACTTTTACTGAATGCGCTTGCATTGTTCTTTGTAATTCTGTTTATCATGTGTGTTGTCTATTGTCACATGAACCTAGCTGCTCTTCATTTACTTTAATATAGATATGGTCTTCCTTGCCTTCCATGCTGCTACTCCATAGCTTCTCCCTGCTGTCCTCCTTTTATCTACTTTTTATCACCCGGGCTTGCCTTTCTTCTCTGTATTGGGAGCTTCCTTCATAGAAGAAGAATATACAGTATATTGTACGCAGATCAGTGACTGTCCAAGCAACAGAACCATAACTTTACCAGAGATCTGCCTTGGACGTTGTCCAGCAGTGCCATAGTCATTACACAAAAAGGAACAGATAAACACAGAATACTAAAAATCAGTGTTCTTGTCTACAAATGCTCATCATATGGCCGGGCATTGCTGTTTACAGCCGTATCCTACCAGGTTCAAGTTTGCTTAGCTTCTGCATTTGTATTTCTGCGGATTTGCCATTTAAATAAAGATATGAAGACAATCTTAAGATGCAACTATAGTCGCACATGTATGTTACCTTAACAATCTATTTTAATACTAAAACTCAATGTTCTAGTCTTTAAATTGGGTTCTCAAAAGTCCAGATGGTTGTTCACATTGACAGAACTCTCGGGATTGTTAACATACCGGGACTAGTAGTTTTATATTCCAAGGTGGGGAATAGTGTGAATGCTGGAAAAATGACAAGTCTGGCTTCCTGGTTAGTTTATGGGTTGCCATGATTGCACAGCAGCCACCAATACTCAGCACTAATGTTCCATGCAACCCGTTCCCATGCATGTAAATATAATGCAAGTTACAGGACCAAAGATCAGTGACGTGCTTTCTGAAACATGTGACGTCGACATAATTGCTAATCGGGAGCATCTGAATCCGGAAAAACAGAGCTTAGTGCAGGTTAGTTTGTAGTGAGCTTGTCACAGGCTTGACGTTGATAATCCTGGCCTAGTTTTCTAAAATGTAAAAATGAACTACAGTACAGTAGTCTCTCTCAAGGTACCTAGAGGTGCATCCTTTTAGATCTTCCTGTCACAGCCAAATGCTGGGTCACTCTTAACAGACAAAGCATGGACTTTCTCGGGTGTCAAAGCTTGCTGCTTAACCCTCCCAATACATTCCTATTGCTATGATAGGCAGCCTGACTGGCAGAAGGCATGGGAGCGAAGGCTTTAACTCATCAGGATTGTCAAACCTTTGCCAATCAGAGCGGCCTGAGATTCAGCTTTGACAGAAGACTTAGACTGGGTTCACACCTAGCCGTATCGAATATGTGCGTTTCGTGCCGCGCGTTTTTACCGCGATTCGCGGATTAAAAAACCGAGTGACATACGCGCGTTTCCGAGGGCTACCTGGCTGTATCCCAATGGATACGCGCTGCAAATACGCCCCAAAGAAGCTGCTGTACTTATTTGGGCGTAGGGCATTTTGTAGCGTTCATACGGCCTGTAATACGCCCAGGTGTGAACCATACCCATAGGAAATAATGGGATTTCGGTGTTTGAGCGTTTTGCAGAGCATAGGAAACGCCCAGGTGTGAACCGGGCCTAAAGAGGCTGCTAAACCCTAGGGCAACCCTAGGCATCAGCACTTCATACCTACAGCAGTCTGGCTTTTCAATGCCCTGAACACGAACACTGGGTACTCCAGTATGCAAATTTCATCCAGCTGCCACAGTCATGAGCTGGACTACAATTATACGTAGGTGGGCATTTCATAAGTGGAAAAACTGATAAAAACTTTAGTTATTCTTTGTTTATGTGTGATTTAGTATTTGCAACTCCCTTTTCGCCACTTCGTTTCTGATCTGTCTTTCTGCCTCTGTTATCCCCTGGCTGGCTTTAATTTAGCTGATGTTACCCACTAGCCCACGTGGCTTGGCTTCTCTACCTCTGCTTCCCCTAGCCTCCTATGGCCATTGTCTTACTGCTTTGTGTCTGCCGTGCTTCTCTTTAGCGCATTACTCATCCTTGGCTTATTGTAAATACCATAGATGTAGTGAGATCTCATCATCTAACCAAACTGAGCCATCTGTTCCATAGTGTTTTGAGTGTTGTGTTCTCCCAGCATTCCTGAAACCCCTTTTCATCCACCCATACCCATATCCCTCCCATAGACGCAACGTAAATGTCTTCTCTTTTGATTCTTCTAACAGCTGCTTATCCTTTTACCAACACCTTTCTTCCCCTAACTTTAAAGGTGCAACACTCACAATGCACACACTTCTTCTTTTTTTTTTTTTTTATCCCCTCACTTTACACTATAAACACTTACCTTACACAAAAATAGACTACACACCAGTTCAAAAACACTGCCTCCACTGCTGCCAAATAGACGGTACATTTACATGGACCCTGAGACACCGCAGGACTAGTACAGTCCTTATAAATGTAAAGAGACTGGGTACAGCTGTATGAATATAAGTCTGTCCTTCAAGTCAGAACCCATTACTTGGTAGTGGCAGGGACTGCATGTCTGCCTCTGTGAACAACCTGCTCACAACGTTGTGGCTGTCTGACCACGAACACCCCCCTTTAGTGTCCATCAACCCCATATTCTTGATGACTTCACAGGCTTTTGACTAGGGGCCTGCTGTACAGTCTGATTGGTTGAAATCTGACATGTCTTGACCAACAGTAGGACACATGCTGGAAGAGATTATATTGATAATCAACCAGTCAAGCTGCACCTCATGCAGAGTTTTATCAACCAGGTAGGCTTCCTCAGGGCTGGGGGGTGAAGGAAAGGCTTATTGAAGACCAGCCAAAGTCTAAAGCTGGCCATACACCTATAGATTTTCTATGGCCAGATGGAAAAAGTGCAACAGATTCCTCCATCTAGGCTAAACTGTGGATGGAGGAATCTCCCACTGGGCCAAGCTTCAGTGTCTTGCTAGTCGGCCTCGCTGGCTCTCAAAATACCTGAACAATGCCTGAATCCAATCAGATAGTTCTGGTATTTTGACAGCCAACTGGGCTGACTAGCAAGATGCTGAATCTTGGCCCAGCGGGAGATTCCTCCATCCACACAGGTTAGCGTAGATGGAGGAATCTGTTGCACTTTTTCCATCTGACCATAGAAAATCTGCAGATGATCTATAGGTCTATGGCCAGCTTTAGCCGCATCATTCAAAGAAATGGGCAGAGCTTCTCTATCACTAAACAAAAGGGTGCTCTCTTGAAGGTCAGAGCTTCTATTTATTTTTAGGTACCTATGCCTTACACTTCTGAAGTTGAATATAAAACATGTTCAGACAAGAGCAAGCCATTCCAAGTCCCTTTTAAATATTAGAAACCCCTTTAGGTTGTAGATTAGTGAGGACCTGGAGTACTTTTTAGATCCTCTTGGCGGTCTGTCCAGTCCCTGTACAAACTATCACTGCTTTATAGTTTGCATGAATAGACAGTGCCATGGGCTTTCTAAGTTGGCTAGCACTAGAAGAGGGTTTAATGGTTTCGGCAAAAGACTAACCCTGAGGCAGAGCCAGCCAATCGGTGATACTGCCTGAATGCAGATCCTTTCCTTTGGTGGAACATATGTTCTCAGCCAATGTTGCAGCAGTCAGCTATCAACTGTCTGAGGCTGAACTGACGTAGGTGATTCTGCTGCTGGCCACACACCAGGAGAGGCTTCCACCTTCTATGGAATCACTCCTCCACTGGCCTGGGATGTTCTTGTGGATGGCCCTAAGGGAGCCCAGAGGAGAAGACTTGTGTTAAACAGCTTTGGCTTATAGTTTAGAGCATAGGGCAGTGGAGGGTGTTAAATAGTCTAGGGCTAGTTTTGCATACGTCTACTTTCATTAAAGGTTTGTAAATAAAGGCAATGTGCCATGGGATAGCTAACATAGAGTTATCATCTGTATGGGGACCTGCGCCTTGTTCGTTCTTTTACATAGCAGCACCAATCTTGACTGCCTTTTACAACCTTAGAAAATCCCCAAATAAACATGCAAGGCTTAACATAGTGTAACACAGAAGAGGGGATGGCCCTGCCACAATATCTGCATAGATATATATCACATGATCAGATATTTATCACATGATCAGATTACAGTGTTTTTGTATCTGTTCAAAAATGAGCAGACATCACCAGCTGATCGATCTGTGGGGTGAAGAGTCAAATGATGATGCTCCCTTGATGCTAGGCTAGTGTTGGGCACAGTGCAGAAACATGCATGCATATGTGTTGTGACCGCCATCTAATATCATTGACCAGCTTAAACTGAATTTTGTTTCTTAACATATCCATGCAAAAAAGAATATCTTACAGTTAACCTCTGTGTTGCCCATGCAGCAAGGAAGGGAATCCCTGTGTAAGCTCCAAGAGGTGTCATGGATTCCCAGTAGACTGATTGGATGTCTCAGTGAATGTCAGGGGTCTAGGGAGGCAGTGTTTTGGCTTACATACACCATCAGAAAAGTCACACTAGGATGCACATTCATATCATCATGCAACACATGCAACACGTCCCTTTACAAATACTTACATAGCCAGTTATACAACATTCATTGTAAGATTGCTTCCACACCCAACCCTTGTGTTGTCCTGGCAGGATCCATACGAAGGTCCATAGTGTGGTGTCCAAGCCTCACAAGTGCCCGTACTGCTCCAAATCCTTCGCCAACCGTTCCTACCTGACTCAGCACGTGCGCATCCACTCAGGTGTCAAGCCGTACAACTGCCGCTTCTGTCTGAAGGCCTTCCGCCAGCTCTCTCACCTCCAGCAGCACACACGGTAAGGGGGCCGGAGGAGAGAGCTGGGGGAGCCCCGACACCAGCATGTGCCCTTTCCCCTCCCCACCCACCTAACAAAGTACCCAGTCGCAGCCCACATCTTTACATGTTCATCCTCTGTAGACTTGGGTGACTTGTCCAGGGCTGGATCAATCCCAGATGCCAGGGAGCTAACATGCCCCCCACCCCAGAAAAAAAGTCATATCCCCTTCCCAACTCCCTGCCTACATGCTGCTTTTGCTACCATATAGTACACCTGTCATGAGAGAAACGTGAAGGCTGCCATTGTTGACCACCTGAAATGCTTAATGCTCAGCTGTCAAGCTGACCCTCCTTCAGTGCATCCCAAACAAATCTGCAGATAACTGACTTTTTTGATCTCACTATTTGTCCTGGGTCAGTGACTAAGATAGTTGAGTCCCCGTATTTCTTTCATGGCAGGTGTACTTTAAAGAGGCCCTGTCTGTTCTCCAAACGAATAGAAACGCTCGATCCCTGCATGGGAAGGGAAGGTGCTCTTGCCTTTCTTGTGGCCTATAGCTCCTCCATTTCCCCCATTTCAGCACATCAGTCTCTTCAATATTCACCACTTCTGTGTGTGTCGTGTGCCTGTGTACCCTGCCATGCACCATGGTTCCATCCTCTGACCCTGCCTCAGTATGGGACACAGCCGTGGCATAAAGGTCAGAGGATTGAACCACAGTGCTATGGAGAGGGGGGTGACAGGCACCTGACGTGTCAGATATCAGAGTTCAGCTGAGGCTGCAGTGCTAGAACATAGGGGAGGTAAGAGACACGGGATGCTGGAGTCTAATCCCTCTTCTATTGCAGGGACCGAACATCTTGATTTCTTTAGAGATGTGGCGAGGTCTAAAATGATATCCGGTTCCTTAATTTTAGTAAATTTGTCCAACCCTGGACTAATCTAATTCTCAGAACTCTTAGTCCTGCTCTATCTGTGCATACATACAGGGTTCAGATCTCTATTGTAAAACAATTGTGTCAATTTAATAATATAGTCAGGAGTTTTCAGTATCTTTTTAAAAGAATTTGTCTGTATCGGTACATTGGGGATACAGAAAATGTAATGGGCTTCACCCCTTTGGCGGCACGTCACTAGGTACACAGAAAACCGTCTCCCCCTTATAGCTTGCTTCCGCTCCTGCTGACCCGTGGTTATTTTTTCGTGTCCTCAATGGGGGTTTCCTTCCTACTTAGTGTTAATGCTAGAGAAGACACAACTTGTAGAATTGTGTACTTTAATTTTTACTCCTGTTTTTATAAATCAGTGTTTTGGGGCTCATACCCAACACACTATGACCCACGAAAATGGCAATTTGTCTTATGTCCTAGGGATTTAGTTTACTCTCATGCATTGAAAAAAATAGGATGCGTTGCATTTTTTTCAGCAGCAAGTGTTGACACGCTGTATTGCATTGCACCATGCTGCAGTGCGTGGGAGTACATCAAAGTAAAAAAATAAAAAGGGGAAGCAAGCACAGAAATGTGTTCCAACAATGCATTGCAGTTTGCGTTCACAGAGCACATGCGTTATGCCCACAGTAATGCACACTGTGTGGTGTGAACAAGCGCTTAGTCTTCATACTGTTGCACATACTGCTTAGGTCTTCTGCAGGTGTAGGTTAGGCCAGGGCTGGACAAAATCCCAAAAGCCAGGATTCAAATGAAATGAATCCATAGCGGCCAGCCACTACTAACATTGTGTGTTGTCTTTCTTTTGATGTTATTGGAGACGCTTGGTCTTTTGGCTGCTTTAAAAGGACCTGTCACTTCTGAACTCCAGTATGTACTAAGAAAATTATTTTTCAGAGCTATTCTTTCATAAAAACAGTTGGCCTGACTGTGGGGGGAAAACGGGGTCTATAGTGTCAGCTTTAGGGTATAACTCCTTTATATATTCGTTCTACATTGGTCTTCTTTCTAATTCCTTCTTCCCTATGAGACACTTTATCCTCGCCACTGAACTCCAGGCACAAACCTTTGTTCAAAATATAGTTCTCAATAGCCACAAAGGATGTAAATTCACTTTGGGCGCACCTTTTGACTTTGCAAATCCAATTATTACCATATTAAAGTAGCAGTGACATCATCACTGTGTTGTACATAGCCTGTGCTGGCTGTAGAAAACTCCAGGAGGGGGTGGATACCAGACTTGTCACCCTGCAAAAGGAGAGAGAGAGAAGCAGTGACCGGCCTTTATTACGGGAGGGGGCGGAGACAAGACCAGTCACCCTGCACAAGGAGAGAGAACAGCAGTGACCGCCCTTTATTACAGGAGGGGCAGAGACAAGACCAGTCCCCCTGCACAAGGAGAGAGAACAGCAGTGACCGCCCTTTATTACAGGAGGGGCAGAGACAAGACCAGTCCCCCTGCACAAGGAGAGAGAACAGCAGTGACCGCCCTTTATTACAGGAGGGGCAGAGACAAGACCAGTCCCCCTGCACAAGGAGAGAGAACAGCAGTGACCGCCCTTTATTACAGGAGGGGGCGGAGACAAGACCAGTCACCCTGCACAAGGAGATAGAACAGCAGTGACCGCCCTTTATTACAGGAGGGGGTGGAGACAAGACCAGTCACCCTCCACAAGGAGAGAGAGAAGCAGTGACCGGCCTTTATTACAGGAGGGGGCAGAGACAAGACCAGTCACCCTGCACAAGGAGAGAGAGCAGCAGTGACCGGTCTTTATTACAGGAGGGGGTGGAGACCAGACCAGTCACACTGCACAAGGTGAGAGAGAAGCAGTGACCGGCCTTTATTACAGGAGGGGGCGGAGACAAGACCAGTCACCCTGCACAAGGGGAGAGAAGCAGTGAGTGGTCTTCATTACAGGAGGGGAGGGAGACAGGACCAGTCACCCTGCACAAGGGGAGAGAAGCAGTGAGTGGTCTTCATTACAGGAGGGGACGGAGACCAAATCAGTCACTCTGCACAAGGAAAGAGAGCAGCAGTGAGCTGTCTTTAATGCAAGAAGCTGGAAGCACCAAGTCTCACACTGGATTACTGCACAAAGCTCACCAAGATCAAAGAACTCCGGGCATATGAAATCTTAACCATTGCCATAGTGCTGCCCCCGTCCTGCAAGGGTTAAGTGCTTCCTTTGTCAAAGGAAATAAAATAACAAAGATGAACTCGCCCAAATCTCTGTCCCGGCTGGCATGCACAGTGCAAGGGTTAAGATTGGCACGGAGTTCTTCTTTAAGAATACACCTGACTCTTGTATTCAGACATTATTTCCATATCCTGGAGGTTACAAAGAAAGGAAGGAGAGTGTCCAGCCCTGCCTATGACTATACTTTGTGGCAGAACTGTGTAAATTCCAGGAATGGTTGCACAGAAATGCAAAATTCTTTTGGCATAAAAGTTGAACTTTAAGGTAACGAGCAAGATCTCGCAAGTCAAGAGCCAAGCTGTTTTCATGCAAAGAGGGTAACCTGGCAAAATTAAGTAAAATAGAACGTTTCAAAACCCTAATCAGGCTGATTGGACCATTTCAGAAGTGACAAGTTGCCTTTGGAGAACCTTCTAGCTCCTAGACTGGACTGACTTGGTCCTGAATTCCACAGTCATTTTGTCCACCTTTCGGTTATGCCAATACCGTCCCAATACTAGATTGTTCTTGTGGCCCATGTCCTGTTGAGTAAATGGCCCAGTACACAAGTGCAGTATCTTGTCTTGTTTAGTCTTATACACTGTCCTAGCTCCCATCTATCTGCTTTGAATGGCCCAGACCCAACCCTTGTGTTGTTCTGGCAGGATCCACATGAAGGTGCATAGTGTGGTGTCCAAGCCTCACAAGTGCCCGCACTGCTCCAAAACCTTCGCCAACAGCTCCTACCTGGCCCAGCACTTGCGCATCCACTCGGGGGCCAAGCCGTACAACTGCCGCTACTGTCAGAAGGCCTTCCGCCAGCTCTCTCACCTCCAGCAGCACACACGGTAAGGGGGCCGGAGGAGAGATTATGATTACGTGTCTATAATTAAAGTATTGTTTTCTGTTTCTTGCACACAGGATTCATACTGGGGACAGACCTTACAAATGTGTCCACCCTGGATGTGAGAAGGCATTCACCCAGCTGTCCAATCTGCAGGTACTGACAACACTTCCTGTCCTTTCGTTATGTTCTTGCAAAGGTTGTCTTGCTTCGTCAGTGTTCCCTACATTTTCCGCAGTTGCGTAGCACCATCAGGCTAGGTTCAGACCTGCGCGACACATGTCCCCGGACCGCGCAATCGCATGCTAGTGCACACAGCAGTTGCCGCGCGTCCACATTGATTTCAATAGGGCTCCAGCCTGTCTTTAAAGTGTATGTGAACGCTAACAATAAACTTCTCTTATTTGCTCCCTTTAGGTTTGTTAAATATTTGATAAGTGCAAAAAAAGAAAAAAAAATAGTTACCCTCGGGTTAAATTCAGAACTGTCCGCAGTTGTCTGCAGACACCGCAAAATCTGTCATGACATATACGCTTTAAAATAAATCCATTAGCTCTGGCTGAAATACTTGCCTCCTCTCCAACACTGTCCCCCACCGTAATCTCATTCCACCACAAGATCTCCCCAGTCTTTCATGTTCATCATTTAACCCAGAAGTCTGAAGGCCGGTTCACACTACAAAGGCTGCGTTCCAGAGCGTTCGGCCTCTGGAACTGGAACGCACCCCTGCTGGCTCCCTGCGGGAGGGGGTGTGGCGGTGTAATAGTGCTTGCAGCACTTTTGCAGATCGCACTGGACCGGAACGCAGGCACTAATGTGCCTGGGTTCCAGGTGCGGGCGATCGCACTGCGGGGGGTGGGGGGGGGATGGAGTGGCTGTGGTGCCATTGACTTCAATGCATCGTCACGCCCCTGAACGAAGGGAGCTGGCCGGCATGCGTTCCAGAGGTCGAACGCAGCCTTTGTGGTGTGACCCAGCCCTGAAGGCATACTGGGAATGCAGGGCCTCATGGACCTGCTCTCCGGATGGGGGTGTCACCACGGTGCCTTGCATTCAGTGTAATGATACAGTGTGATGTAATGAGAGTGTTGGTGTTCAGCACCACTCCTTGCATCATTGAGGACCGCCAACAATTGGGCGAAGATCCAAGGAAGAGCCCACCTGTCATGTGACTAGCTTGAAGACTTTGGAAGGAGGTAGGTATGAAGAAAAAAAAGCCGAAGGAGTCGGAACATTGTTTTCAGAAATAAACACTGAAGTTTGGAACACTGACGGTTGGGAACTGAGCATGGAGGAAATAGTGAAATAGTTGCTGTGGGTTTCAGTGCTTTGCACAGTGCATTTGCTTTGCACTCCTTTCCTGAAAAGGGTTGAAAGTGTCTAAAAATAGCCTTCGAGCTGTTTTGGGAATTGTTTTGAACCCAAACGCAAACCCATGCTGCTTGCTGATAGTATGCATTAACATTACGCGGAGAGGCTGCAGTGCACAAAGCAGTGTTACAACCCACGCACTGCACTCACTGTATAACGTCATGCGTAGAGCCTGCAGTGCCAACACTGTCACCAAACGGGACAATGCATTGCCAGTGTTAACCTCTTGCCGTCCGCCCGTAGTAAAAAAACGGACGGACGGCATTTATCCTTATCTGATTCCTGCTAAATTCTCCAAAATTCCATTGAGGCGGGCACATTCAGACTGCTGGTTAAGTCCCCTCATTCCCTTCAGTGCTAACATACTGAAGTGAGCATATTGACCCAAATCTGGCCTGTAGAGGTGTGAAAGTCTGTAGACGTTGTGTCACTTGCCCGCCCTTTCCTCCTCTCACCTCCATTCATAAAAGTTGTACTGTTCCTAGAATGCAAAACAACCTGTGATTGGAGGAGGTGGTTCCTGTCAATGGGTTCCATTTAGAACAGTAAATGGTGGGGAAACCAGGTCGAGGGGAGCCCAGTCACATGACCTTACACATTTTGTGGCTAACCTTTTCTCTAATCTAGGAGTTCTCTCTGCAGTGCTAAACAGAGAAACCTTAATGAGACACGGCAGGCTGCACACTATGGTCTGTATTTTATTCATGACTCACAAGTGCATGCCGCAGCGTGGAGCAAACACTGTGGCGTTCCACTGTCTGCTATAAGAGGCAGGCTGGGACTCACTGAAGGATGAGGATTAGTGGTCATACTTTTCATTTTCTAAAGTCTGCAGTGGGCTTGTTGTATGAAAGCACCTGGGGCAAAATTTACTCAAGACTGCCTGCATTGCCCTAAAGCAGCCAATCGTATTCTCCTTTTTTGTTCTTCTACGACAAATGGAGCTTTAGCCCTGGTTACTGTTGAGCAACGCAGACTGTTCACAGACCATTCTTCCCTCAGACACTTTTAACAATTAAGTGAATTCAATGTTATAACTGTACCTTGTGTTTTTGTTCTTCAGTCTCACAGAAGGCAGCACAACAAAGATAAACCTTTCAAGTGCCACAACTGTCACCGGGCGTATACCGACGCTTCTGCGCTGGAGGTTCACCTGTCAACGCACACGGTCAAACATGCGAAAGTGTATACCTGTTCCATCTGCAGCCGAGCGTACACTTCGGTAGGTGTCTGTGGGGATTAGTGTGGTTTTGCTTTTCTCAAGTAACCCCCTTGGTAAGCTAGATTGCACTGCCGCTGTGCTTTTCCATTGCACTATACTACTCTGATTCCCTGCTTTGCTACGTCATGCAGTCCTTTGGGTGCCTGTAGGTGCTTTTTGCGGTTTGTTTTTTTTTCTTTTTCTGACCCATACCAGTTGAAAAAAAAAACAACTGCAGTCTTATGAAGTTCTTTAAAAGTCATTAATTTGTCACTCAATTCAAAAAGTAAAAGTACGTGAAATCAGGTTATGTTGAGCCATCACACACCAGCAGAGTGTTGAAACAGTTTTTGTTGGGAGTGTAGAACAGGCACTTCAATAATACTGATGTGCTTATGAGTAGGGATGCACTGATACCGGTATCGAGTACTGATATATTTTTTTCGGTACTAGGTGACTAGTCACTAGGTGACGAGAAAGCATGGAGACGGCTTTTTGGCCAATCAGGAAGCCGGGCTCTGTGTAATGACACGGCGCCCGGCTTCCTGGTTGGCCGGGAAGCCGGCTCCATTCTCCCTTGTCAGGAGGTGACGTCATTACACGGCGCCTGGCTTCCTGATTGTCCGCTTCCGACCAATCGGGAAGCCGGGCAGTGACACGCTGCCTGGCTTCCTGATACCGGAAGTATTGGGTTAGGCATTTGGGCGAGTACGAGTACTCACTGAAATGCTCAGCGTTGTCACTGATACTAGTATCGGTGTATCCCTACTTATGGGTGTTCTCATTTTGGAGATGGCCACTGCGGGTGATTTTTAATGCATGTCTACAGAGCAAACTGGAGGTGGGGTTGTTGTATGAAATATCCAGTCACTGTCTTTTATTCTCACCTTGTGTGTGGGTACTTTATTGGAAGAGGACAGACAGGCTGGCATGTCAATGTCCATATATCTTGCTGCACTCCTTACCGGATATCCCTAAAAGGTAACGGTTGCTCGTAATGACTGCGGATGGCACCGCTCACAGTAAACCTTAAATACAGATGTCACTAGCATGAAAATTCCATATAAGTGCAATTCCATTTTATTGATGAGGGGCCCTGTTCAGTGTAAGCAGGCATCATAAAACTGCACTTTCAGGATCATAAAACGCACTTCCATCAGGAGTGCGTTCAGCCTCTGGAACGCATTGGAATGCAACCCAGCCGGCTCAGTTTTATGGGGAAAATCGTACCGCGTTACGATCTCCGGCACCCGAATGCGTGGCACATTAGTGCCTGCGTTCCTGTCCAGAGCGATCTGCAAAAAATGCTGCAAGCGCTATTTTTTGCAGATCGCATTGGACCAGAACGCAGGCACTAATGTGCCAAATGTTCGTCTGGCCGGGTTTCTTTCCAGTGCATTCCTGAGGCCGAATGCACTGGAACTCACTCTTGATGGTGTGACTGGGCCCTCGTGTGTTCTTGCAGACGTCTGTGCTTTCTACTGCATGTAGAAAACATATGTTCTTCTTATATAGCCTCTTTGTGTATTGCCTGACGTGCCTTTCCTTTCCTGCCGGTAAACTTGTTTCTTTCCCCCATTCTCCCCGCAGGAGACCTATCTGATGAAACACATGAGGAAACACAATGCCCCAGAATCCCAGCAGCCAACACAGGTTATGACCTCACAATCTCATTTCACCCCTGTGTCCCAGGCCCCTACATCTGAAGGACCCCAATGCTCCTTCGACATGAACCCCTTCAAGAATGACCACCACAAAGACTTGTGTCTGACTGTTTCCACCAGTGCCATCCAAGTGGAACATCTCTCCAGCTCCTAGTTACGCACAAGGTGGGACCGAACATCAGGGCAAGATGGGAGAGAGGTCCAAGACGTGACAACATGGGAAGTATCAACAGGTCTGGGCCACGCCTCTCCCGGAGGGTTGGGGGAAATAGAGAGACTAAAGTCCCATTTTGGGCAGGAACTTTGGCCTTGCCATAACACAGACGGCAGAGAAAACACACTCTAGTGCAGCCTCGGTATAATGGAGGCCTTCGAGCTGTTTTGGGGATTGTTTTGAACCCAAACGCAAACCCATGCTGCTTGCTGATAGTATGCATTAACATTACGCGGAGAGGCTGCAGTGCACAAAGCAGTGTTACAACCCACGCACTGCACTCACTGTATAACGTCATGCGTAGAGCCTGCAGTGCCAACACTGTCACCAAACGGGACGATGCATTGCCAGTGTTAAAGAACGACTGCAGTTTGTACCCAGCGCACAGCCAGGAGAATCTGCCCGTGTGAGACAGACTAGTGGGGGGGGGAAAAATGATTTAAGATTTTTGGACTTATTATTTTATACCCTTATACGTAAGCGGGGAGGGGTGGGTGGGATGGAGTTCTGTATTATATATTATTTTATCCTTATCTGATTCCTGCTCTTCCTCACCTGACATCTTCCCTGGAACCACACCGCATAGGAATAACGAGGAGAGACGAAGACTGACAATGGGCGTTCTGGGGAGCGAGGAGGGGGCCCGATGAATTGTTGCTCTACATAAAAGGTTATACGTATTAGCTAGTTTTGCTAATCTGCCAGGGGATGTTTAAGCCTGTGTCCTGGATATAATATGTATAAATATATACAGAACAAAGTGTGTATATCTATCCACTGTAGCTTATTTTCCGCTCTCAGTTATTCCTTTTGTTCTTTTACACGGTCTTGTACATCATACTGCAAAGGGGCAAGTCCAGCACATTCTGCCACAAAACCAGTCACCCCCTTTCCAAGTCTTAAAACTAAACTCCAGGCAGATGTGATAAAACATAAACTAATACAACTATGTATGCTTTAAAGAAATGTTCAATGTATTTTTTAACTGCTGCTAGTGTAAGTACCTGAGTTTGACGTCCTATCCGCCTCCTGTATAACAGCACAGAGACAAAGAGGGATGGCTACCACTAGGAGCCATTTAGCCTCTGCCGCATGCACAGTACGAGAGAGCAGAGGGCTGACCTCATCAGTGTGCTGCTTCTCTGCGCGTGAAGTTGCAGACCCGACTATGCTATCTAGCAGAAGGTGGCTAGATGACAGGATTGTAAACCATTTGGAAGTTAAAACTACTATGTATTTGACTGTTTGCTTGGAGTTCAGTTTTAACCATCATTTTTTCTGTTTTCCCTCTTGCCTGATTCCTTAAATATTTGCTAACCTACTGCCTTCTGTTCTGTGCAGACTTAGTCTGCCTTCCTGTCCTTTGTAACCCTTAGTCAGTTTCTGTTCCCTTCTGCCTCATTGCAGAAACAACGGCTTTATTCCCCCGACTAGCCTGCCTGCTATCATGTCCGACTCAAAATTACCTCATCTGGTGTCCAGACCATTTTATTTTCTCTTCTATGCTAACCCCGCCCCCCCCCTGTAACCTGGATTCCCCGCTCTCACCTGGCTCCACCCCCCTCCCCGGTTTCCTTTTCCCCATTACAACATGGTTTCTCACATTCCTTTCTAATCTAACCTGGCTCCTTCCTTCCCCCTACCCTTTTAACCTAGCTCCTTCTTTCTAACCTGGCTCCTCCCCATACAACCTGCCTTCTCCTTTCCTTTTCCTCTGCCCATTTTAGCCTGGCTTCTCCCCTCCTTTTCTTCTAACTTGGCTGCTTCCCTCCTCTTTCTCTCCCATCTAACCTGGCTCCTCCCCTTTCTCTCCCATCTAACCTGGCTCCTCCCCTTCCTCTCCCATCTAACCTGGCTCCTTCCTTTCCTCTCCCATCTAAACTGGCTCCTCTCCCACCTAACCCGGCTCCTTCCCTTCCTCTCCCATCTAACCTGGCTTCTCTGTTCTTCTTCTTCCCCCCTAGCCTGGCTTCTCCCCTTTTCTTCCCCTGTCCTTAACCAGGCTTCCCCACTCCTTCTCTTCTCCGGTATAACCTGTCTGCCTCCCCTCCTTTCTTTCTCCAATTTGACCTGGCTCCTCCCTTCTAAACTGGCTGTTCCCCTGTCTAACTTATTCTTTTCCTCTTCCCTCTAACAAGACTTCTCTACTCTAACCAGGTTCCTCCCCTCCTTCCTGTCTACTCTGACCTGGCTTTTACCTTCCTCCTTTTTCTAACCTGTCTCCTCCCCTCTCCTTTTTTTTTTTTCTTTTTCTCCATTTTTACCTGGCTGTTCCCCTTCTCTTCCCTTTTACCTGGCTTCTCTCCCCTCTAACTTGGCTCCTCTTCTTCCTTTCCTCTCTCCTTTTTAGAGGTTTTTTTTTTTTTATGCTTCTTTAATTTTTGTATTTATTTTTTTACACTTCACTTTATTGCTATCACATAGGAGGCTAAGAAGCTCCCTATGTGATAGCCAATTTACATGACAGGTCCTCTTTATGGAGACATCAGGGGTCTCCCAAGACCCCTAATGTCCCCTAGGGAGCACCAGAGAAGCTGATGAAGCAGAGATCTGCTTCACCAGCTTCTGAAGCTGGAGAGTGACAGCAGAATGCGGAAGTGATGTAATATACAACACTTCCTGCATTTGGGGACCGGAGAGGAGTTCAGAGGGAGATTTTGTACTGATCTCCCTTTGATCTCCGGTCACAGAGCAGCCTCGCCGGTCCCGGCCACACCGAGCACAGCGGATTTCGGGACCGGCAACGGCAGTGACAACTGCTAATACAAGCGATCTGACGTCTCTAGAGACGCCCGATCGCTTGAATGTAAAGCCCGCGTCCGGCCATTTGATTACAACGGCGGGACGTGAAGCTACTCGTCGGGCTATGCCGTCCTCTCGTCACGGACAAGAGGGCGAGCGGATTTTTTCAAGCCCTGGTCAGGTTATACTGCTTCCTACAGGAGGATCTAGACAGCAAAAAACAAATCCTGGCCATCCCAAGATAACCCTTCCTACTCCCAGCATGCCTCGTTTTTTTGCAAGTGTCCTAGAAGGAAGGACGCCTTATCCCCAACTCTGCAGAGAAAGGTCTAACTTTTTTTAAAGCTTTTTTTTTTTTTTTCCCCTCTTCAATAATGGTAATAACTGCTAGAGCTGGTCTCTATCTGCAGCTATCCAGATTGGCCTTTTCTCATTACTAGCTTTGGAGGCTGTACTTGGACCCCGCTGGACTGCAGTAAGCTTCTTCAGGTGGCTTTTTGAGCTGTTGGATGTCCTGACAGTCTCTGAATTCCTGAGTCTCTGAATGGAAGAAAAAAAAATAGGATTTTTGTAGTTGCCATAAAATCCATTGTTTGGATTTCATTATATAACACAGGTCCTACGCCAACCCTCTGTGTTTATGATCAGGCTCTTGGTACTGCTTTTCCACAAAACTGAGGTATGCTGGGACTGCAGGGGTTATACCAGAATGGCCACAATTTGTTTTTTTAGTTTGCCATAGTCCAAATCCTCCAGTAGACGGCAGTATAACCCAACAGTCTCTGAATTCCTGTGTCCCTCAATGTACTCCATGAAATGGATTTTTACCCTTCTCTTCCTTTTTACCCTAACCTAACTTGTAGACTGTTAAATTCTTTGCTGTCAGCTTCTGTCTTACTCCATTTTCACGTTTCCTTTTCGTCCTTCACCTCGTTATCGCTCTGCACCGTAAGTGTCTTCATTTCAGGTTCAAAAGCAAGTTCACATTTCCAGACACAAATTTCCTCCTTTACATTCAGCTGTAGCTGTGCCGTGGCCCCGTTCTGGCTGCAACCAACTATTCTGGTGTCCTATCATGTTCCCATTTTTTAGTATATTGTATAGAAATAAATCTCCATATACATTGTGTTTTACATTTTGTGTAGTTGACAAGAAATACAGTTTTGCATATGAAGTTTTAGTTGGAGCCATGCATGATCGTGTTTTGGGGACGGGAGGCGAACACTGTGGTGTGTGCAATTGGTAAGAGAAGAACCACGGATAGATTGGGTGAGGTATCAGATCATGGTTAAAACAGGTAACATGGGAGGCTCTTTTATGGGCCACCCCTCAGCCAGCTCCAATACCTTGCCTGATACTTAAGCTCGCGGTGTCAGGAAGCCGGGCAACGAGTCATTACACGCTGCCCGGCTTCCTGATTGACCAGAAAGCCGGCTTCATGCTCCCTCGTCACCTGATGACGAGGGAGTGTGCAGCCGGCTTCCTGCCCCATCAGGAAGCCAGGCGCCGTGTAATGACTCGTTGCCCGGCTTCCTGATTGGTCGAGAAGCTGGCCAATCAGGAAACGGGCATTGTGTCATTACACGGCGCCCGGCTTCATGATTGGCCAGAAAGCCGGGTCCATGCTCCCTTGTCGCCTGGTGACGGTATCAGTGCATCCCTATTCTCTTTGTTTCAGTTACTGTGTGGACATTACAAAAAAAGTCACACTTGGGGTTATTTAAGAATCTGAATATTTAGTTTTAAATGATTGTAACTATGCGGGCTTTGTTATGTTTATGAAGGCTCTGTTATTTATCTCTACATTGACTCTTAGAGAAAGTGAACTGAAAGGCAGGCAGGGGGCAAAGGACTGGTCACCAGTGTTGCCTCGGGTCTCCCTGCAGTTGATCTTTTCCCATTACTGACATACCATGCCTTGTTCTGCACTGTTTCTGTGTGGAGGCAGGGCTTTGCTTCCTCATGTCAGTGCCTTCAGCAAGGATAACAGTGAGCAGCAGAGTAGCGACATCACTAAATCTCACACTACATCTCCTAGGACTAGCAGTGAGAGGCAGCAGTGCCTTAAAGGAGTATTATGAGGCAAGTGATTTTCACTCAGCCTCATAATCTGAGCCGACGTGTGACAGTGAAACTGTCACAGGTCGGCTCAGTAGATCGTGAAGTGAGCAAACACATAGCGTCGCTCACTCACTTCTCGATCTATCCAAGTACTGTTTAGGCACAATTGATATTTATAATTGTTCCCTATAAGTTTAATCAAAGTTTATTAGGTTTATACTATGACAGAATCACAAAGAAAACAAGACATTGGCAAAAATTAAATGTAAGGTAAATTCACATTTCAGCAAGTACAAGTAGTCAATGTCAACTTTCACATGACTAGACATAGAACCCGGTGTCCAAAATTCAAAGCATAGTAGAACACCACCAAGAGGAACCGTAGAACAGGTCAATAGGAAAAGAGGAAGACTTGTCTAAGAGGGGCGAAAGACTAAGAAAGATGGGAGGAAGAAGAAAGAGAGATGGAAGAAGAAAAGAGAGGAAGACGTTGAAGAGGGAAAAAGGGGTGGAGCATGAGTGTCCCCAAGTCGGCAGAAGCATGATTAATTATAATACAGGATTTATATTGCGCCAACAGTTTGCGCAGCGCTTTACAATATAAGGAAGACATTACAATCACAATACAATTCAAGACAATATGGTAAGGAGGGCCCTGCCTGTGAGAGCTTACAATCTAAAAGATAAAATGTACAACTTCATTGAGGTAACAATACGCGATAGCAAAGATTATACCCAGTGAAGTAACAATGTGCAAGTAAAGTGGTGTAAAGTTTGAAGCGGATCCAGAGGTGCCGTGTTTTTTTTTTAACTGAGCGGAATTATCTCGAGAGGCGGATGTCGGTTCCTCCATCAGTCTCAAGTGATCAATTTTACAAAACCAATCCCCAGTGGATGAAGTACATGGAGATTGCCAGGGAGAAGGAATTGTACGTTTGGCTGCATTGAGAAGATGTGGAACTAACGTTGTTTTGTATGTGCCCTCCGACGTGTTTAGACAAGAAACTAGGCAAACCCATGAATCGAATGTTATAGGTATGCCTGCAATGATTTTTATATAATGGATAACACTGGACCCAAATTTTTTGATTTGCGGACAATACCACCAGAAATGAGAAACTACCCCCTATAACTACACCCCCCCCCACTCCCCCGCCAACAGGTAGGAGAAATGGAGCTCATACGTACAGGAGTGTAATACCATCGGGCTAAACATTTGTAAGCAGATTCCACGATTTGATTACTAAGAGACGAGGAGGAGGTGAGGCGTAGAATCTTGTCACATTAAATGTTCCCTGTAACAGCACATGTTTTATTTTAATTCAGTACATTTGTATTAAGTTTTTACATCACATGTTAAGAATGTTAACTAAACAGAACATAAGAAAACAAGAAAGAGACCATGTGCATAGAACACAAAAATAACTTCTATACATCTAATACAAAAGTGCCAGGAATAGTGCAAAGGATGCAACAGTCCAAATGTACAAATCCAATAAGACAATAGGATTTAAAGGAGATCTATGAGGTGAGTGATCTCCACTCATTCTCATAGTTAGAGCCGACCTGTGACAATTAAACTGGTCGGCTCTATCGATCGGGAAGTGAGCAGAAACATGCACGATCCGCTCACTTCTTGATCATCTCCCTACAGTTAGCGGTGACTGTCAGTCACCGCTCGCCTCGGGGATTCCCCTCTCCCATCCTCCAGCGCTGAGTGGAGGAACGGATGGGGAGAGGGTGGGCACAGCTGGTCCTGCCTCTAGATAGGCAGAGCCAGCTGTCACTCACGCAGCTGGGTGGATCTCGACAGTAATGTTTTGTATGTGCCCCTTGCGGAGAATAACCATCTTTATCCTGGTGACCAATGCCACAGGGATGGGAAATCTTATGGGGACAACCATCTAAGGCCCATGGCCGACTAGCTCAATGAAACTTGCCTGCTCCTGGTGACCAATGTCATAGGGACAGAAGGTCATAGGAATTGTCTAAGGCCCATGGCAGACTAGCTCAATGGAACTTACTTGTTCCTGGTGACCAATGTCATTGGGATAGAAAGTGATGGGAAATCTAATGGGGACAACCTTCTAAGGCCCATGGAAGACTAGCTCAATGGAACTTACCTGCTCTTATAGCCTTTCCTCTCTGTTGGCCGAAACATTACAGCATCTCACTATCCAAGGAGCAACACCTTCCTGGTCGAGGGAGAAACGCTGTAGAAACAGGCCAGTGGTTTCTTTTCCCTCCGAGTGAGTGTCGCCACCAGCATCCGGATCACTAGTGTGAATTAGACATGTGCGATTCGTTTCGTTACGAATCGAAATTTGTACGAATTTTCCTGAAATTCGTAAATTCGGAAGCATCCGAAATCCGAATTGCAGTTTCCGAATTATATCAGAAATACAAAATTCCGTTAACGAATTTCGGATCCAAATTTCTTTGAAACAGGAACTAATATTACCCCTGTAAATGAGGTTGAACAACATGACAATATATTTTTTTTAATCCGAAATACGGATCCGCTGCTGCTGAGAGTTGCATTACAATACAAGGGCAGGAAATACGAAATTCCATTACGAATATTCGTTATATTGAAGTTTAAAAGCAAAGTACATTTATATTGGAGTTGATGGTAGTTTTTTTTAATACGAAATTTGGATACGGAATCCGTTAACGGAATTCGTATTTCGGATAAAAAAACAACTACCACATCGACTCCAATATTAACAAAGGTATTTTTGCTTTTTAACTTCATCATAACGAATGTTCGTAAAGTTATGAAAATGTGCCGAAACTAACGAAAATTCGTATTTCGTACGAATCCGAATTGAGTTTCGGATACGAAATAACGGATATTCCGGAACAGAACAAATTTCTTCACGGCGCACAAGTCTAGTGTGAATTTGGTGCAAAGCCCATATCACACTAGCAATTTTGTGTGTCCAGCAACAGGATTGCTAAAGCGTGAAGTGAAGAAACTCACCGGTTTGCATGTCACTCTCTTGCTGGCTGGATGAGCGAGCTAGTCCTTCACTGGCGAATAGGCTGCAGAATATCAGTTACAAGAGAACGGCACCTTGTTCATCAAGCCAGCAAAGGAGTGACGCAAGCAGGTGAGTATTTCGCCACCCTGCTTTGTCCTGCATAGGGATCCTGCCAGTGGAGAGTTGTTCCTGTGACAGGATTGTTAGTCTGGCCTGATCACAAGAGAAGATTACTTCTCACATCCTACTATGTTTCTGAGAGGGGAAATTAATATAAAACAAGAACAGGACACAGCAAAAAAAAAAATAGTTGATACAGGTTGTCATAATCCTCTACCCTATGACAAGAAATAAACAATGCTTTGATCTACTTTATGTGCAGACTCTGGGTTTATACACACACATGTGTCAGATGGAAAAGCAAGTCAAATGTATTATCCTTTTTCTTGCATTACCTTGTTTCTGAGTTGCTCTGAAACTTTTTTTTTTCACATTGGTATGTGGAATAACAGCAGTTCAGATGCAAATGTACACAAACCCTACCAAAAAAAATAGACAACCGAACAATCTTTTGACTCCACAATTACAAATCTGACTGTTGCGGTCTCCTAAGTGTGGCCGTGTATAATTAATACAAGCACTTACCAAAACGGCTTTCCTGGCATTAAAAAGCAGTTAGCTCAGGAAATGGCTTATTAGCCGGCGATACGCTTGGAAAAGATAACCCTCCTGTATTGAAATTGTGCTGTTAAGTAACAGTAGCACAGGAAGCATGCTGATAGGAAGAGAGAGCACAGTGACAAAGAGATGAGCTCATCATGGCCCTGCGGGGCCTTTCTTAGTCTGGGGATGGATCCAGGATGAAGTGTGGTCAATGATACCGGCCATCAGACTGAGGACATCTACCAGCAGGAAAAAAGTGTTGGGGTGGAAATCTTTGGATTGAAGGTGAATTTTGCAGCAAAAGCTGATTTTGTTAATGTATCTTTCAGAGGATTATCCATGTTTATCTGACATTCTGCTGGAGTTCTGCTTTAAAATAAACATTCTATAACAATACCAGATGTGGATCTAGTTTATTATAAATACAAATCTCTGGGCTTTACAATTGCAGCTCCTAATAGTCACATAATAGACCTGGATTTATAAAACTAATGGAAATAAAGATTGAAGACAATCCATTGATTTTATTTTAATGGTCAATGTTTAGTTCTCTCCACTTCTATGCACACAGGTTGTTGCTTTGTTCCCAATCTGCCCCCAACAAAGGCTGCAGTACTCCTGGTCTCCGCCAACATGGCGCCTCTCCTCCCACGGGGGGCGGGGATCCACTTTAGGAGTTGGGCCTCTAGCGGACGGCTCCCCGCACAATGGTCCTGGCTGGTTCGGCGTCTCAAGCCCCAGCCAAGATGGCGGCCGTGAAGGCTGTATAGAGACGCTTTGTCCTCCGGGCGGAAGCTGCACTTCTGTCGCTCAAGATGGCGGCTGGCATGTACCTGGAGCATTATTTGGACAGTGAGTGATGGGGAGAGGGGCAGTTATTTTTAACATGTAAAGGTGTCCTATCCTGCCGAGGGAGGCATGTAATTATGCCAATGGGATAGGGGGGCTGAACCTGCAGAGCATTACTCCCTCCTGGGTTCTGCAGACCATTACTCCCCACTGAGTGTGCAGTGCATTACCACTTCCTGTGGCTGCAGAGCATTACCACTTCCTGTGCCTGGGTGTATTGCTCCCTCCTGTGGTTGCAGGACATTGTTGCCTCCTGGGCCTGCAGAGCATCATTCCATCCTCTTTCTGGAGAGCATTGCTCTGTTATGGGCCTGCAAAGCATTGCCCCTTCTGTTCTGCAGAGCATCTCTCCCTCCTGGGACTGCATTGCAGGTAACAACTGGGTACCTGTACCAGATCACACAATCCAACCATTGAATGGCCATAGATAATGCGGATTGATGCAGTCTATAGTCGATAGTGCTATAGAGGGTATGGCGGTATATGGGGATCTGATATAGATGAACACATTTAATTTATTCCAGAAAAGGTAAAAAGTCCAACATTTTTGGGGGGAAATTAGTGTGTATCGTGATTCTGCCTAATGATGCCGAATTGCCCCTGGTACAGCCTCAAGAGACAAGATAGAGAGATACAAAGTAACATTGTTTATAAACATTGTACAGACTGAATCTCTCTATCTCCCCCTGATCAATGGTACTTTGTATCTCTCTATCTCCCGCTGATCAATGTTTATAAACAATGTTACTTTGTATCTCTCTATCTCCCTCTGGTCAATGTTTATAAACAATGTTACTTTGTATCTCCCTCTGATCAATATCTATATACAATGTTACTTTGTATCTCCCTCTGATCAATGTTTATAAACAATGTTACTTTGTATCTCCCTCTGATCAATGTCTATATACAATATTACTTTGTATCTCTATCTCCCTCTGATCAATGTTTATAAACAATGTCAGCTGGTTGCTCAGTCCTCTTGTTATAAAATCTGTATGCAGAGACCTGATTGCTTATGTAATAAAGGCTCCTTGTTCGCAGGTATAGAGAATTTGCCTTTTGAACTGCAGCGGAACTTCCAGTTGATGAGGGACCTTGACCAGAGGACAGAAGGTGAGTGCGTGTGATGATACTGACGCTGTATTGGGATTGTATCATGTGGTCAGCTCATAGCGCAACTCTTTGTAGTGCAGGGGTATGCCCGCTGCAAAGGTAATACAATTATTTTGCTGGAGTTCTTCTTTAAGTAATGACAAAGTTATTGCCAAATAAACAAGCCTGTAGCAGAAATGTAAAAATTGATCTGGTGTCTATAGGGATGTACATAGGGGGTGTGAGAACTGAAGTGGTTAAAGGGGATCTGTCGTGAAGCAGAGGCCTGTGTGATTATGCCCTAATTAGAGTATTCATTTCAAATTAGAATGCAGCACAAATCAGGGTTTGGCTGCTTCCATCAGAGTGTAATCGCAGAGAAAAGATTGTTTCATGACACCTTTTTCCTGTGAATGTGCTGAAGTTTAGAACATGTAAATGAATAGTGTAAAGCTGCCCATACACCTTACAATTATCTGCACATTTTCTGTGGTCAGATGGAAAAAGTGCAACAGATTGGCCCAGGTGGAGATTACTCCATCCACACAGTGTAGCGTAGATGGAGGAATCTGTTGCACCTTTTCCATCTGAACAGAGAAAATCTGCAGATAATTGTAAGGTGTATGGCCAGCTTTAGTGGGCTCGCTCTGATTGTCAAATCTTTCTTCACTCTTTTAGATTTGAAGTGCCAAATAGACCGGCTGTCCTCTCAGTATATGAACAATGCCCGCACACTGAGCTCAGAGGAAAAGCTGCAGCTCCTTCGACAGGTACAGGACGCCTACGGCAAGTGTAAGGAATATGGAGATGACAAAGTACAGCTGGCCATGCAGACATACGAAATGGTGAGTGATTGAAGAAAGCGTGGCAGACACTTTGAGGCTGATTTATAAATCTTCCACCCGGTGTATAGCTGGCGAATGTCCTTTGCACAGTACTACTGCCACTAGATGGAGCCGAGGAACATGGTAAAGTAGTATGCTCAATGCGTTTTTTCCGAGGGCTACCTGGCTGTATCCCAATGGATACGCGCGACAAAAACGTCCCAAAGAAGCTCCTGTACTTCTTTGGGCGTAGGGCGTTTTGTAGCGCGTTCATACGGCCTGTAATACGCCCAGGTGTGAACCATACCCGTAGGAAATAATGGGATTTCGGTGTTTGAGCGTTTTGCAGAGCTTAGGAACACGCCCAGGTGTGAACCGGGCCTTAGTCTTCGTGGGACCTTAAAAGAGGGAGCTGGTAAGACATTTGTGACCCGTGTCTAGCATCTGTCCCCAACCGTGGGGCCCAGCATTGTGCACTAAGCCAGATGCCAAGGTCTTTCTAATCCATGTTAACCGAAAAGAAAATGATTCAGGCAGTAAAATATACTATTCCCAATACTTAGAGCTGGCATGGGACGATGCAGCTGTCGCATTCTGCTGGCTCTGTATACAGGGAGCCGAGCGATCATCTGTTTGCTAATTACACAGCTCATAGTCTCCTCCCTATAGACAGAGGTGACTTGTCAGTCACCTCCCCCAGCAGAATATAAATCAATACCCAGATATTACTTTATAAAGGTGGCATTGACACCATCACTGTGCAGAGCTGTAGGTAGACCAGCAATTCATCCAATATAGAAAACTAGAGGGGGTGGCAGAGACAAGACCAGTCACCCTGCACAACAAGAGAGCAGCAAGGAAGGAAGCTCCAAGTCTCACACTGGATTATTGCACCGATCTGGAAGAAATACGCAAAGCTCACCAAGATCCAAGATTCAGGGTGATGCAAATGACAGCTGCCAGCGCTGGAAGAAAGAGGGGGGGTGCAAATCTATAATGTGCAAGTATGCTAAGAGCTGCTGACCCTCAGCCACACTACAATTCCTGTGTAAAGCTGGCCATACATCTTACAACCATTGCAAGACTTTTGACTGCATGCAATGCCGCACGGGCAGTGTGCGCTTGCGGCATTTGTCTCCCGAGAACGCCACTAACCCACCGACATTCGTATGATTCCCGGCGGGTTTTCAAGCCTGCTCGGGAGCCAAAAGACGTGCGACCATACAGTAGAAACGGTCGCGCGCCTTCCATACACCTGCCGATCATCGTACGATTGAGGGATTATCGTACGATAATCGGCAGGTGTATGGGCACCTTAAGGCAGGTTTGCTTTAGTGGTTCGTGGGTTTTACTTGTTGCTTTCTCTTTTTGTAAATGTTTCTTTATCCTCTCCTGTCCTTCAGGTAGATAAACACATTCGGAGGCTGGACACGGACCTTGCTCGGTTTGAAGCTGACCTGAAGGAGAAGCATATCGAGTCCAGTGATTACGACAGCTGCTCTAGCAAAGGGAAAAAAAGTGAGCGGCTGACCTTCAATTTGTTCTCTTGACTTCAGCAAAACTCATACTCTGTGCTGATTGCAGAGCTGTAGGTCTGACTCATCATAGCTCTGCAGAGAGATCACTGCTTCCACATAGAGAGCAAGGGTCCTTCTTTGCAGCATGCTGGTGTGGGACAAGCTTTTCTATTCCTGGATTATGCTTAGTTTTTTTTTTTTTCTTCTTCCATTTCGCCCAAGCATACTTAAAACTGCGACCGCCACTCCCCCCTCTCAGCCCACTCCCCCCTCTCAGCCAAATCAGTGGCAGCATTTGTGGCCCTGTGTGACGTATAGCTGCAGGGTGGGGACTGCACCTCCCTTCAAATGATTACGCTGGATTTGCAGTCAGTCAGTTTTGAGCAGGATGGATGAATGTAAAAACAGCCAGTAAGATCTATGTGCTGCCAATTGACAGGTTTGGCATTTTGGAGTGTCGCTTATAACTAAACTATCACTTTCAGATGGATTTACCCTTAAATCGGGTAATGACCACAAACTGGGCAGTTTTGTTACTACATAATGTTGTTAGTGGCTGCTATTATGATCTAATTATCCAACTTACCCCATTGGTTTCAGGTCATGAATTTGCTGAATCAACCCCAGCTTCCCGTTCTTGTCCAAAATCATGCCTTTTGTCCTTAAAGTCAAACTTTTTTCCCCCTTCCCTATCCTGCTGTACGAACTTGCCTTAAATGATGTCTCTTAATCCGATCTTCTTCTTTCCCGTAGTTTTTAGCCGTCCCTCCAGCGCTGGTGCAGGTCTCTAATCCAGCGCTGACTCCTCTGTCCTCTTCTCTGATGTCCCACAGAGTCTGTGTGGGTGCACGCTGCTCCATAGACTTACCTTGTGTCTCTCCGGCCAAACATCTGAAGTGCGCATGCGCCCGTCCCAAAATCCTTTGCGGCCGCACAAGACTTCAGATGTTTGGATGGGAGCACGCAGCGAAAACACAGGTAAGTTGTTTTTTTTAAAGCCTTTTTAAAAGGTTTTTTTAAAAAATGTTTTTGCATATATCTACCGCTTGCTAACAGTAGATGTATGCAAAAACACGCAAGGGTTTAATAACCCTTTAGAGGAGAATTATGAGGGGAGTGCTTTTCACTCAGCCTCATAATCTGAACCGACCTGTGACAATGAAACTGTCACCGTTCGGCTCAGTAGATCGGGAAGTGAGCGAACACATACCATCGCTCGCTCACTTCTTGATCTATCCGTGCAGAGAGCCGTGACTGTCACTCACGGCTCCTTGCAGGGATTCCCCCCCCCCCCTCCCCTGTCCGATCCTCTATCGCTGACTGGCGGAACGGACGGGGGAGGGTACAGCTGGCTCTGCCTCTAGATGGACAGAGCCAGCTGTCACTCATGCAGCTGGGTGGATCCAGACAGAATTGTCAGGATCCGTTCCGTCTGCGGCGTCTCAATATACCGCGAGCTGTAGCTCGCTATATACTGAGCTTTGGGTGACGGGAGGACGCTAGTTTGTATCCTCCCGTGACCCTTAGGAGAACTATGGGGAAGAGCCCTGACCCCATAGTTCTCCTTTAAAGCTGAACTCCAGGCAGAAATCAAAGACACAAATGAATTCAGCTCTATAATCACCAATATATCATTAAATGCAGTTTTTTTTAATGTAAGCAGTGTAAGTACCTGCATCTGACCTGGTATCAGCCTGTTGCAGCCCTTGACAGAGGTGGCCTGATCACTGTGCTGTTTCTCCTTTCACTGTCTAGTCACAGGCTGGGGGTGGGTTCAACAGCAAATACTGTTTTGTGTTATTTTACCTTTTTATCCGGCAATTCATTTCTATCTTGCTATTTTTGGCTTGTGATCTGCTTATTTATTAGGCTAACACTCTGCTTATACTCCCTGCAGAAGGCAGAGGTCAAAAAGAGAAGAAAGTCCCAAAAGTTAAGTCAAAGGTCAAGAATTCTGACGACGAGACGGCGAAAATCGGACAGAAGAAAATCAAACTTGTCCAGACGTGAGTTATCTGTTGGGTTTATCGATTGGCGCAATGTATCTTGTACCAGCCCTGACCTGTTTCTTCCCCCTCCCCCTAGGGCAGAATATGGGGCACCGGCTACTAACTTCAGCAAAGTTCACCCATCCGATGTGCTCGATATGCCAGTTGACCCCAATGAACCCACTTACTGTCTGTGCCATCAGGTGTCCTATGGAGAGATGATTGGCTGTGATAACCCAGATGTAAGTGTGTGTGTGTGTACATAGCTCTTCTGACACATGAATGTAGTTCATGATGTTTAGAACAGACTAAAGTAAAACCGCTATTTAACTTTATATCCGTGCTCACTGCTGACCCGACTCTATATCCGTGCTCACTGCTGACCCGACTCTATATCCGTGCTCACTGCTGACCCGACTCTATATCCGTCCTCACTGCTGACCCGACTCTATATCCGTGCTCACTGCTGACCCGACTCTATATCCGTGCTCACTGCTGACCCG
Organism: Nanorana parkeri; assembly: GCF_000935625.1. Lineage (NCBI taxonomy): Eukaryota > Metazoa > Chordata > Amphibia > Anura > Dicroglossidae > Nanorana > Nanorana parkeri. The sequence continues at coordinate 2,019,171 of NW_017306381.1, read as the reverse complement.
ACTCTATATCCGTGCTCACTGCTGACCCGACTCTATATCCGTGCTCACTGCTGACCCGACTCTATATAACCATGCTTACTGCTGACCCGACTCTCTATATAACCATGCTCACTGCTGACCCAAATCTCTATATAACCATGCTCACTGCTGACCCGACTCTCTATATAACCATGCTCACTGCTGACCCGACTCTCTATATAACCATGCTCACTGCTGACCCGACTCTCTATATAACCATGCTCACTGCTGACCGAATTTGAATCAATGCTCACTGACCACTGCTGACTGGTTGCTGTAGACCATACCGACCACTGTTCCCCTCTTGCAACATTATAGAATAGATAGTTGGTGTTTGTTCTCCTAGTTCGTGTGCATCTCTTGCTCAGTCTGAAATGTACCATGTCATGTGTTTGTGTACATTGTTCTCACTGACTGTCATTGTTCTTCTGCAGTGCTCTATTGAATGGTTTCACTTTGCTTGTGTCGGTCTTGCTACAAAACCTCGTGGAAAATGGTGAGTGTGATATGACATGCTGATTATGTCACTGTCCTTTCATTGTGCTCATGTATCCTATATTATGCTTTGTTCCACCCTTCAGTGTGTCTTCTGTTAACACCCCTCAGTCCATCTTCCTATATTACCCCTCAGGCAATCGTTTGATAAAACCCATCAGTCCCTCTTCTGATAACACCCTTCGGTCCCTTTTCAAAAATAACATTCTTTGGGCCCTTTTGCGATTACACTCTTCGGCACCTCCTTCTGATAACCCCCTCAGTCCCTCTTTGAATAACACCCCCCATTCCCACTCTCGATTATGCCTCTCGGTCCATCATCTGATTGCCCCTCAGTCCAGCTTGCAATAGCACCCCTTGGTCCATCTTAGTCATACTCCTCCTCATCTTGCAGTCCCACTTGTGATTCCTTACCAGCACTGTCCAGTAACATATCTCTAATTGCATCGGTTTTTGCCTTTCCTTCCTGCTCTTTAGTACCACCCTTTCCGGATCCTGTTCCATATCGCCATTCTGTCTTCCCTCCTCCGTTCCATGCTTTCCCCTTTCTTTGTCCATTAACACCACCATTCTGAATCTCCACTTTCCATTCTTGTCCTCACATCGTGTTGTTGGTCTCATTCCATCACTTAATCCTTTGTGTTTACAGCGCACCCTCCTCTCTTCTCCCTAGGTACTGTCCACGCTGCTCCCAGGAAAGGAAGAAGAAATAAGCACAGCACAGGCTCCCCCAGGGGGGAGAGCAGCGAGTATTCGAGTTGTGTGGTACCTGCATTTCTCTGTCTGTCTCAGGAGGAGCGAGTGCTGACTAGCTGGATGGGAGATAACGGCCACGTTCATGACAGTATTAGACTTTTTATCTCTCGGACCCGGTGTTGGTTATTGAGGCCGCACACCGTGCAGGGTCTGCCTCCAGTTCTTATCTGGTCTTCTGTCTTTCTTATCCCCCATGCCTTCCTTGCTGATCTCTGCCAGCCACCATGTTCAGGCTTATTTATCAAGGCAAAACCAAGAGCAGCAAGGATATGAAATGCAGCGGGCCCATAGCAACCATTCAGAATATACAAATCATGTAGAGTGGTCAGATTGCTGATTGGTTGATACAGGATATTGGTCCCTGCCTTATTAGATGCCTCTATGTTTCCTGTTCTCCATCCCATTGTATAATACTCCCAACGGTTCTCTGTCACTTTACCTTATTGTTTAACCTTCTCACCCCTTATAGACTTCTCTCTCGCCACATGAACTACCTCCAAAATGTTCTATTCCTGTTACAGGAGGTCCTGCTAGGACGTTTCTTTGAAAGTGACAGCATTGCTATGATTTTGTTTCCTTTTTATATGATTTCTGGAAAGCGGCGGTTACAAAATGCCTCCATTGCGCCCAATAGAAAACACTACAAGTGCCATCACACTCCTCAGTTTCCTCCTCCTTGCGCTCGGATTGAATGTTTACATCTCCTTGTATGTTATCCCCAAATTCTCCCTCTCCGCTTTAACTTCAGTCTTGCCATTGTCATAACATTTACCCCCCAAAGCCGGTGTAGGCATCCTTGGCACTCCAGCTGTGCTGACACTACAGATCCCATTGTGCCTCTGGGAGTCATGCCTGTGGCTGTCAGTCGTGCAATGCCTCATGGGACTTTTATTTCCACAACAGCTGGAGGGCCGGGGTTGCCGACCCCTGATCTAAAGTGTATGCCTGGGCCAAATACATCTCTGCAATACCTGCACATTTGTCCATGTTTTATCCTGCTGCCTCTGCTGCACTGAAATCCCAAGGTGTGTTGTCAGCCCTGGGCCGGTTCTCCTCTGCTGGACTACAGAGCACATTCCCGCTATGTTATAGAGATGGAAGGGGAGATGTTCTGTATGCTTTAAGCATGGATGCCTCTTGTTTAGCCCGTGGGCTGAACGAGAGAAGGTTAGTAGATTCCTCCATCTATGCTAAATAGAATCTGCATGGTCAGCTGTTGTTTTTAGACAGGCGCTGAATCCTCTGCTTCCGAATACCTGAACAGTGACTGTATCTGAGAGGATGTAGTCACTCTTCATCTGATAATTTTCCACCCGGCTGAGTTAATTATTAAGAGGCACTAAACTCTGGAATTCTTAAAAATGGTTTCAAGTACCTTTTAACTATTAACAGAAATGTATCTTATTTGTGTATCACTCGGCTGTAGATCCTCCAATCATCTCTGAATTGGTGCTGACACTGTCCCTCCTTCTGGAGGGGGGCTACGTCTGTTCCCAATGGTCCCTGTCTGTGTTGTAAAGTAGTCACCGCTCCAAGCTCACTCCTGGGATGGACTACAATCTCACGTTTAGTTTACTAATTTGTGTAACACACACACACTTTTAGCCAATTGGCTGCAGTCACTGTTTGGGTATTCGGACAGCAGCACACATGCCACTGTTGGACTACAATAGGGTGGGGGGAGGCTATCCCCCAGGTTGTTAACATGGATAGGTAAATCAAGAGTTTTTTCTTATTTAGTCCCTTGGGTCTGAATAAGAAAATAGTATCCAATGTATGGCCAGCTTGGTCTACGCAGTTGGAACATTTTGGGTTAGCCTACCAGAAGCCATTTTGCCCAGAAGCCATCAGCTTCTCTATTAGCTCATCCTACTCCACTGCCATTGTCTCCCCGTGTCTTTTTTTTTTTGTCTTCTGAACTTTCTCTGAAATTTGGTGCTGAGATAATCGTCTTCCTCTTTGTACTTAAAATATCAGCTGTCTACTTTACACTCACAAATCTCCAACGCGGTTGCAGTGTGTGTATCTATGTCAAGATTTCAGTGGTGCCCGATTTATGAAAAGTGAAACAGTAGCGCAGCGGCGAGCCGTGTGTCTGGCTTTCATTTTTGATTACACACTTGCTTTAGTTGCAAAGTGGCTTGCGGCCAATCAGGTTTTAGTTTACTGAAGCCGGGTCAGAGAAAAATCAGTTGTTTGGGTCATATAGCATACTGGCCTGTGCTTGCCCTCGTTGCTTTTATGCATTGGATTGCTTAATGAGCCTGCGTGTGTGTGTGTGTGTGTGTGTGTCAGAGGACTCGGTATTTATTTTGGAACAATTCTGCTCATCAGCTGGTGCTCAATAATCCTCATGATCCTGAGCCGACTGGATTGCCAAATCGATCGTTCTGCCGATTTAATTTACTGTAGCAATCCCGCAAAACACTAATTTGTACATCTTTTGGGGTCTCTCTCCGGTGGCACGAATTCTCTCCTTCCTCCCCATCTTGTCCTTCTCTAACAATCTCTGAGTGCACCTTTTCACAATCAACTGGTTTGTTTGGTTTTTTTCTTTCCCCCCTATATTCCCAATAAAAAAATGAAAAGTAAATCTCGGGGTGACTTTGTGTTTTCATCAATACAGCTCTTAACGGACGTTAGGCAGGGATGGGCAAACTCCGACCCTCCAGCTGTGGCGAAACTACAAATCCTATGATGAATCTGTCCCCTGGTAGTCATGCCTTTGGCTGTCAGAGTCTTGCAATGCCTCATGGGATTCGTAGTGTCACCACAGCCGGAGGGCCAGAGTTTGCCCACCCTTGTTTTAAGGGGTACAGCGCAGTTTGTAAGGTGTCTTATCTTCTTTTAGGAGTAGAGAAAGCGGCAAATGTAGTAAGCGCACTAGTCTGGTGATGTGAGGTGCGTTTAAGTAACTAGTGGTAGGGGGCGTGCAGCCTCCTCGAGCCGGGAGAGGGACCCTGCTTGTGCACAATGAAAAGGAATTGAAGCGCTTCCTATTCAATTCCTTATCTTCTTTTAGGGGCGTTCACATGGACCTGAATGAAGGGATAAAAGCAAAACACAAGCTGATCTCAAACTGTCCTTAAAGCTGAACTGATTTAAAGCTGAACTTCGGCCTTAAGGTGGCAATACACTCTACAACTATCGCAAGACATTAGTCTTGCGATGGTTGTACAGGGATTAAAAAAACGTACGATCTGCCCATCTTGGACAGGCAGATCGCACTCTCGATCATCGCAAGCCCGCCCCCCTGAGGGGCGGGCTTCCGATGAACGCAATGCTGAACGGGCAGTGTGCGCGTGTGCACACCGGCCCGTTCGGCATTTGTCTTCCGAGCACCGTTCTAACCAGCCGAGAATCGTACGATTCCCGGCTGGTTTTCGAACATGCTGGTTCGACGGAAGACGTGCGACCGTACAGTAGAAGCGGTCGCACGTCTCCGTTCACACTGCTCGATTCTCGTACGATCGTGGGATTTCCCGCGATTCTCGTACGAGAATCGAGCAGTGTATGGGCACCTTTACCTTCGGTCGTGCACAGTTGTACTGGCTCACCCCTGGACTAAAATTGGATTCCCAGTGTGCTTTGTGTCAAATCAAAGCTTACTTGAAACAATCCCTTTTATGTAGTGAGCGCTGCCTTCCGTCCGTCACTTCCAACAACTTCCTGGATTCCCAGTGTGCTTTGCGTCTCTTTCCCGGCTGCTCGCTGTGATGCAATCTCCATTTCTTATGACTGCATATCCCATCATGCATTGCTTCCAGCAAGCAATGATAATGTTACATTGTTCAGAATTGAGTTGTAGTTCAGACAACCGACTCTGTGAGAGTGGTGACACCAGGAAGTCCATATTCACAAGGCTGAGTGAGATGGTGTCACTGCCTTGAGGAAGTCCATCCTATGGGTATCTTCAATAAGTTTACAAACTTCTACATGGATGTAATTATTAGTGGGAGAGATCTTATGGAAATTCAATATAGAAATACAGATTTATTTTTAGTTTTTCATCACAGATAACCTTTAATAATTCAAATTAAAGTGTTTTTTTTATTTTTTTTTATTTCCCCTAAATAGATCATAATAAATGACAGATGACATCATTTTAGAATGCAGAAATGAAAGTCAGTACAAACAGTCAGCTGGCATTACCAGGAAGACATGTTATCAGCTTGTACTGTCCCTTTTAAATAAGTCTGTGCTGCTCTGCAGCCTTAGGAACGCACCAGACTGTCCCGTGTCCCTCCTGCTCATGAAAGCTGCCATGTGTTAGGAAGCAGTGCGGCATGTCACATGTGTTCAGTCTTTGTGATCTGGCATCACGCAGGGTTCTGTACAAACAATTTAAAGCTACAAGCACATAGCTATATATGGGGAATGCGCATGTCGCTGTAATGAGAGTTGCATGCAAAGTAATGCTTCCATATTTACTGCCAGGGACTGGATGGGGGATCGCCCAAATAAAGCACCTCTGCCATATCAGTAAAGCGATATCTGTAAGTACATAAGAGAGGGAATACTTGCCTTTCCCGCTGCCCATGCAGCTGAACCCCATGAAAAATGCCCCCCTGATCCTTCCGGGAGTGTCAACCTTTTGGGCTGCCTGCTGCTCCTACTAGTTCTTCCTGCTGACCTCCATGTGAGTACAGGGGCCAGCAGTGGAGGACGTTAGTTATGTGCTAAATAACCTAAACAGTGGCTGGCAACTTCAGCTGTTGTGGAACTACAAGTCCCATGAGGCATTGCAAGACTGACCGTTACAGGCAGCGACGGCACCAGGGTGGGTGTCACCCGGTGCGGCCACTGTGCATGCAATTAAGACGTCCTCATGCGCGACGATGTACTTCACTGCCAGCAGCCATCTTGGTGATGGACACTGACAACAAGAGGAGAGGATATTGAGCCGACGGGATCAGGTATGCCACTGGGTCCCTCCCTCTCTCTCGTTCCTCTGTCAGGCTCTCGGTCCATGACCGAGTGTTGGACTTTTAAGAGGGGTTGACACCACACAGGGCTGCGTGCAGCGTGCACGGCCGTATCGGGCAGCTCCCGAGAAGGACAGGAGCTGCGTGGTAATAGTACGGCCATGCAGCGGCACGGAGCTGTACGTGCCGGACGATTCCTGTGCGAATGAGCACTAAAACAAAACTAAAAGCATGGTACCCCTGCAGCAGCAGAATGGACATTTATCCGGGACCGAGCGGCGCCCATGTAACGACATGTGAGTGCCCTGCAGTACCCCAGGACCAAGCGGTGCCATACAGGAAATGGAAAGAATGGAGCAAGTGTCCTTCCACCCGAAGAGGACCGCCAAAGCCGGTGAACGTGGACGGGCTGAGTGCCATTTTTTTTTTAATGGGGTGATGAAATCTAA
>NW_017306381.1:1977713-2011909 GCF_000935625.1 Nanorana parkeri | reverse complement strand
TTGGGGTTAATAATAAACACGCCACTGACGCAGCCTCTGCCTTCCATCCTGCGATGCGTAGGCACGCCAGCCTGCTCCTGCTATGATAGCACTTGGCATGTTGGCACGCAGCGGAGATCGTCTATATCTGTCTTCTGATATTAAACTGCGTTCAGGAAGCCCCCTGCTCAGAAAAGTGCGCCCGCATACCCGCTTCTGTCCAATGGAATCTTCTCCAAAGGATGGAGCACTCAATGTGGGTCACTGCGGGTGGGGAAGCAGCTCCAGACATGCAATCCTGACCCCATGATAGTGGACATGGATCGATACCTGGGGGCACATTAGAGGATAAGCGCCCTTCTATGGCTTCCTACGTCTCGGGCCCCAGGACCTGGCCCTATAGAAGTCTATGGGGCTGCAATGGGCAGATGCAGCCGGGATGTTAACAAACACCGGCGCCCGCGTCTGATTTATACGACCGTGTGATCTCTGAGCCGGCATCTCATTCTAAGTAGTAGATGGTAGACGTGCGCTTCGTTTCGTTCCGAATCGAAATTCGGACGAATTTTCGGAAATTCGGATGTATCCGAATTCCGAATTACAGACATAACGAATGCAAACGAATCCGAATTTCCATTTACAAAATTCGGTAGCGGTAGTTCGAACGTTCGTTTCGTTTTCGGTTCTTATTCGTTCCGTTCGTTGGAGCAAAGTGACATTAGAGAAGGAGAAAAATATTTTTTCCCCCTCAAATGTCACAAACGAATAAGAACAGAAAACTAAACGAACGTTCGACCTACCGCTACCGAATTTCGTCCGAATTCCGAATTGACTTTCACACCCGAATCCCGAAAAACGAAATAACACAAATCCGAATTTAAAACGAAACTAAACTAAACGAATTTTTTGGCTGTGCACATGTCTAGTAGATGGTGCCTATGGATGAGCTCAGATTGGGACTGAACCCTGAGCTGCTCCGAACACTGAAGGAAGCCGCTTCTAATGCTTCCCCATCAGCTGCAGCCGGGGATATCCCCACCCGCAGCTGCAGGTAAGCAAAGGATACAGTGACCTCATTGACCCTATATGGTCACCAGGCAATTTTTGGTCAATGACATTTACCAAATATGGCTACATGGCCATATAAGGTCAATGACCTCACATGCGTCTTGTCCCTTTGTGTATGTTAAGCTGCAGGGTGGGGAATGCCCTGGCCCTCAGCTGATCAGCTGATTGGGTGGGTGGCCCAAGGGCAATTTCAGGTATGGAGGAGCCCAAGTTTTGTCTGAACCTGAGCTCATCCCTAATGGTGACCCTAGATCAGGGGTGGGCATCTCCGGGCCCTCTAGCTGTACTTTAACTACAAATCCCATCATGCCTGTGGCTGTCAGTCTTGCAATGACTCATGGGACTTGTAGTTCCACAATTGCTAGAATAAATATGCATGCTGCCGCCACCTTCTGACAATGCCATTTACCTGGCTGTCATCATTTGAGATCCGAATAAGCATGCAATACTGTGGTGGGGTACAGTGAGCAGCATCAGAATGCACAATGATACAAATCTGTGGGAATAAATCCGATTCTAGCTTTTAGCGAAAGTAAGATAAACTAACACATGCTTGTCGGTCATTGGCTGCCTGGCCTGCCCATCAACTCAGCCGTCCAATAGCGGCCTGTAAGCTTACCCGCAGCGTGATTGCTTCACGGCGCCGTCAATCTTCTCCCGGCGTCAGTTTATTGGTTGCTTCGGCCTCAGAGCGATTGGTCAGACGGCTCTCTTGGCTGGTTTCCGGTTAAGCGGCGCTTTGATGACGTCAGACATCTGCGCTGGCTAGTGATTGGCTGGGATTTTGGCGGGAGGAGTAGATTTGAAAAGAGCTGTGGGTGGCGGTGAGAGGCTTCGCGTTGTCCGGTGTAAGGAGAGGCGCACTGGGTAAGTGATGCTGGTACTTGTACATCACGAGAGGAGGTGTAGGGGACTGGGGTGACTTGCAGGCTTTAACGGTTGGCCCGCTTCATCACTGCTGTTTGGAGTCGTTGGATCAGGTATCCAGGGTGGGTGTTCAGACTTCACTGGTTGCATGTTTGTTCCGAGTCAGTGTTTAGCTGGCTGGTGAACTCCGGATCACGATGCCAGGCCTGGAGTCTGCGTTTTCTGCAACTTTAACCCCTTCATGACTGAGGCCCTTTTTTCAATTTTTGCACCCATGTTATATTCCACATTTTAGGCCTGAAAATGACTATGGCACTTATGTATAGTTATATTCTCACATACTCCCCTTTAAAGTGATCCTAACCACATGCTTTTGTTTAATTGGAGGCCAGCCATGGGGCAGGGGTGCTTTAAAGTGACCCATATAGGTGTTTACATGACTGGCCTCCATTTAAATTCTGTGGTCCTTCCACCGCCAGCAGGAAGAAGATTCTCACCTTTCTGTTCCCTCAGTGCCAAAGGTATCTTCCACAGGACTGTGAGCTTCTTCCTATAGGACAGTGCTGATTGGCCCAGTGGGGTCATCTGACCAAAGTCACATGCTCATCCATACCAGGAAGTAGCAGGTATCTCCAGCTTCTGGGGCAGTGGGTGAGGGAAGGTAATGTAAGTGTACGTGGAAGGATTATGGGGGTTTAAAGCTGAACGATGGCATTTTTGGAGAGAATGCCCTAGAATTGACCCTGTGCCCCCCACCTACACCACCCTTGTGTCACTACAACGGTACCTGGGGTTGGGGGCCCTGAGTAATTAAAAGGCAATCTTTGCATGTTCAATTTATGGTCTGATATAAATGGCTGCTGGTGAGTCTGAGGTTGCAGGCTCACGTTATTGGCCAGCATGTCTCGCTCTGTCTGGCTTCCTTCCTGTTATAAGATGTCTGTATATGATGGGTCTTGGCGTGGACTAACTTAACATTGTTTTCCATTCTAGTGCCAGCTTCCATCATGTCGCTGCAGTTCTCCATCCCTCTGGCCTTCAGAGACCTCCTGAAGAGTGGAGGCGTCGGGCAGTATGTGGTCCAGGAGGTACAGCCCGTGCGGCAGCTGCCCTCTCAGCTCAGCAGTGAGTTCTTAAAATTGTCATCTGTGCTCCCCATATGTATGGTGTGGCCAGACCGCAGAACAACAAGCACACCGGGCCCGCTGCCTGTGTCCATTCAAGTAGAATTATAGTAAAACTTTTTTAGTGTTAGCGTAAAAGAGAATTATAGCCCCATCAGCTTTTTTTATGCCATCTGTGTCCCATTGGGGTTGATTTCTTTTCACTTCCTGTTTGACAGCCACAACAGGAAGTGAGAGGAAATCCCACAGTGAAGGAAATTCCCTCAGGTGTGTTAAGTTGCTCAGCCGCTGCGAGTGTTAGCAAACCTCCGCTAAACACCACGCTGCAAGTCAGCACCCAGCACTGCTAACTTAGCACTTGCAGCGGAATGAATGTGGATGCGGAGCGTTGAGTGTGATGGGGAGGGGGGCAGAGCACCAGCTGCCATTTTAATTGTGGGGACACCTGGCGGCACTGGAGAAAGGTGCCTGAACCCCAATGGAGCAAATCGCAATTCAGTGTGGGAACCTACAATTTCATGCATGCCAAATATTCATTGGAAATTGTTTTTGTCAGGAATATTATCGTTCGCCATTTTATTTAGCACTGCAGCCGAAGCGTTCAGTGAAGCTGCTGCAGGGAACTGAGGTGCAGAACAGATACTCGGCGCTTGGCTAAGGAACTGAATACTGGTGTTAAGCAGAACTAGTGTCCCCATTGGAAGATTTCACATCTGTTCCTGTTCTGATATAGGCTCCTGCTGTGCGCCTATGCGGTCGGCGGCTCCTGCTGTGCGCCTATGCGGTCGGCGGCTCCTGCTGTGCGCCTATGGGGTCGGCGGCTCCTGCTTTTAGAAGAATGAAAAATGTAATCTTTTTTTTTATTTACATCTCTAAAGACATCCTTTCCGCTGGTGGGGGGAAAATCAAATACTTGCTCCTGCCACATGATGAGCCCAAGGCAAGTGTGATTCTTCCTTCCTCTGGGCGTGATCTCTGCCCATCGCCTCCGATCTGTAATCTTGGTGGCTGTGTAGAAGTAACTCGCTGCCACTGTAAGGCCAGACCTACAGCAGCTTAATTGCAGGTCTTTCTCACTTATTTCTGCCCTCCGAAGTCAGAGTGTGCAGATACCGAGGGGACCTACAGAATGTGCAACGACCAGCAGGGGGCAGGGCAGAGCTCATTACCCGCTGGCAGAGGTGATGGAAGATGTGAGCACATATCTTTGGTAATCTGATGGCAAGTCAGAAATGCATTTCTCCATTTTATTAAGGTCAGTGTGTCATAGACTAAGTATTTTGTTTTACTATAATGTATTGTAGATGCTTCTGGGTATGACTGATGTCTATTTGCAAATTAAAAATAATTATAATTCAGTGAAGAACTATATGAATTATAGTGAAGCAAAGAACCAGGCCATGTGACTGCTTTTTGTACTGTACCATTTTGAGATATATATTGGTTTTGGTTCCTGCGCATGAGGTGTCAGCAGCTCCTGCAAACGATCCTACCTATGAAATATCAGTAGCTCCTGCGCATGGGACGACAGCGGCTCCTGCACACAGTGTCAGCAGCCCGAACACATGCTTCTGCACAGGAGATGTCTGTAGCTCTTGCTGCACACGAAATGCCAGCAGCTTCAGCAATGCACTCCTGCACACAAGATTTCAGCCACTCCTGCACACGCTCCTTCACATGAGGTGTCGGCAGCTCCTGCACAAAAGGTCAGCAGACTCTTCACACACTTGTGCACACGACATGTCGGCAGCCCCAGAACGTGCGTCTGCTAAGACATGTCGGCAGCTGCTGCACATGCTCCTCCTGCACATGAGATGTAACAGCCCCAGCACACACTCCTTCACATGATTTTATCAATTCTAGCGCAGGCTCCTGGACACTGTCGGCAGCCCCAGCACAGGCTCCTGCTGCACACGACATGTTAGCAGCCCCAGGATACGCATATTGAGACAGTTCATTACAGGCTCCTGCACACACTCCTACAGTCCAGATTTCAGCGGTTAAATCTCTGTAGCAAATGGATATAATCGTCAGTGTAGTCTTGTGCTCCCTGGAGCTGTTCAGTGCATTTCTGTTGAGTCGCATTCCATTTGATATTTGAATTAATATTGGGTCTCCTGCAAAACTGACTGGTGACCTGAATGTAAAGTGATTGAAGCCTACTGGTACAATTGTTTGCAAACAAAGCTATGCACTTTTTTTTCTCTCCTTCACGTACTGATTGTGTTAATTTTTTCCTGTTCTGCCCACCTGCTTTCCTCCAGTCATTTCCGCACCTTGGATGCTTCTTTGAAAGAAGATTTGCTAGAAGTACTTATCAAAGGTATGTTTCTGCTCTTGGTAGAAGCTTTGAATCTAGTACAATATGTTCTTAAAAGTTTTAGACCAAAGATGACGCTGACTTTTTTCAAAGTAGAGACTGACAAATAACTTAAACTGCAGCGGTAATGACAGTGATCATTGTATGCGTTGCAGAGACATCTGCTTTAAGCCGGCATGTGACCACAGAGCCTTTTTAAATGCATTCATTTTATCAGGATCCCTAATGATTCTATCCCATCTTCCAGCCACTTCCCAGCATGCGGCAGAACTCCCCGCAGTCCTGGAAGATCTGTCGCTGGCTCAGGCCGATAAAAACACTCACCTCAACACTCTGAAGATGAATTGCTTTCTCCTTGTACATTTGATTGAGGCCTTCGAGGTGGAGACTTACAAAGCTGCGTTGGGGAATGTGGAGCCCAGTGGAAAGGTAAGTAGTGACCCCAGTTTATGGCAGTGCATTGCCGGCATTCGCTTTTCAGAAGGGAATCCCTAATGGAAACCTAAAGCCTGCCATTACTGACCTCTCCTCCTGCAGGAGTTAGTTGCCTGGCTATCATGTCTTTGATTCCAAAACTTTCAATTACAGACCCAGAACTATCATCATTGATGCTAGAGGGTCAACATAGCAGCAACCCAAATGGCATTTTCAGAATCTGTTACCAGTGGCATCGCCTTTATTTCTCTCATACAGATTTACTTCTTTGTTATCAGGGGAGGAAGGCAAAGTCCAAAGCTGACGGCTTTCTTTGGGAAATGGAGCGAGAAAAAGTCCTGCAGACCATCACACACCTGCTTCAACTAGACGTCCGGAGACTATGGAGCATGTCACTGATCGAGGAGGAGTTTATCAGGTATGAATTTATTCTTTAGGGCAGGTTCACCAGATCTGCTCTGGAAAATGTTGTGAACCTTCCAGTACATTCCAGACCAAACAAAATGAGACACGCGGTATTTTTCTGGTCTGGAATGGACTGCGCTGGTGTCAACAGAGGCCAGAAATTTCATAGGGATATATTTGGATGTATGTTGGGTCCGGAAACAATCTGGTCTAGTCTGTAGATGATGTGGTGTGAGTGGCCCCTGAAACGAGGTGCGAGCTATAAATTTGGTGGCTGAAGAATGTAACCAATTGCTGGGAAGAACAGGTTCATAATGTAGGGTCATGGGAACCGTTCTAACAACGAATGATCTTTGTGTAGGGTGCTAATGGCTATTGTGCTGCTTTGTTTTGTTTGTAATGAGTAACCTCTGATGGCATTCCAGGAGGCACTGAAACGAGACATGTGCTCTATGCATTGTTTTAAGTTGGACGCACCTGCCAACCCTCAATATATTCTCACATCTGTGAGTCGTGTACACTGCACTAATGGCCGCCACTGAGGCTTAACCACTATAAACTTGTAAACAAAACACTCTAAAATTGTCTGATTTTGACCTATTCTGCCATATGATGAGACCAAGGCGAATGTGACTCCTCCTTTCTCTGTGTGTATGTGATCTCTGCCTATTGCCCCGGTCTGTAATCTTGGTGGCTGTGGAGAAGCATCTCGCTGCCGCTGTAAGGCCAGACCCACAGCAGCTTAATTGCAGGTCTCTTGTATATTTCTGCCCTCAGAAGTCTGAGTGTGCAGGCACTGATGGGGACCTACAGGATGTGCGGTGACCAGTAAGAGGGCAGGGCAGAGTTCATTACTCACTAATGGGTGAAGGGGAGATATGAGCACATATCTTTGGTAATCTGATGGCCGTCTATGACATCTGCTATTTAATCTGAATAAAACGGTTTGCTTTTCCATTTGTGTGACCTCACTTTATTTTCAGCATGGTAACCGGCTGCTGCTATAAGATGATGGAAAATCCGAGCATAGGAGCTCTGAAGAACAAGCCTTTGTGGGAGGCATTATCGCATCTCCTGGGAGTAGCTGTGAAACGCTCCAATGACACACTGAGTAAGTACCGGACTCCATGCTTTCAGTACTTAATCCATACATAAGCAAGCCGGCCGTAATAGAGATGACATTGCCGTTTTATGTCTTTGCTGACCCAGATGTGGGGAACAGAAGTTGTAAAGTCATCAATTCTGGCCTGGGTATAGCCTATAAAACAAAGGTAGTGCCATGTGTATTATGAAAGTTAAATTTGATATATTAGATGGCAATCTCTTAAGCGGTGGCAACACAGACAACTATGATGGTTGGGTAAGCCATTTTATATGGTCACATGACTTTCTTGCTTTTTTTTTACTGTCACTGCAGTCTGCTGCTGGACAACTTCCAGAAAATCAGTTGAAATGTAGGCCACATAGGTTGTATTCCAAAGTGCATAACCTTGGCTTGCAAAGATTTTAGTCGCCCGTGTTCTGTTAATCATTACGGGGCCAATGGCTCACTGGCTAAAATGGTTCTTGAGGTGATGGGAAACCTCTTCTGAATCTCCCACCAGGTCCATTGTCTTCCACTTGTGTTTGTGGACTTCCTTTTCCTGCTGAAAACACGCTGATGAATTTGTGCATTGTGTGGGAGAATGAGATACTGGATTGTATGCTGTGTGTGGTGGCCACTGTGGATTGGCTCTCTGTAAAGAGCTTCATTATGTGTTGCGATTTATGTAGATGCTGTACTTCTTAATGGGAAGCACAACATGCAAGGGCTATTTGCACTGACCACACAAGCAAATTGAATTGTAGAATATTAGCAAGGTTTTTAAAACCTTAAAAAGGGAACCTGCCATTAGGATTGTGTAGCTTGCCACTGCTGACCCCCTGAAAATGCTAGATGCCTGGTTGTCACGCTGATATGCTATTGATGCTGATATGTAGCTGGCTAAGCCGGTTCTCCTGACCTGCATAAAGGTGACTCCATATCTTACAGTAGTGAGTTAGATTCTGTTGTAATGGTAGGTTTTTAGTACTGCCGCGTGATGAAACAAAGGCAAATGTGACTCCTTCCCAAGGTGTGATCTCTGTCAGTTGCCTCCGGTCTGTAATCTTGGTGGCTGTGGAGAAGGATCTCGCTGCCGCTGTAAGGCCAGACCCACAGCAGCTTTATTGAAGGTCTTTCTCATCCGATTTCTGCCTTCTGAAGTCTTGAGTGTGCAGACAATGAGGAGACCTACAGGATGTACAGTGACCAGTTGGGGGGCACAACAGAGTTCATTACTCACAAAAGGGTGAAGGGGAGATGTGATCACATATCTTTGGTAAACTGATGGCACAATCCATTACATCTGCTATGAATGTCAGATAAAAACTGTAAACTAAATCTTTTTCCTCAGTCTGACCTCCCCTTTCACTAAAGGTACCGTCAATTACTCTGATGCAAAACAATTGCAGGTCTTTCTTGCTCTTACTACTTCTCTGTTGTCCATGGTGAGCGTGTGGAGAGAAGGTCTCCAGCAGGGTGTACAGAGTTCATTGCTTGGTGAAGATGTGAGCGCTAATCATTTGCTAGGGATGTTCAGATACCGGTGCCGATACTTGGCATTTTCACGAACTACCAGGTGGCTGCAGCTGGGACCGGGCTCTGGCGCTCCACCACTGTCCTGAAATCATTAGTCTGTATTTTAGAAAAACTGTCACATGACACAACAAAAATGTATCAGTACTTGTACTAGAAAAAATGGAATCGGTGCATCACTTGTATATATTTAGAAAAAGAAAATCCTACATGAAAACCGATTACAAATCCCAGGAACTCCGTGTGCTCCTTACAAATGACAGCCACCTCCTAACTTTTTTTGAATGTTTCTCTAGTCTTGGAGCTGGAAAAGTATCTGTACTTGTAAATCCCTATCTTTTACAATCTGCTGGCAGGTGGGGAAGAGATGCAACTAGTCCTGTAGTCTCTGAACTAGTGATGCCCAGCTAGTGGCAGTAGAGTTGCGTACCTCAAACCTATCCTTGCTAAAGCAGGGACTGTGTAAATTCACCAGGCATACATGTGCCTGCTCCATGTCAGCGGCTCTCCATGAAGTAGGGTAAGGATAACAGCCATGGAGCATGCTCCTTCAAGAATGGCAATGACAGTTCTGATATTTCCATTCTGGCAGGTTCCTCTTTTACACTTTATGTGAAGCACTGAAAACAGATGTTCCAAGACAGGTGAGGGAGATGCTACAGCACATAACATTCTATTCTGTGATCGCACATTTTTCTTGTCCGGTGTTGTATTTCTTAGAAGATATTAGCTCTAATACAACCCTTACCCCCTTACTATGAAAGGCTCTAACGGCCTTTTCATGTATGTAGGGGTTATATAAGCAATAATAGATCTCTCTGCTTTCAAGACATTTTAACCAAAAAAAAGGTTTCCACCCTATACATTGAAGCTTCCTATTTTAAGTACTGCCTGCAATTTGCTGTATAAACATTTTATTTTAGTAGCTGTTAAAAGTGATGGGGGATACAACATCGCAAGAGCTTATTTTATGATCCTCTCTACATCCCGTTTAGGTGTCAGTGTGAAAGTAATCCAACTTCTGCAGCACTTTGAGCACCTGGCTCCTGTACTTGTCCATGCTCTGACATTGTGGGCCACAGAATATGGGATGAAGGCCCTGGTAGGAGAGATCATGAGGTGAGTGGCTCGTCATACAACGCTTTTTAGTAACTGACTTTATAATTGCATAGTAAAGTTTACTGTTTGGCGTAAAGGGTAGCTGTACCTTTTACTGAAACTGATGAAGTCACCCTCTCCTACAGCTGCTTACTTGCCTCAATGGCAGAGCCATTGCCTCTTCTGATGCATTCTGCTTTTCGGACCAGTCTGTTCAGGATCAGTGTCTGCATAAGCAGTTCCTCATTGTTACTTGACTGGTTGAGGCTCTTCATTAAAATGACAAACTCAGGAGTTAAATCTTTATAGTTAAAATACTTGAATGGATTTTTAACAAAAATGTATCTTATTTGTGTATCACTCGGCTGTAGATCCTCAAATCATCTGAATTGGTGATGACGCTGTCCTTCCTTCTGGAGGGGGGCTACTTTTGTTCCCCGTGCACCCTGTGTGTGGCGTAGTCACCGCTCCAAGCTCACTCCTGGGATGGGACTACAATCTCATGTTTAGTTTATGAATTTGTTTTAAGATTGTAGTCCATCACGGAAAGTGGAGGAGTGCTGAGGCAGCAAGGAATTGGATACGTTGTGCTTTTTGCTTTTTTGCCCAGGCTAAACCTACAAGGTTTTCTATCTTTTACGCGTGGAGTTCAGCATTTTAGCCCCGGTTCACACCTAGGAGTTTTTGAGCAGTTCGAGAATCGCTTTAACTTCCCAACACAAATCACATGATTTTTAATGGCCCTGTTCTCACCTGAGCAGAAAAACGCCTTGAAAGATACAGGAGCTTCTTTGGGCAGTTAAAATAACTTTTCCTCCCCTTAGACTTAATTTCAAATGCCCAAAAACATGCCACAGAAGCATGTTGCACATTTGAGTTTTTGCGTGTTCTTCCATTACTCGCAATGGTTTGAGCTGCCAATCAAAACGTGTCATGTATGCATGTTAAAACGCGCATACAAATGTGCATCACGCAAATAACCGCATGCTGCTAACGTGCTAAAACGGTGCCGCCTAGGTGTGAACCACGGCTTAAGTATAAAAGCCAGGCCACAGGAGACTAGCAATGTCACCCATATTTAAATATTTCCTTTTTAAAATAAAAATCCTTTTCTAATGTCACTGGAATCTTTCTGCTAACTTTACAGGAAGATTGGCCAAAAGTCTTGTCAGGATCTTTCCAAGGAGAGCTCAAGTGTGAAGACCTTAGCCACCTTCATTACTCAACTAGCTGAGCGGATTCCTGCGATTATGATGCCCAATATCAGTATGCTGCTGGACTACCTGGATGGAGAGGTGCGCTGAGGAGTCATTTAGTTCCTGGCTCGTGCTTTTCACTCAGCGCCATATCCACCCATGTTCCTTTCTCTTTTTGCAGCCTTATATGATGAGGAACGCAGTGCTGACTGTCATAGGAGAAATGGTTGTCCGTGTGCTTAGTGGTGATCACCTGGATGATACCGAGAAGAACACAAGAGATAACTTCCTGGATACGCTGCAAGAACACATTCACGATGTGCACACTTTTGTGCGCTCCTGTGTGCTACAGATTTTCAATCGGATTGTGCAAGAAAAGGTGCTTTATTGAATTGGGCTTTTACTGTTCCCTCCATTTGTAATTCCTCATATTTGGTTTTATTTATTTACTTTCTTCCCCCCAGGCTCTGCCTTTATCACGCTTCCAGGCTGTGGTCACTCTAGTCGTCGGTCGGCTGTTTGATAAGTCAGTGAAAGTTTGTAAGAATGCCATACAGGTTTTGGCCTCCTTCCTTGCCAACAATCCTTTCACTTGTAAGGTGAGTAATAGCCGTGTTACTCCATTTTGTGTCCTTTAGGAAGCCCACAAAATCAAATAAAAGGGGTTCACAAACTTCCGCCGAGAGCTGCCCCCCTCCAAGCACTTGCCTAATGTAGTCAGTGAGTGCTCATTTGTGATGGAAGGTGCTGTTCAGATACTGCATCAGAACATTTAAGGGCCCATGAGTCAGATGTTTGTTTTCAGGCCTCGTAAATTCCCTTATTTAAAAGAAAGCAACCCTGTAAGGCCCCAAAACATTGGCCATTTCTCTGTTTAATATATATTTTATTTCACATTAAATACATTTACACATTTTGAAAATATACACAAATATAAAGTTTCCCCTTGTATAAATATTAAAGATACCATATATTCATTAAGAAGGGTCTGTTCTATTGATTACGCTATTCTTATTCGAAACACACATTTATTTATACCTCACATTCAGCATTAACACATTTACCACTATTTGTTCTTCCATTCAGTCTACTACCCAAACTACCCAATCTTCCTCCCATTTCTGACTTATGTGACGTTTGTTCTCACAAACCATTATATTTTGATGCCCAAGAGTCTGTCAGAAAATGGTACTGCTGTGTATATACTGATGTTTGATAAGGTATATATGTAATTGGAATCAAATTTTAATTTTATACAACTACTTTCAGCTTAGTAGTGCAGATCTGAAGGAGCCCCTCAAGAAAGAGACCGAAAAACTGAAACAACTTAAAGAGAAGCTGAGCGTTAAACCCCCAGGTATGTTTGGGAATGCCCATGTGAGGTGGAGTTGATTTATATGGATGAAGTCCTTGATGAGGCAAAGGGGTTGATATACTAACGGCCAAAAGGCTGTTCACTTCATGGGAATATTTTCCTTTAGCTTGTTGACTGGTGAAAATTCACTTAGCTATGAATACACAATTGGAAAATCCGTATTAATCATACAGCACAGGTGAAGGGCACTTATCTTAGACCCTGGTTATTCTCATTACCGGTACTTCTAGCAAGTGTCTGGCTTTTTAGCTATTGTGGCTATTGCCTTTTGAGCATTTTCCCAGTCGGTGTACTCCTCAGCACAGCTTTGGGAGTCTAGTCCCAGACCATTGCCTGGAAAAAGATGCAGGTTTAGCCTGTTGCTTCAAACACCTGAATCCTGTGTGGGTGCATCAAGTTGAGTTAGCTGTGGGGTGCTATACAGAACCAGAGATGTGGTCCTCAGGTCTAGGTGAACCCTGTCCTTTAAGACCTTGCAACAACTGGGTATGCTCGCCGTGATGGCTAACACCAGCGTCTGGGCTTGGCCCCTGTAATCCTGCTCCATGAGTCCGCTCCCTTCAGATCTCTTATGGCTGCCATCTCAATAACATTGTTGCTGTCCACCCACTCACACATGCTCCCTTTTAAAGGAGAACTATGAGGTGAATGCTTTTCACTCACCTCATCGTTCTAGCCGACCTGTGACAATGAGACTGTCACAGGTCGGCTCAGTAGATCGGGAGGTGAGCGCACACATACCGGCGTTAGCTCACCTCTCGATCCTGTCACGGCTCTCTGCCTTGACAGGGGAGGGGCTGGATTCCCCCCCCCCCTCCGATCCACCAGCGCTGACTGGGGGAGGGGGCGGGTACAGCTGGCTCTGCCTGTAGATTGACAGCTGGCTCTGCCTGTCACGCAGCTGGGCGGATCCCGGCACAATTGTCGGGATCTGCTTCAGCTGCGGCGTCTCAGGATACCACGAGCAGCAGCTCGTGGTATACTGCGGCGTCTCAGTATACCGTGAGCTACAGCTCGCGGTATACTGAGCTTAGGGTGACAGGAGGACACAAACTAGCGTCCTCCCGTTACCCTAAGGAGACCTATGGGGAAAAGCCTTAACCCCATAGTTCTCTAAGTTAGGTCAACAACTTCGGCTTACATGGATCTCTGAAGCTGTCACACTCAATGCTGATGCTTATCCCTTGCTGCCTTCTGTCTGCGAATGATCTCATCCTCCTTTCGGGGAAGGAGAGTTAGGGTATCTAACCCCGCCTTGTTAGTCCCCCAAGCTTTCCTGCAGTAGGTCTCCCCTGAAAAGCGAGAGATCAATCACAAGGAGCCAGGGACCAGCGTCGGCACTGGATGTCCTCTTTCTACAACTACACTCCTCTTGCACATGCTGTTATACTCTTTGCTCTTTTCTGCACATTTTACCTTCTACCTTTTTTACATTTCATCCTTTGTAATATTTCCAACCTTTTCCTGTTTAGAGCATTCACCTTTTTGCTAGGGTATATATAAAGACTTAGGATGTTTATAGATCGGCATTAACCAACATAGCCGATAACATAGTTAAAAAGTTATAAATGCATAGGCTCTGTTGTATATCACCTTTTGCCTTGACCTCTTGTGTGGTTTGTTTTTCTCTCCCCCATAGCGGTGGTGATTTCCCCAGAAGAAGAGTGGGAAGCTATGCTCCCCGAGCTAAAGGAAACTTTGCACACCCTCACACAGGAGCGTAACGAGGAAGATGACCCCCAAGAGGAAACCGATACAATACAGCAGTTACATGAGCGCATTTTGCATCTGCTGAAGAACACCAGTTACAAGTCAGTGTGGGGGGCACTGGGGGTAAACCGCTGGCATTTGTGCTATGACATTCCTCATCCCAATCTCTGCCTCTTTGTAGACATGCCATCTTCTTGGTGAAGAAAGGGATTTCAAGATTCCCAGATGATTCCTTGTTCGGCGTGGGAGAGGACGCAGAGGAGGATGCAGTGCTGGGGATTCTGGAGCAAATCTTCACAGGTAGCATCTGCTTGTACTGGGTTTTAAAATTTAAACACCACTACACGGTAATCCACAATATTTAAATGCTTACATATCAGAATGTTCTAAACTACATGTGCACAATACATTATGATTCTGCTTTGAAGCATATGTCAAGGCACAAAAAAATCTCCAATACAGAAAATAACTGTCATATATTCTGCTCCTATCTCACATTACAACACAGCCTTGCCTGCTTTATTGCGGATGGGTTACACAGCCCTCTACTTAACCCCTTCTTGTGAGCTGGTAGTCATCAAAGATTTCTGGTAGAATCAATGCATTTTTGGGGTTTTTCTTTTTGCACTTACAGGTGAAACTCGAATAATTAGAATATCGTGCAAAGTTCATTTATTTCACTAATGCAACTTAAAATGTGAAACTAATATATGAGAGAGACTCATTACATGCAAAGCAAGATAGTTCAAGCCGTGAATTGTCATAATTGTGGTGATTATGGCTTACAGCTCATGAAAACCCCAAGAACCCCAAATCCACAACCTCAAAAAAGTAGATTATTACATGCAATCAATAAAACAAGGATTGTACATAGAACAATATCGGACCTCTGAAAAGTACAAGCATGCATATGTACTCAGTACTTGGTTTGGGCCCCTTTTGCAGCACTTACTGCAATTACTTTTGCATGATATTCTAATTATTCGAGTTTCACCTGTATACAGCAGGTATAGCGACACTTTCAATGATAAATTCAGCTGTCCAAAAAGGAGCAAATAAGTTTGTTTTTGCAGTTGACATATTCGTCAAGGCATGGAATCCCTAAACTGAGCATAGCTATCCTTAGTGTCATTGTTCCTACACCCCAAGAAGAGGTCCCTTAGGTCACTCATTTTGATGCTTACAAAACTGAACATCTTGACAATGTTTGCATGAATCAGATGTGTTATGCAGTCCTTGTGACTTGATTTTTGTTTAGTGGTATTCACAAGCAGGTTTGTCTGATAACATATGCTTCCACTGTAGGTTGTGCGTTGCTTGTTTATTATACCTACTATGCTATAAAATCTTTCAAAATATCTGTGATCTCTCTTTTGAGCAGCAGAGGACCCAAATTTGGAATCTCCGCCAAGTGATGAGCAGTTGCCACCTCCTGTTGCAGAAAGCAAGAGCTCTGAATTGTCTCAAGATGAGCAGAACCAGACTGAACTGAGCAAGCAAGAAATGTTGGTCCAGTACCTGACAGATGCTCACTATTTTGCCTTAAAGATTGAAGAAGCTATTGATGTCATCAGCAAGATGATGTATGAAGCTGCCTCGTCCGGTAAGAACAGAGAATGGATTTGCTAACGTTATAAAACCCCAGGATACAGACACCAAGAATGTAGCCAAGAATAATATAGTGCAGGGTTTTTTGGTTTATCTTCAAAAGTAATAAGTGCTATTAATGGAACTCTGGAATGATGACGGCAGTTTGCGCAGCGCTTTACAATATAAGGAAGACAGTTAAAAGAGAAGATGGTAAGAAGGGCCCCGCCCGTGAGGGCTTACAATCTAAAAGGGAGGGGTAAGTGATACAAAAGGTGGCTGTGTGGGGATGAATTGTTTCAGAAAGTGACAGTCTAGTGGTTAGGTTGAGGTGGGATAGGCTTCCTTGAAGAGATGAGTCTTTATCGAATGCCTAAAGACAGTCCGAGTGGGAGACTGACAGATTGGTGTAAAGAGTTCCAAAGGTTGGGAAAAACTCTACCCTGGAGGTGAGCATGGGAGGAGTTGATGACTGAGCTGGAAAGCAAGAGGTCATTTAAGAGCGGAGGGGGCGGTTAGGGTGATACTTTGAGACCAGGTTAGGGATATAGCCGGGGGCAGAGTTGTGGATGGCTTTCTAAGTGGTAACATATTGAGTATTCCAGATCTTAGTGCCACAGCAACAAAAAATACACTCCTAGCTTTTGATATGTAGGTCTTATGAGTAACCAACAAACTTTATTGCCTTGAGTGATCTTAATGAATCATACTTGTGGTGAGTGTCATAAACTTGTATAATTTCATTCACTGTATGTGGGAAAATACATAAGCAAGGTTTGCTTTTGCTGACAACCACACATTGAAACAAGGGTAGATCTAGCCATCTTTGAAATTAGGCCCAAAAAGTTAACATAAGAACACTATCAGCAGGCTTTGGAGTTGATGGCCTCACATTTCACCCGCTAGAACCAAACAAAGGCCTGTCTGCAGAGATCCTTCTGTAAAAGTAGTTTGACTAACACACATGTTAGGGTACGTGGACTCTTTTAACCGGACCAACCAGAGAAATCCCTTATCAGAGCTCCGGGAGCACAAAATGACAGACACGATGTGATAGTCACAATATGCTAATTTTATTGACGTCAGGTCTCGGTTTATATACACCTCAGACAAAGAAATAGTTATGGTACCATATATGGTTATAGGTCTTATCTTTGCTTAAAATAACACGTAAGCAGTTTAGGAAGAAAGACATCTTAACTTGCATACGGCCTTTATCCGGTTATCCTAATATAGGCTTGTTTGTTCGTTCTGTAATGATATTCTACTTTAGTATATGAGAAAAAGATATGAAACACATAGGAGAACACGGGGCGTTATTTTAATGGGATAGCACGTACACTATTTCGATGTAAAGAGTACCAGACGCAGGGTGACAGGATCTGCACACGGACCATATCTGGGTAATACCTAATAAAGCTTGCTTTATCAATCCATATCCAGACAAGTTACATACTGTTCTTTTTATAGTGTTTAATTCATATATTACACGATGGTCTGTTAGGTTACACAGTGATAATTCTCCATTGCAGCCTTGTTATCCCAACAACACAACTCTTCCAGAGCCTCTGTGTGGATCATTTATAACATTTAAAAAGACCAATAGGGAAGTACTGATGTCTGTTTTCAGATTCAAAAACCTGTGTGTTATCAACCACAATATTTGTAAGTCTTTGGGGTCACTTTGGGTAGACTGGGTGCTAGGCAGGTGAACTCCAGTGGGTGTGTTTTTTTAGGTTAACTTTAATAGTGTGCAAAACTAGAATAAGCTAACCTTTTTGGGGTTTCTTTCTTTGCAGTGGTACAGGAAGTCATTGAGTTCTTTGTCACGGTGTCACAGTTTGGGGTTCCTCAGGCTGTGATTGGTGTACGCCGCATGCTGCCTCTTGTCTGGTCAAAGGAGCCTGGTGTTCGTGATGCTGTAGTGAGTGCTTACCGCCAGCTGTACCTTTCTTCTGGCTCAGAACCTGAACGGTAAGTTGTTGCCCCCAACAACTGTAGTCAGATTGTCTAGATAAAATATTGCAGCGGTCATTTAAATGTTCAGGTCTGACGTGTGGTTTTAGCTGTCCATGAGCAGTGTCAGATGTGTACATTTAGACATAACTAGGCGTCATGATTATAGCTAAACTTCAGGTTTATTTTTTTTTAAGCCGTAGGAAAGAATAAGGCACATATTGTAGCTTGTTCCTCTACCCCTAGACTCGACAAGTACCTATTTTTAACCTAGCCACAGCCTCCTAAAAGCACCCTTTCTGTCTTTTAGGGTGAGAGCTCAGAATCTGATATGTAATCTTTCTCTGCTTATGGTCGACTCGTCTGCTGGGGTGATCCAGTCTTTGGAAGAGATCGTAAGTATAAACCCTCCCCCCTTTCTCCCTTTCTTTTTTCTTTTCTTGACTTTTATTACCTTTTAAGTTCAGCTATGATTGTATTCCAATTCCAGGTTCTGGAGTTTGTGCAGAAGGGGGAGATTCGACCTGCTGTTTCCCAGTTGCTTTGGGAAAAGTTTACGCTCAAGTCCCCTTGCTCTGACCTGGAGCGCCGAGCTGCCGTCATGATGCTGGGGATGATGTCTCGGTAAGTTTAGTATACGCGTCAAGCCATTGTGTTAGGGGTTGCTTTCTGTAATCTTACTGGCCTATACTCTTCTGCAGGGGTCAGACAGAAATTGTGCTCAGTAACCTGGAGACACTTGTGAATGTGGGTCTGGCTCAGGATGAACAGAAGGATTATCAGCTCGCCCAAGAAGTCTGCAACTGCATCTTGAAAATTTCTGATAGCCGAAAGGTTGGTTGAAATCTCTGACTCTGTAGTAAGTGCTGTGAAACTGGTAGCAGCTGGGGGGGGAGAGAGATGAGTAGAGGAGAGAGACACTGACTGGTGCTAGGGGGGAGAAGAGGAGAGAGACGCTGGGGGGGGGAGACGAGAGAGACACTGACCGACGCCGGGGGGTCCCTTTAAAAAAATGTCCTCGGCCAAAAAGGGGTCACGAGTGGAGAAAGTTTAAGAAGGCCTGCTTTAGAAGACTCAATTTTAAGCCATTTGATATGGGTTAACCCACCGGGTGGTTGTTTTGGGCCATCTGTGCAAGCCGAGTGCCTGAAGTGGCAACTTTATCCAGCAACGAACCCTAGCTGCAGAAGGACAAGGTGAGGTCCATGTCATCAAAAGGATATAGGATATTTTCCTTTGTATGGGTGCAGTTTAGGCTGTGAGAATCTTTCAGCCACTGCTTCTTTCTGGAAGATGGATTCCCTTTGTAATCCTTTGTAAGGATCAGGCCCCACACTTTCCTATCAAGGTGCACTCTACTACATTTGGGCATCAAGCTACTTTTTTCCCAGACTTGCAGTGAATGCCACTTGGTCTTGTACCAGGCGAACGATGCAGCCTCATCTGATGCCAGCTGCAGGCGTGAGATCCTTCCGGCAGCTCTAAGTTGCAGGCAGTCCCACATTTTTCTGTGCTTCTTGGCATTAGTTTGCATGGTTGACCTCACTCAGTAATTTATTTATTTTTGGATGTTCTGAAGGCTCAACATTTTAACTGTCCCTCAGTGGGCAAGAATAAAAATAGCATTTCGTATTCTCAATTTTGCTTTCTTGGAGTCCATTAAGGAGCACAGATTCCACCCCCGCCGTGTTTTTATAATCATGCTTTTGGTACTGCTGCGCTACAAAAATGAGGCGTGCTGGTAAATGGGAGGGCTTATCGCCTTGCCTACAGTTTTGTATGTATTGTCCATGTGCAATTAATGGACGTGAAGTAAAAATAAATTTTTGTTGTCTAGTGAAGTTTTTGAACTTCCTTACTAAATTGGCCTTATGGGTAAATTGGTATGGTGACAGGGTCTCTTGATCAAAAAGGTAACTTGCAAATGTTCTATTTTTGTTTTCAGTCACCCCTTGGTAAAAAATCGGCACCCTTTCGCCTTCCAAATGACCATTGCCTCTTCCAAAACCTGAAAGAAGCTGTTATAGGAGGTAAGGCTCTAACTAACTGTTAACTCTCGGTTGGGGGGGGCGGCATCTATTGCTGTGAAGTTGCGCTTGTGGGCCTTTTTAAACGTTTTTTTACCTTTAAAATCTTGTCTAATAGCTGGAACCACAAGGTACCTTCTGTCCCACTTACAAATGGAAACTTCTCCGTAGCCACTGAGAGCACTGTATTTGGTCCCTGACTTCTGTTTTTAAAAGGGGTTACAGTACTGGATAGGTCTCATATGTGTGGAGTTGGAGGTGCACCGAAATGAAATTTCTAAACCAAAAATATTAAATCTACATTTTTTCCCTTTTTTACTTTACAGTTGGGGGCTCATGGGAAACATCAGGGGTCTAAACATCCTGATGTGCCTGTCACAGGAGGCCAAGCCGGGTGAGAGGAGAGCTCAACTTCCAGTGACATCGTGGCTTACAGCGCTCTCCTCCCCTCTGAACGCTGTGTCAGAATGGACATAGAGCAGCGGGGAGGAGAGAAAATAGGAATACACCTCGATTTTGGGCAAAAAAAAATTGGTACTCTGCATTTTGACAAGTGCCATTTTCGGCAGATTTGTTTCGGCAGCCGAAATTTCGGTGCTCCCTATGTAAAATGCTTTGAATAGCATGTCTCCTGCTGTGCACTTTGGTTCTCCTACTGGGCACTACAATATTTTAGATCTTGGTAGTGGCATAACAGCCATTGGGTGGAACCACAGCACCCAGTGGCAAGCATGGTATGCTTAACTCCCAGAGGTGTCAATAGCAGCCGCTAAAAGACATTGGCATTGCTGGACAGGGGAGGTAGTAAATGCTAATTTTTATAACACAGCGGCTTTGAAGCCTAGAGGTAAACCCTGTGCACTCCCTTTTCAGGCACCAGAACATGGCCGGAAATGTATTTGGTTGTTGCATGTGAATACTGAACTAATTGGCTAAAATAATTGGCTAAAATGCATATTTTCATGGGTCCACAAATCCCCCTCTGTGGCAGTGTACTCTCATTCCCTCCAACCCTCTTCTTTCCAACAAACCAAAATCTAATGCATTCTGTATTGCTAAGGAGCTATTCTTTCGAGCTAATGTGCTTGTGTTCTATGTCAGGAATCGCCCAGCAGAACTTGTACTGGTTGCCCTTCAAAGAGACGGCAGTGAGGCTGATTTATGAGATGGCAGAAGAGCCGGAGGAAATCTGTGCTGAAGTTTTACAGAGATGCAGCCAACAGGTCCTGCAGGAGCTGGACAACCAAGAAGGTAAGGTGATTCAAGGAAAGCTGGGAAATGGGTCACTCCCCTGAAGAAATGATAAGCATTTTATACAAATGACAACCATTATATATAAAATATGTGTGTATAAATGTATATATATTATACACACGCACTGTATTTGCTGGCGTATAAGACTACTTTTTATACTTCAAAACATCCCCCAAAAATCGGGGGTTGTCTTATACGCCGGGTATACAATGTATACCTTAAGTTCGTTTGCGCCAAGCTGGCCCAAAACTAACATCCATAATCTGTCAGCCCGCTGGATGTGCGGTAATGCTGTATGTATGGTAGCTTCGGCTACATACAGTATACCGCGCTGAGCCAATCACGGCGAGCGATGTACACAACCTCTGCCAATCCAAGCTTTGTATTCATTAATAGAATACATTGCTCGCCGTGATCGGCTCAGCGTGGTATACTGTATGTAGCCGAAGCTGCCGTACATACAGTATTACCGCACATGCATCCATGATGATTTTAAATGGTGTTGCCTCAGAAGTGGGGGAGTCTTATATGACGAGTATAGCCCAAAACCTATGTTTTAAGTAGGAAAATTAGGGGGTCGTCTTAGACACCTGAGAGACTGCCTACACCTACAAGGGACCAGAAACAGTAAATTTTGGCTAAGAACAAAGGGTATGAAGTCCCATACCTTTTTTACAATCGGTGTAATCTACTTTTTAAGTAAATTTATGTAGTTTGAAGGCCCATCAAAAATAGTCTATTCAGTTTTGTCCAGTCGGGTAGACCATGCTATGTTGCTGGTAAATACAGAGGCGATTGTAACATGTGACAAGTTTTTAAAAAATTGTTGTCTGCAGGGCCTGAGAATTGAAAGGACTGTGAATGACGTTTTGTACTTTTTTTTTTTTTTTCTTGGAAGTGAAGGAGCTATTTTTGTTTTGCCTTTTACACCGTCCCTTTTGCTCGACGTCTTGGTCTGCACACAGACAAAAATAATGGCTTGTGAACCAAAAAGTAATTGCTATGCTAAATACTATAATTTACATTTATTAATGTGCAGTTACGGCATTTCATTTTTTTTTGTGCCTTTTTTGACTGTAAATGCTGCACAGCTTGGTTTGTCCCCCTTAGTAACTCATGTGGGCACCAGGCAGAAGTTCTGCTGATTTTTAGATAACATCAGGTTTTTATTTATTTTCCCGGTCACTGTAGCGTCGGCAGTTCCAGCTTTCCTTCTCGCCCACCTGCTGTCTCTGGCTGGAGATATGGCCTTACAACTGGTGGCGCATCTGGAATGTACAGTCAGCGCAGAGCTCAGGAGGCAAAGATCGTTGGAGGAACAAGAAGCTGAGAAACTGGGAAAAAGCAAGCAAAGAAAGAGCAGGGTGAGTGCAGGAGGATGTACATTTCCAAACCGCATCTATTTTCCAGTTTTGGGTAGCATGTGTAGAGGGTTCAACTTTGTCACTTCAGACATGGTAAGCCAGGGGAAATACTTGCCTTTGCCTACCCCTGCTTTAGAGACAACTGTCCAAACACTGGCCCTCGCGCTGTGGTGAAACTACAAATCCTGTCATGTATGTAGCTGTCAGTCTTGTGCAAGCCCAATGACATTTGTAGTTGCACCACAGCTGGAGTTTACCTTCCCCTGCTCTAGATCATGTGTCTCTGCAACGAGAGAGATTCCCTCACCTTTTTTTTTATGATGACTGTAAAATTTTTAGATTTTCTTATTTTGTTGACAACGGTAAAGGGGAATCTGCAAACAGGACAGACAACAATTAAAATCAGATAGGACCCTTATCCTGTTCCACTTTGTTTTTAGGTCCGTGTTTTATAATGCTTTCTCCAATCATCTTCCAGGACAGCAACCTGAGAGATGATTGGATCTTCAGTCTACAGGAAACACAATCAGACAAGGTTAAAAACCCCTCCCACCCACCTCGTCCCTCAGTTTTTGATTGTGTTTCTTACCGTCTGGGTCAGCGCAATGTTTGTTTCTTTGTCCCGACTGGATGGCCTTGAGGTCAGCAGTCACCCTCTGTGGGGCTCTGCTAGGGTACTGGATTCCTGAGCCTTGCCTTGTGGTACAGAGGTTGTTTCCATAGAAGAGGTAGCTGGTCTCTCCCAAAACTTAATGGTAGACACTCAGCCTATCTTTCCCCCTGCCTATTTGCCCTGTCGGGTGCTCTGTGGAGCTTGCCTCGTGGTGGAGGGCAAGGGGGCGGGACTTCCGTGTTCCAAGCCATTTCCAAATCTCCCATTGCACCCAGGGGAGGCTCTTCATTCAAGCCAGGACTGCCATACCAAAGTCGAACTAGACCCAGAGTGACAGGTTTTCTGGTTAAGAGAACTATGGGGTAAGTGTTTCCCCCATAGTTCTCTTTAGGGTCACGGGACTGAATATACTAGCGTCCTCCCGTAACCCAAAGCTCAGTATATCATGGGCTATTGTCCGCAATATACTGTGAGCGCCGCAGCTGGAACGGATCCCAAAATTACTGTTGCGATCCACCCAGCTGCGTCAGTGACAGCTGGCTCTGCCTATCTAGAGGCAGAGCCAGCCGTGCCCTCCCCATCCATTCCTCCAGTCTGCGCTGGAGGATCAGAGGGGAATCCCTGCAGGGAGCAGTGACGGTCACCGTTCACTGCAGGGAGACTATCGAAGTGAGCAGATCGGCGGCATGTTTCTGCTCACGTCCCGATCACTAGAGCCGACGTGTAACAGTTTTTCATTGTCACACGTCGGCTCGAACTATGAAGATTAGTGGAAATCACTCGCCTCATAGTTTCTCCTTTGAACGAAGGCCCTTTTTCTTTTGTTGTATTCTCGACTTTGCCACATTTGAGAATCTGTTTTTGCTTAAGTCCTGAACGTGGTGGAGTTATTTCTCTTGTCATGCTGTGTGCTTTTAGGGCAATGAAAGTATGGGAGAAGAAGACCTGGGGCTGGTTGGGGCATCCGCTGATGATGCCGATGCTGAACTCATCCAAAAGATTTGTGAAAATGAGCTTCTGAATAGTAAGTGTTTAAATCTGTAAACTTTTGCTCTGGAAAACTGAGTTTTTATTGAAGGTGATTTTGTATGATGCTTTATCCCTTAGCCCAACAATACCTATCTGCGTTTCTGCCACTGGTGCTCAAGGTGTGTAAGAATTCTGGGAAAGACAGTGATCCTGTCCTGTGCACAGCTGCCACCCTCGCCCTAACCAAGTTCATGATGATCAGGTAAGATTAGGAAATGATGTTGCTGTATTCCATATTTTTTCTGAATGGATCAATCTAACGCATTTCCTCCTCCAGCTCCGATTTCTGCGACTCTCACCTGCGTCTTATTTTCACTCTCCTGGAGAAGTCTCATTTGCCTGGCGTCCGCTCTAATATCATGATTGCTCTGGGGGATCTCAGCATCCGCTTCCCAAATCTTATTGAACCGTGGACTCCGCACCTCTATGCCAGGTAAACGGAATAGATGGCTCCATCCTCTTAATGGCAATGGTAGCAAGTAAAATGGAGGCCGTCATTGATGACCCTTCAACTGAAAGTTTTTTAGTTGCCTGGCTGACTCTGCCTTCAGTGTTTTTGGGATGCCTTGGGATAAAACCGCTCATGAAAGGGAAATGATGAAGTTGTAACACTGGATTGGAGTACAGTACATGTGCTGGGTCTTTAACTCCTAAAGTACTACAACCTGGCGGCCAGGAGACTTGCTTTTTTCAGAAATGGTCGGCAA
Organism: Nanorana parkeri; assembly: GCF_000935625.1. Classification (NCBI taxonomy): domain Eukaryota; kingdom Metazoa; phylum Chordata; class Amphibia; order Anura; family Dicroglossidae; genus Nanorana; species Nanorana parkeri. The sequence goes on along the minus strand of NW_017306381.1, from coordinate 1,987,178 downwards.
TGTGAGAGGACTCTCCTGGCTGCAGTCACTGTTTGCCTGAGAATTCTCAGACCTTCTCCTTTTGATGCAATTAAATGGAATACAAGTCTCGTTGCGAGGATTGCGGATGGGGTGGCATCCTGTTTCCCAGGGGGCCACACCATGCTCGACTTTTGGCCAAGTCAGCAATGTATGGCCAGGTTAACTGCAAAATGAAGCAAAAGAAAACAATTAAAAAAAAAAATTACATTGTCAGAAATATTTGTATCTGCTTTACTGCTAACAAGACTGTTTATATGGTATTCTTGCTTTCAAAATTACCGTAATTTTCCGTCTATAAGATGCCCCCATGTATAGGACGCCCCCACTTTTCTTACTCAAAATTCAGAAATCAATATTTTCCATGCTTTTTTGCATAACTGATTACATCCAGTTTATATTTTGCAGAGTAAGACAGCCGCTTACTGGTACCGGTATTTACCGGTATTTTGTTTGTGTTCTGACATTTTTATGGGCTCCTTGTTGCATCTGGGGCACTGGCTACACGCTCTCCGCAGCATCAGCTGACGTCGGGTACATACGGCTCATTATTGGAGGAAACCTGTTAGCTTGTCTCTGCAATCGGAAGTTTCACTCGTGTGGCTAGTTTGCAGAGGTATCGGCAGTTTTGAAACCGCGGTTCTGCTCTCTGCCCCACGTGTATAAGACTCCCCTTCATTTTTAGATAAATATTTTGAAGATAAAGTATAGTCTTATACACGGAAAAATATGGTATGTATGCATTCATGAATTAAGACCATTTTAAATGATCAGTCTCTCTCATCTTAGCTTGCACAGAGCTTTAGGACAAGCTCTACATTGTACTGCAAGGCCAGTCTGAATAGCTACAGTATTACAATATCATATTTAACATGGTTTGTTTCCTGTGACTTAAAGGCCTTTCTGGTTTATGGTAAATTCCCAGTACCGAACATGTAGCCTTTATTCACCCCAGTTCCGCTCATGTCGTTGCAGACTCCGAGATGAGTCCCGTGAAGTGCGTAAAACATCTGCTATTGTAATGACCCATCTGATCCTGAAGGACATGGTCAAGGTCAAAGGGCAAGTCAGTGAAATGGCAGTTCTGCTCATAGATGCTGACCAAGAGATCTCCTCGTTGGCCAAGAATTTCTTCACTGAGCTGTCCAACAAGGTGTGCTGAGTGAGGTGTTGGTGGGGTAAATGTCACTCGCTTACAAGAGGAATTTGTTTACCACTGGGTTTTTTGTGTCCCCCAGGGCAATGCTGTTTACAACCTTTTACCTGACATTATCAGCCGCCTCTCTGATCCAGACTGTGGCGTGGAGGAGGACGCTTTTCACACCATAATGAGGTAATTGTGAGAGACAAAGATATACTGATTTGATCTTCCCTGTCAGGTTCCATGCAAAACCTTCTCTGCACCACTAACTTTTTCACCTGATCACCACTTGTCATTTACACCTCCCTCTTCATCAGGTCATATCATCAGACTATCCACATCACACCTTTTAACATGTCGTATCGCCTTCACAACAAGTCTGATGGGGTTTTTTTCCCTTCCCTTTTTTTTAATGATCTTTTTCCAAGGATGGCAACAGCAGTCTTCCGCTTTGCCAGTAGGGGTCCTCAGTACGATCTAAAGTTGGACTTCCTCATTTCAGTTGTCTCAGACTATAATAATGGGAGTGAAAGTGGTGACGCAGGGAAATTCTTTGAGTGTTTGGGGAAATGTTATGGTTTTTATAGTAGCAAAGTTTAAATTTTGTTAACCCTAAAATGCATATTTTAATACATTCCTTAACTATGTTGTACATTTATGCTTCACTATACACTCCAGTAGCAAATATGTGCTGATTGTCAGCCCCACTCTTCCTGTTGTCGTCTGACCACACCTCCCCTGAGCTTACGGATCGGAGCAACAGTGCAATGTGTTTACACACACAGACACACAGACACACCTGTGTTGCTGATTGAGAGGAGCTTTCCTTCCTATCCTTCACGTCATTCTGCTGGCTGCACTCTACTATAGAAACTCCCCCTAGTTTGATGGCTTACCTCACTGTCCTGTAAGTCATGCTGCTGCACATCACATGTCATGCTGCAGACACAAACCTCACTCTCTGGAAGGAGAAAAAGCAGCACAGTCATGTGATCATGGAGGAAAAAGCCCAGAAAGAGGATATAACTTTTTTAGTTGTAACAGAAAAGTTAGTTATTGGCTTTTGCAAACTTCACAAATACTTTAAATGCTGTGTCTTTTTCAGCATGGAATGCCTTGGGCTGCCGCCTTGACCATGAGGTTGTCCTGTCACAGCATTATAATTCTTTAGAGCACTTTTCACACAGATATGTATGCTGGTTTTGTTGGGCAGGTGTAGATGCTGATGCACTGAGCAAATATCTCCTCACCTACTGACCCCTACTGGGCCTATTGTCAGGATGGCCACTGAGAAACATTTTACAGGATAGGGCCTATTGTCAGGATGGCCTATGGTAATGGAGGAAAGTGAAGCAGTTCTTTAACTGGTAGACACGGAGCACATGTATGCAACACAAATATGGCTGATCCCCGTTTTTTATGTCTTCCCTAGCTACAGAAGTAGTGCGTATAAATACTTCTGCGTGCTAAAAACATGTAGAAACATGAAATGGGTTTCTACAGTCAAAAGGCCCTCTGCTTGTTTTCCAGACAACCGTCTTTCCCTTCTGCTTCTAAAGTGTTTTTTAATCCTGCAACAGCTATTAAATACATCACAGCTTATATTTTATAATCAAATCAAAGATCTTGTCTCAAAGTAGATGGAACGCCAAAAATGTTTTTTTTCTTCTCCCCTTGCTGGTGTAGGGAATGGTTAAGACCTCCATATGGCTGTAGAAGTCTGTACATGATCAAGGAGGCATGTAAAATCTTACACATTGTAGGCCTATAGAAGTGAGCAATATACCCCATTGGGCTTTGTCCACAGGGAGCGCTATGTGTTAGTGGCTGTAGAATAGTTGCTAAATTCTATGTTGGTTTATTCGACTACCTCCTGTTTATTGTGTTTCATTCTACTCAGACATCTCCTCTCCTACATCACGAAGGACAAGCAGACTGAAAGTTTGGTGGAGAAGATGTGCCACCGTTTCCGAACCGCCAGGTGAGAGCAGACTGCACGCTGCTTGCCTGCAAATAAAAACAAATTTAGTGTTTTCCCCTGCTCGCACTGCTGATCTGATGTCTAAGTCCTGGTTCACACCTAGGCGTATTGCATATGCGCGTCTGTCGCACGTTTTTACCGTGATTCGCAGTAAAAATTGCGCGACAAACGCGCGTTTCCGATTTCTACTTGGCTGTATCCCAATGGAAACGCGCAACAAAAACGGCCCAAAGTAGTACATGTACCTTTTCAGGCGTGGGCCGTTTTGTAGCGCGTTAGGGATGGGCTGAAATACGCCAAGGTGTGAACCAGACCCATTGAAAACAATGGGATTTTCGTGTTTGAGCGTTTTGTAGAGCGTTCGAGCGTAGAACGCGCTACAAACGTTCAGGTGTGAATGAGGGCAAAGTGCTGACAGAGCTGAAAGAATATCTGACTTTCTGGGACTATTGGTTGCCTTGTCCCTCTTTGTGCTCTGGAATAACTTCCACTGGACCCTACCACACTGCAGGGCAAAACAGTGACTTGGTATCAGCAAACAGAACCACAGAGCACAGCAGAGGGTTAGGTGTTAGTTTTATCTTTTTAACTATCAAACCAGGACTAGTTTGTAAGTGTAGAGGCTGGCCAAGCAACTGATCGCTTTGATGCATTTGGCCAACTACAACAAAAAATTGTGTTGTGTTCACCTTTTGTAGAATCTTCTGTCTTTAAAGGAATATCCTGTTGTAGGAGCAGTTTTACATTTCTATTTTTCCTTCATAGAACTGAGCGCCAATGGCGGGACCTTGCCCACTGCCTCTCCCTCCTGCCGTTCTCGGAGAAAGGTCTGGTTAAAATGCAGGATTGTTTTGATTGCTACGGGGACAAGTTGAGTGATGACGCTGTGTACAATTCCTTCTTGAGCATCATAGGGAAAATGCGCAAAGGAGCCAAACCTGAACTCAAGGTAATATTGATCATGTTCACTCCAGGTTTTCTGGTGCTTAGGCTCCTTGGTAAAAATATAGATAGATATTTTTTTATTTAACCTTCCTGGCTGTAATCACGAGTGTGGCTCCGGGGTATATTTTCCGTGCCAAAAGCGGTAACCCTGACCCACAGTCGGGCGTCTTCCGGGTTCCTTCCCTGCAAGCGCCAGCATTGCAAGGGGGCGGAACCGGCGAGAAATTAAAAAGTAAAGGGATAATCATACCGCCAGGGAGGTTAAAGAGTCACATTGACCTTGAAATATGCCCCACTAAGTGCCATTTTCCTGTCCAATGAGACTGTCCCTATTCCCTGTTGTGCTCATTGGCTAGCGAAATAACAAGAGTGCTTGGCATAGGTGGGCTGCAGGGTCTGGTCCGTGAGTAGTGCTTTTGATTGGTTTACTGGGGCTTTGGAACTGTGTCCTCGCAAATACATGGCGTTAAGCTGGTCAAGGCTGGCTGACTTAGTCAATGAAATGCCCAATTCAACAAAACCAGGACCGTTATCAGGAAAATGAGCATTAGTGTGGTAAATGGGCTATATGTCTCTATGTTGGTATTCAAAAAATTACCAGAGTAATCGAATGTCGGGCCCTGTGCTACTTCATCCTCATTCTTTCTATGTGGTGCTGCACAGTGTTCTCATTTACAAGGACATTAGAGCAGCCGGCATTCTTCAGTCTCCAGTGTTGTACTCTTTTTTTCCCATCAGTGAATGGCACACCGTGTAAAAACTGAAATACTCTGTGCCAGAGACCGAGGGTGGAGAATCTGCTGCTGTTCAGTCTGCCAAGACTGGGAGTTCTTACAATACAGCATTGTTCTGAGCCAAATTGGGAACCAGCTTTCCTTTACTGTGCCCAGTAGTGAAGGGTAACCTGTGTTGCAGTGAAATAAAGGTCTTGTGTTTTAAAAGACCAAGCGACCCTAAACACAGCTTTAATTTGGAAACGTCTCAAGGTAGCTATAGGAAATGCATCTTTCTCAACCTTGAGCTTGTCTTATGTTGGCTTCCATTTTAGGCCAAGTGAGCCATGGGGGGAATGTTTGTCGATATCTGTTTTACGCCACCCTCTGCAAAAACTGTAGTCCATCCCATTCATAAAATACAGGCAATGGTGTCTAGGTGGCAGAGCCCATCTTTACTTTGGAAGAGAGCTCTGTGCTTCAGTGAGAGCTGCTGATATACCAGAAGCAGGCCCGGATTCCCCACAAGGCCACCGAGGCAGCGGCGTGGAGTCCCTCGACACCTGGAAAATAAAGTTCCGGGCGGTAAGTTGCCTTCTGTGCTGTGCTAAAACTCCTGTTTTGGAGGTGACTGTGTCAATAAAGAGAACCTGTCGTCTCCAATTATCACACGGGGTTGTTTTTTCCTCTGTGATGGCAATAAAGTTAAGTGAAAAAAAATTGATATAAAAATAAGAAACAATTAAATGAAAAAATAAAGTAAAATAAGAATAAATCTAAAAATAAACCAAGATAGAAAATTATAAAAATAAAAACAGTAACCGACAAGCTAAAAATGTAAAAGATAAAAAAAAGTGATAAAGAAAGAAAAAAAATTAGAACTCTAGAACTGCCCCTGCCATCCGGTTGCCATTCTGTTGATTGGGGGGGTTCGGTTGGCGGGGAGCATTGTGGAACCTGGCCTTGGGGTGGCAGGGAGAGCAATTCCCGGCCCTGACCAGAAGTTCAGTGTGCTTGCTTACAACAGAACAGGAAGTTACAGACAACTCTCTGCTGCGTCGAAATCCTAGGCAATGTTGTCAGACCTACCCAGTTCTCCACTGACAGACATCAGTACACCACCCCCTCTTCCCAAACCTGATGGGGAGGTGTTCGCCCTCTAAAAACACCTCTACAATGACAATTTTGACCTCTTGCTATAACTGAAAGGACAACTATGAGGTGAGTGATTTTACACTCATCTTCTTAGTTAGAGCCGACGTGTGACATTGAAACTCACATGTTGGCTTTATTGATCGGGAAATGAGCGAACACATACTGTCACTCGCTCACTTCCCCATCATCTTCCTGCAGAGCACGGTGACTTGTCAGTCACTGCTCCCCGCAAGGATTCCCCGCTCCGATCCTCCAGCTCTGAGTGGAGGAACAGACAAGGAGGGGGCGGGCACAGCTGGCTCAGCCTATAGATAGAATGTTGTCAATCAGCCAGTTGTATGGATTTTGACAGTGTTGTCGGGATCCATACTGGCTACGGCGCTCTTAGTATGTAGCGAGCAATAGCCCATAATATACTGAGCTTTGGGAGGACGCAAGTTTATGTCCTCCCGTGACCCCTTAGGCCTTGTTCACACCAAGCGCGGAGCAGATCCAGAGCAGGTGCAGACTGGATCAAAACTGCGTCCAATGTATTCCTATGGTATTTTGACCTCCCAGTTCACATCGCAGCGTGCAGATCCAGAGCAGGTGAAAAAACTGCGGCAAAAGCCCTATTTTACCTGCTCTGGAACGCATAAACGCATGCAAGTGATTTTTCCCCAGTCATCTTCCAGGACAGCCATCGAGATATAGGCTCCGCCTGCCTGCAACAGGAAACACATCAACCACATTAAATAAATAGACTCCTCCTTCCATCCCAAGTCAGTTTTTTTGTGTTTCCGCCGGCTACACAGGGACATCGTAATGTTTGTTGTTTTTAGGGCTCATGTTTGTTTGCCTTAGGGCTGAGCCTACCCTGCTATGCGTTGGGACCTACTCCAGGATTACCTGCTGCAGCGCATGCAGGGCTTCCCTATCGGACCCCCATCCGATTCTTGGCCAAGGTTCCCTTCCATCACTCAGGGAAGGCAACCATCCTCCTGCACGTGAGTTGGCGCCAGATTTTTTTTTAACCAAAACCGGCCCTGAACGCATCAAAAACGCGGCACAACCCACTGCACTACGTGTGCAGAAACCTGACCGGATCTGCTCTGCATTTGTTGTGAACAAGGCCTAAGAACTATGGGATAAAAAGGTTACGCCATAGTTCTCTTTGGAACTGTTTTGTCTTTGAAGCTGGGAAATCTGTTAATATGCAAATTTGATTACACTCTGCAGCTTGTCTGTACCGGCTCAGCCTTGCTATCTGTACATTTATTGAACATTCATCTTGTAATTAGCATGTTATCCCTTCACTCTGCCTAATTATGTTGACCTACTTGATTTAAACTCTCATTACAGAGTATGATTGATGAGTTTGAGAACAAGCTGACCGTGTGTCATAACAAAGGTCTGGAGAACATTGATGTTCCAGAGAAGGCCATTCCAGAAGGTGAAAACCCTCCACCACCGTCTGCTGTGAACAAGAATGCTCCGGGTAAGTCCTGGATCCTGTGAATGATCCTGAAAATGTATTAAAGGAGAAATATGAGTGGTGAAAATCACTCACCTCATAGTTCGAGCCGACCTGTGACAATGAAACTGTCACAGGTCGGCTCAGTAGATCGGGAGGTGAGGGAACACATACCGTCGCTCGCTCACTTCTCAATCATGTCCCTGCAGAGAGTCGGGACTGTCACTCACGGCTCCGTGCAGGGATCCCCCCCTCCTTTGTTTGATCCTCCAGCGCTGACTGGAACGGACGGGGGAGGGGGCGGGTACAGCTGGCTCTGCCTCTAGATAGGCAGAGCCAGCTGTCACTCACGCAGCTGGGTGGATCTCGACAGTAATGTTGGGATCCGTCCCGGCTGCGGTGGTCTCAGCTTTGGGTCTCAGGATGCTAGTTTATCTCCTCCCGTGACCCTTAGGAGAACTATGGGGGAAAAACACTGACCCCCACAGTTTTTAACGTAACACCCGCTTCACTGCAAAATGTATACATTCTAGACAATATGAGATGGGTGAGGTTTCACCAACCAATGGATTGCTGCTATTAGGGATGCACCAATATGGGTTTTTTTGGTATAGAGTACAGATATATATATTTTTCTGTACTCGCCAATACCGTAACCAGAAGTCACATTTAAGGAAGCCAAGCGGCATGTAATGAGTCCCCACCCGGCTTCCCGATTACCATGGAAGCCGGCTCCATGCTCCCTCGTCACCAGGTGATGACCATGAAGCTGGCTTTCTGGCCAATCAGAAAGCTGGGGTACGTGTAATGACGCGCTGCCCGGCTTCCTGATGCCGGAAGTTCAAGTATCAGACCGGGCATCTGAGCGGGTACGAGTACTCTCCCAAATACAAGGCATCGGCACCAATACTAGTATCTGTGCATCCCTAGCTAATTTACTTGCATCATTGTTTGCAGTCACTCCCTTGTTAGCCAATCCTGCAATATTGCAGTCATTTGCTAGCCAGGTTGCAGTGGCAGGGTTTCAGAAGTGTTTTAAGGAGCAGCTTCGCAAGTTGTAATGGAAGGACAAATGTTGGTGATTCTGCCACCATTGAAAGAATTGGCTATATCACTATTTTATACAGGATTTATATAGCGCCAACAGTTTGCGCAGCATGAGCCTTAAAGCGTGTTGCACAATTTAAAAGCTTCATGGCCAGATCTGATCATAATTTGGACTTTACATGGCAGTTCACTAGAGGGGAACCTTTACAACTAAATTAAGTTGTCCATGTTAGTCTGCCCATAGCCTTCTCTTGACTAACCTCCCCCAACATTGTCTCCCTCAAAAATAATGGCATATGCAAGTCAAATAAGTAAGGAATAAGCTATATCTGTTTATGCTTGGAATTCCTGCTGGCCATTGACGGTGCGATCTGTATCTCTCCTCAGCCAAGAGGCGCCCTCTGAAGTCTGTGAACAGAGCACCGGCAGTAAATGAGGAGAGCGAGTTCCAGACGCCAAAATCTCGCCCCCCTAGGAGACAGCAGAAGAAAGTAACCATTACGTTCTCCAGTGATGAGGAGTCTGGTAAGTATCAATTAAAGCAAAGGTTGGGTCTTGTATCTTTTTTTAAAAAAAGTCACATGACCAGTCCATCTTTTTTTATTTAACAGACCTGGAGGCAGAACTGAGTGAAGCGGACACGCCTAAAAACACCACTCCCATCAGACGTACATCTACCCGCTCCCGGGCTCGGTGACCTTAAATGTCTTTCCAGTGTCTGTCTTTCCAATGTCTCTTATCTTCTGACGTGCCTCTTCCTTATTTTTGTATCGTAATAATAAACCATGTTTCCAAAATGTGTTTTTTTTCTTTTTTCCCCCTTTTTACTTAACCGTTCCCTAAGGGACACAGGGTCAGTAGAATTGGGAACACTGTTATGCTGCCACCTTTAGGAGGAATTGGGCACTGGCACACAGATGTAGGCCATCCAAGTATAATACCTTCCACTGCCATGATTGTTCAGTTTTTATGCTAGCATGGTCTCTTTGCCCAGAGGTGTTCCAGGACCTGT
>NW_017306381.1:1966486-1977627 GCF_000935625.1 Nanorana parkeri | reverse complement strand
AAAAATCTGCACAGGGATTCTCTAGCAGAAGCCATAGATGTTCTGGTAGCTCTGTGGGATCATTACAACTTGATCTATGCCTTTCCTTCTCCAAATATCCCAGAATGGAAAGTTAATTTTTATCTGAAGTCCATCAACAAATCTTTGCAGACCGGAGGATGGGATTTGGTGCAGCTCATGAGCTGGAAGCCATCCAGGACTCCAAATTTTCACTATGTCCAACCTGAGCCAGTCCTCCAAAGCAGCAGAGCACATATCAAACTGATGAAAGCAGTAGTTGGGGGTGCGACATAAGCAGGCATTTAAAGTGTTAAGCACAGGCAGGCAAGCCTCAGTGTAGCACACTGTTGAATGTTTACGAGGTGCATATGCCACTAGTCCATCAGAAATAGGGATGCACCGATACCAATACTAGTATCGATGGCGAGTACTTCAAATGCTTCCGGATTGGCCGGGAAGCCTGCTCCCTCGTCATGAGGTGACGCGTGAGCATTGAGCTGGCTACCTGGCCAATCAGGAAGCTGGGAGTTGTGTAATGACGCAGCGCCCGGCTTCCTGATTGGTGGGGAATACGGCTTCATGCTCCCTCGTCACCTCATGACAAGGGAGCTGCATCATTACAGAGTTCAGCTTCCTGATTGGCCAGAAAGCCGGCTCCATGCTTATTCGTCACATAGTGCCGGCTTCCCTGCTAATCGGAAGCCGGGTGGCAAGTAATTACAAACCGCCTGGCTTCCTTAAGACTTTCGGTATCGGCGAGTACCGTAAAAAAAAAAATTATATATTGGTACTCTATACCGAAATACTGGTATCGGTGCATCCCTAATCGGAAACATTGCTGTACTTCAAGCATTCATAGTAAATCTTATGCTTCTGTTTGAAAAGCTTTGTTTACACCCTCAGTCTTGCTGCTTTCCCATGTTGGTTTTCTAGGCTGTGCGTTGCACGGTGTCTGAACACCACCAGTCATAAAACTGCTTGATTGGTGCTTGCATGCTTATATTGCACCCCAAACATTGCTTTGATCAGCTTCATGTATGTACTCTGCTGATTTTGGATGACTGGCTCAGGTTAGACATACTGAAAATGACTTGAGACGGTTGGCTGGTTACTAGCTCATGAGCTGCACTAGATCCCATCCTTCTGTCTTGCAAAGATTGGTTGATGGACTTCAGATAAAAATACATTTTTTACTTGTTTACATACTGGAAGCACCCCAGTCTTGTGGCAGATCGGTGAACAGCTCTGTGTTTTAGTAGTCCATGTTTACATGGTACCGGTACCGCCAGTCTGGATCTGTGGGAAGGGATGCTCGAGGTGGTGGGATGGCAATGTTGTCATTTCTTTTTATCTCACAATGGGATGTATACTTTTTTTTTTTTTCTTCAGTGAACATGTTTTCAGTTCAAATGTGTCTGTCGTCATGTATGTTCTACTGCAAATCTAAATCCGTACCCATTTCTGGTAGCACCTCTTATCTATTCTCTCTATATAGATCTGTTTAAACTGACTATGTGCTCCCAGGGCGACACCAATCCAAATGTTAGGCCAGAGGTTACAGATTCCAGGCCTGCGTCTGTTTTGCCATATACAAAGCTGGAAAACAAGTTTCCTCCTCTGATCAACAGGTTCTCGGACTCCCCTGACCGCCTCTGTGCTGAGCCGTCACCCGAGGGTTGGTTGGTGTGATCTCGACTCTCCTGCTGACACTGATTGCGCAAGACTCAACTTTGTTTTCTTAACCGCACCAGCCTGTGAGCAGGTCCTCTGTGTACTGAATGGGGGGGGGAGGCTTTCACAAACAATATGTACATTGCAAATACAGTTCTTGATGAGCAATGAAACCTGCAAGTGTTGTAACTCATCTTTAGTTCTATATTGGATTTTTTGAGGGGGGTGTGTGTGTGGTTCATTTCTTATCACCCGGTCATGTTTGGGGTCTTTTCTCTCTTTGTAATATTTGATGTTGTATTGGGCTAGCAATTGCAACCTTCAACCTATTGCCCCAGAAACCCATGAGCCTTGCTACTAGAATTGTCAAATCATAACTTGGATATGAGGGGGGGGGTCATTATTATTATTTATTATTATTATTATACAGGATCTATATAGCGCCAACAGTTTTCACAGCACTTACAATATAAGGAAGACATTACAATAACAATTCAAGACGATAAGGATTGCCCTGCCCCTGAGGGCTTGCAATCTAAAAGGGAGGGGCCAGTGATACATGAGGAGGGAGCTGTGTGGGGATGAATTGTTTGAGAATGTGATGGTTGAGTGGTCAGGTTGAGGTGGGATAGGCTTCCCTGAAGAGATGAGTCTTAAGGCAGTCAGAGTTGGAGATAGTCGGACAGCATTTTTAATTGCAGCTACACCTATTCTTATTAAAGTGAGGGGGGAAGGACATGCAGTGTGAGGGCAGAAAGTAAGGAGACCTCCAAGGGGTGGGGGTACGGATGGCAGATATGGAACCAGTCACTTTACCCATTGAGAGCAAATAACATTTTCATACTAGACTGCTGCCGACCTACTTCCACCCTCTCTCCCATTGCTCCCTTTGTAGTCACACTCTATGCTTACACAAGATTGATGATGTTGCCTTTGTCAGGAGAGAGGCTTGGCAATTGGCTTCTCGGGGCCGAGCACTGCTTTCTGGGGCAGAGGTTACATGCTCGTCCATACCCCCGAAGCACAAGTTATTTGCGGTGGCTCCAATGGAGCACCGGCTGAGCGCAGCAAAGGCTTGAATAAGTGCAATATTGCAGTGGTTTAGTGTGGCTCTCTTTTTGCTGTGGATGGTAAAACTGATAGATCTTTAAAGCCCGGCAGAGGGAGAATATAGGCTGCTGTATTAAACCCCAATTGAAGCATTTTTGTGGCTATAAATTGTGTGCACTTAGAATAGTAAACGCTTCCTGTGCCAGCACCACAGCTGGACTCCTGTTCTCACACAGAACACAGCTCTCCAGAGATCTGATATTGGCCCCCTTCTTGCACAGTGCTCCCACAATGCCCATGCTCCCTGAGCAGTGTTGTTGTTTAGAGCCCTATGTAGGGGTATTGGACTGCTAGAGACCCGATACATTGTGTAAAAGTGGTTCGGTACTTGTTTGCTGCTGGCATTGTTGCAGCTTTTACAGGTTTAACGCCCCATAGAAATGCAATATTCTTGTTATGCACCCCGACTGCATAAAAACGTATAAAAACAAAAGCTTTAGGTATAACTAGTGTAGGAATTTGATGTATAACATCAAATTCTTGAGGTCCCCTGTACAGCAGCACTGAAGCTGCCCATATACCTTACAACCATCGCACGACTTTCATCCTGCGATGGTTGTAAGGCAATTAAAAGCTCGTACGATCCGCCCATCTTGGACAGGCAGATCGTACTTGCGATCAACGCAAGCCCTCCCCGCTGAGGGGTGGGCTTCCGATGATTGCAGTGCTGAGCGGGCAGTGTGCGCTTGCGGCATTTGTCTCCTGTGAATGCCACTAACCCGCTGAAAATCGTACGATTCTTGGCGAGTTTTCAAGCGTGCTCGGGAGACAAAAGACGTGCGACTGTACAGTAGAAACGGTCGCACGCCTTCCATGCACTGCACGATTATTGTACGATCGCGGGATCACCCATGATTATTGTCTGATAATCGGCAGGTGTATGGGTGCCTTTTAGACAGAGGTAAGGGCAGTACTGAGCGCCTATCAAGTGTCGTCCTAACATTGGACAGTGAAGGAGCAGCAGACATGCAAGGCCTTGGGAAGGTGACCCTACTGTGTTCCTCAATTGCAACAAGAAAAGTCTGGTCACCAGGCAGGCTGTGTAATCTCGCAGGGCTTTGTAAATCTCCGTATTGATTGGACAGGAATATGAATGCTGGGGTAGATAACCACTTGCCGTCCGACTGGTTGTAAACAAATGGCCAGGCAGCTGACTCACAAGGGTGTTTGGGTGTTTAGAGTGTCCTCACGTGTGCGTCACCCCCTATGTGATGGCAATAGAGTTAAATGTAGACGCCCTGGTCTTCAAAGGGTAAAAGAAAAACAACCCTCACCCATATATGCGTTGTATCTGTGTTGGGTGGTGTGGCTGGAGTTTGGCTTTAATTCCAGCTTAATTTACAGATTATTGAGGCGCTGTCCTCTGCAAATTAAGGAAACTCTCCCTGGGAGGCTGCTGACTGCTGCAAATTATTTATTGCTCAATATGCAAATGCTACAAAGTAAGTCCAACCATGCTTGAGTTGCCAATTCAATCTCCCGTTGCCAGCTTATAAACTTGATCAGGGCTGCATGTGTTGGCTGACGGTCATTCCTACCTGGTGGTTTTTACAGAAATCTGTGTTAGCGGGCTGTCTCTGTACTGTGTAAGGGGCGGGGCCTGACTCTGTCTCCGTCCCTGATGCGTGCAGTGATGATGCACCCTGTGGCAATGTCACCCAGGACACAGACAGGCTGGGGTGGATGGATGGCTCTCTGTCTGACCTGATGTATTGCCTGTGGCCCAGATGCTGTACTAGTCACTGAGCAGGTTCAATAATTCCTCTTCAATGCTGCCAAACATGATTTAGCAAGTTTCAGAATACCCAAAATGAGGGAAATCGAGCAGTAAAATAAATAGCTGGCAGAAGACGGAGCGACCCTTTTTATTTGTATTCATCCAGCTTTTCATTGTATTTTCTACAATGGCATTGATGGCTGCTGAGGTCCATGTGGTTGACACCCCCCCCCGTAGGAGTGAAGCTCTGTGTGGTCCATGCAAGCTTGGTCTGAGGAATCGCCACATCCACATGTGAGAGCTTTCGGTGTCAATATGGCCAATTGCTATACAGACACATGGCACTGTCACATGCTCCCCGTACCTAGGAGAACTGGTCCTGTCACTTTACTCTTGCAAACAAACAACACTGTGTACAAAGCTATTGAACACCCCCCCTGTGATACATTGTATGACATCAAATAATCCGACTCGGCACACATGATACATTGTATGACATCAAATAATCCGACTCGGCACACGTGATACATTGTATGACATCAAATAATCCGACTCAGCACACGTGATACATTGTATGACATGAAGTAATCCGACTCAGCACACGTGATACATTGTATGACATCAAGTAATCAGACTCGGCACACGTGATACATTGTATGACATCAAATAATCCGACTCGGCACACATGATACATTGTATGACATCAAATAATCCGACTCGGCACATGTGATACATTGTATGACATCAAGTAATCAGACTCGGCACACGTGATACATTGTATGACATCAAATAATCTGACTCGGCACACGTGATACATTGTATGACATTATATTAGATACAAGGTGTGGTGCTCTGGTGCCCTCTAGTGGTAGGACGGTGGAAAGAGTCTTATCTAAAAATACAATATATTGCCAAATGTTTTGGGACACTCCTCCATATCATTGGATTCAGGTGTTCCAATCACCTCCATGGCTGCAGGTGTATAGGATGAGGCACCTCGGCATGCAGACGCTTCTACAGACATTTGTGAGAGAATGGGTCGCTCTCAGGAGCTCAGTGACTACAAGCGTGGTACCGTGATAGGTTGTCACCTGTACAATAAGTCCATCCGTGACATTTCCTTGCTGCCAAATAAGCACCTGGGTAAGTGGTATAGTAAGGAGAGAAGGTTGCGTGCTCCCTGGTACGCAGAAGCAAAGGGTATTCCTAAATACACAGAGGAGAAGAACACGATGGTTGGGGGGGCATGGTAAAGCTGAGTATCAGTGGATGAGGGAAGGGTTCCCTAACAAGGAGACCTGTCACTGTGCTTCAGATGGGCAAAGTAGACATGTGAGATTCATTTACCGTATTTGCCGGCGTATAAGACGACCCCCTACTTTTTGTGTTAAAATATAGGTTTTCTTAATTATGTGGTTGTAAATTATTATTGTTGATTGTCGGAAAAAAAAATCTGAATAAAGAGGAATTAATAAAAAAATATAGGTTTTGGGCTATACTCGTCGTATAAGACGAGTATAGCCCAAAAAAAGTTTAAATGCACCCACTAACATCCATGGCGGTATTCCCGAGTGTGGCTCCAGGTTAATTTTCAGTACCAAAAGCGGTAACCCCCGAGCCACACTCGGGATTACAGTCTCTTACCTTGTCTGCGATCCCCGCAGCGTCCTCCATCTTCCGGGTTCCGTCCTTCAGCTACATACAGTATACCACGCTGAGCCAATCACGGCAGGCTATGTATTCATCAATACAAAGCCTGCCGTGATTGGCTCAGGGCGGTATACTGTATGTAGCCGAAGCTACATACAGTATACCCGGCGTATAAGACGACCCCCGATTTTCGGGCAGTGTTTTTGGGTCTAAAAACCCGTCTTATACGCCGGCATATACGGTAGTTCCGAATCAAAATTCGGACGAATTTTCCGAAATTCGGACACATCCAAATTTCCGCATCTGAATGTGTCTGATTCCGAATTTCCATTACCAAATTTCGGATCCCGTCAGAATTTCATTCAGCGGGGGGCGTGTCCGGATCGTAATGGCGGACTGGCGTGGCTATGTATATATAATCTCTCTGCCTTAAATCCCACGTACCATTGCCATTCCTCATAAAATGTTGACCGTGGAATATTTAGTAGCAAGCAAATTTCCTGAACACCTGAATCCAATGATTTGGAGGGGAGTCCCAATACTTCTGGCAATATAGTGTATATAAATATCCAGCATTCCAGCTCTCACCTCCTTCTTAATACTACCAGTCAGGTCTTAGTAAATACCTTCCATGGGCCATATATAGCTTCTAAAAAAACAAATGAGATGTGTATAAGAGCCTGTAGGATATAACCTGATGTTCAGTCCAGGATGTCTGTCAGGCTCAGTGATGACCCTGGCAGGAGGTAAGGTGACCTTTGACTGAGACATGCTATGTACACCACTGATCCCCTGTCCTGGCTTCACACGCAGGACTGACCTTCGTGGTTGGAGGTCAATGTAGGAAAATGATACGGATAAAATATTAATGCTGCTAACATCCTTGTAGGAGGGCACTGGAGCAAAATGGCTGCTGAGTTTAAAAGGATCTTTGTTTTGGAAGGTGTTGTGTCCCCCTGACATCTGAACAATGTAACATTATCACTGCTTGCTGGAAGCAATGCATGATGGGATATGTAGGCTTGAGAGATGGAGATTGCATCACATCAAGCAGCAGTAGGTTTGCCACCTTTTCTTCCAGCGAAACCCGAACACTCTAATTTTTTGGGGAGAATGAGTGGGGGCTTTTTCATATGTAACTATCACAGTTGAAACTATTTTTTTGGGGGGTGGGGGGGGGGGTCCTCCCCTGTCACGGCAGAGAGAAGTGAGTGAACGCCGGTATGTGTTCGCTCACTTCCCGATCTACTGAGCCGACCTGTGACACCTCATCGAACTATGAGGTGAGTGAAAAGCACTCACCTCATAGTTCTTCAATTTTGGTTGCCCCTGTCTGCCTGACATCATGTGTCTTGGTTTAAGCTGCCATGAAACCCGGACACAGCATTCAAAACCCGGACTGTCCGGGTGAGTCCTGGACAGGTGGCAACCCTAAGCAGCAGGAAAAGAGACGCAAAGCATGCTGGGAATCCAGGAAGTTGATGGACAGACGGAAGGGAGCGCTCGCCACATAAAAGCTTTGATTGCATTATCAGAGACACCTCCACTAAGTATTCCTATTACAATGCTGATGTTATAACAGGAGAGGAGATGCCGGGGCTCCTTTAAGAAATGGCGCCATCCAAGGCAGGAGCGCAGTGTGCACTGTGCCAGCACAGACAGGTCCCCTTTTAATGGCACCCATCCACTGACACTCCCGTGAACACAATGGCCCGCACGGCTCCTTTCTGGCTCGGCGATGACATCACGCCGCTGCCATGGAAACCACCCAAGCTGGACGGCGCTGATACTGAGTTGTGGTTGGAAGCCATTGCTACAGCGAAACAGAACACAGAAAACAAATGCGGCCTTAAAAGGAAGTTTCCGGAACAGAATCAGATCCTCATAAAATATTCATCTTGCGTAACCGTCTCCTGCCTGGGCTGAGCGCAGCGGGGTGCAGCCAATCGCATCAAAGATCTCATTTATAAAGCTGCGCTGGTAATATGAAAGGGGGCATCTTATTGGTCACCAAGAGAGACACAGACCACGAAAACCTTCTCACCCCTGACTTCTTTTTGGAAGCAGATATTTGGCTGGCTGTCATGTTCATCCTCTGGCTTCACTGCTTTAAAAAAACACTGATCTGGAACATGCCTGCAGCCAGTGAAGTAGAAAACCTGCCTTATAAAGCAGAACCCCCGGCAAGAATAACACAATACAAATGAACAGCCTATCAGACGATCAGATTACATGTCATGGAATGTTCAGCTTCAATCCAGAGTCTTTTTTTTTTTCTTCGAGCCGGTAGATGTCTGCAGTCTGATGGCAGCATGTGGCCTCCTTCCTCTGAGCCCAGGTCTCACCACCAGCCTGTGACTGGACAGTGAAAGGAGAAGCAGCATAGCGATGAGCTCATCTCTCTGTCCCTCTGCTCTCTCCTCCTATCAGCACTGACTGGCTATGTGTGCTGCTTCTTCCTCTCACACTCCAGCCCTGCTGTACAGGGGCGGCAAGAGGCTGATACCAGATCACATTCACATACTTACACTGCTTGTATCTAAATAAAAAAATACTGCTGTATCAGCTGGTCCCCTGAGCACTGGCCCTGATATCCTGTTTTAGGGTGGCTCCTTTCCCTTGCAGTGTGCTATGGAGTCACCCTGGTGTGTTAGTAAGCTGTATGTGTGTCTCCACCAACACACAGGCACAGCAAAGCAAATCAGTCCACTGCTCTTCCTATCCCCTTCCTCCTCACTTCTCCTAGCTAGTAGATGGACAGCTGCTGATGACTGTTCTGGGATCTTGCACTGGACAGGAAGTTCAGGAATGCCGAGCTGAGAGAGTTGGAGCTGTTCTGAAACATGATGACTGTAAGCGCCTGGACAAAAATGTCGAAGAAATACTTTGTGGGGCCATGTGTATTTGTTTGAACTGGATTCATGATTCAAAAAAAGGATGAGCGTTTAATACAGACATGCGCATTCGGATTCAGACGGACCTGCAAATCAACGAGATTCAGTTGATTTCGGCGATTTGTCCGAATCAGAAATAACAAATTTAATATATGCTGGAATCTACTGAAACAATATTCGGGCATATATAAATCCGTTTTCAGAACACGCCAGTGGCCATACCGGCCGTCGGCACGTTCTGCGCATGCGTGCTGCCATTTTGGTGTATATCTTGATATACGCCAAGATGGCGGAGCTGGAACATTACCCCAAAATGCCAGCGCGCACGCGCAGAACGTGCCGGTGGCTGATATGGCAGCCGCTCGTTCTGTCTTTTCGGAGGTTTCGGAATGAAAACATTTTTCGTTTTCATTTGTTTTGTCTGAAAACGAATTGTTTTGTTGTGCACATGTCTATCTGATACGACTTGAAGCAGACTCGGCTGACTGAGCAATGAAACCAGAGGATCGGAATGAAGGGGGAAAAACAAGTCATCGGCATCTGTACTCCCGTCATGGGAGGTGCACTGTGAACTTGTTTCAGCCAGTGCGGCCTTTGCACTCAGCGTCACGGCTGGACGGGGTCCAGGGACTGCGCGGCTTAAGCACAGCTATAGGTGTGAACGGACTTTGATACAAAGCAGCTCAGTGTTTACCACGACAGTAGAAGTGATTTGTTTCTGAAGATTCGGGGAAACAACGCGATTTAACAGCCTTTGAATGTGGCATGATTGTTGGCGCTCGGAGCCATGGAGCGAGTATCAGCAAAACAGCAGAATTCGTTAAATTTTCAAGAGCAGCTGTTGTTAAAGTTTTTAAAGGCTGGACTGTCAGCCGAAAATCTGGGTCTGAACGTGCGAATTGTGGCCGTCAGCGACTAGTCAATGTTAGGGCAGAACGGGGGAGGGGCAAGACTGGTACAAGACAACAGAAGGGCAACAGTGCCGTGTCAGATTCCTCGCATCACCTTTCATCATCTCGTGGAGTCACGAGGCGGCCCAACGAAGTACTGATGGGGTGGTCCTAATAATCTGGCCACTCAGTGTATTCCTCAATACACACAAAGGATACAAATCCGCTCTCTGAGGGCACCAGATGCCTCTACAAACTCCGGTATGACCATATTAACGTAGAGGTGACATCATCACTGTGCTGTACATAGTCTGTGCAAAGAGCAGAGCTGTCGGAGGGACCCAGCAGGCCCCACCCCTACTGTCCTACAGGAAGAGGCAGAGACAAAACCAGTCACCCTGCACAAGGAGAGAGAGCAGCAGTGAGCGGTCTTTATTACACGAGGGGGCGGAGAGAAGACCAGTCACCCTGCACAAGGAGAGATCAGCAGTGACCAGTCTTTATTACAGGAGGGGGCGGAGACAAGACCAGTCACCCTGCACAAGGAGAGATCAGCAGTGACCAGTCTTTATTACAGGAGGGGGCGGAGACAAGACCAGTCACCCTGCACAAGAAGATAGGACAGCAGTGAGCGGTCTTTATTGCAGGAAGCTCCAACTCTCACACTGGATTGCTGCACAGATCTGGAAGAAACACACAAAGCTCACCAAGATTCATGAAGAACACACAGGACATATTTGCTGATCCAGGAGTTCAGATATAAAGAGAAGCCGTCATTCAAAAAATATTACAAACAATGTAAAAACAAAATCCTCAAGGTGCCCTAACACTGTCACTCTGAGCACCATATCATATCCTTGGAGTCCCATAATCGGGGCCAGACTCCTGGCAAGGCCACCGAGGCCCAGCCTCGGGGCGGCACTGAGCAGATGGGCGGCACAGGTTTGAATCACCCGACAACCGGAACATGGAGTTCCGGGCACCGGGCGGTAATTTACTTTCTACATTTAGCCCTGCTGTGCACAAGCAGAACTAAATGTAGAATAGGAGAAATTACTTGTTTCTTTACGTTGTCGCCGAGAACACTTGTAATTAGACTGCCGGAAAAATAATAAGTAATAATAATTACATGAAAAAATTAAGTAAATAATGAAGTAAAAAATTGTAAGAAAAAATAAAAAAATACGAAAATAATTATAAATAAAAAAT
>NW_017306381.1:1962886-1966444 GCF_000935625.1 Nanorana parkeri | reverse complement strand
TTGCACGGCCTTCCAATCTTCATCTAAAGCCTTTGGCCCGATTGACAGCCTTGATAAAGTTCAGCAGAAAGGCTAAGCGGCTCCATTTTCAGCTTAGGGTTATACGACTATACGACACTCACTTCCTGGCGGCCCCACAATGTGAAGACCCTCCGATCCCAGAAAATATATACACAAGCTCCCTTTTCCTGTACCACCGACATGTGAATCAGAGACTAGTTACAAAGGGAGGCAGTACGGTTCCAACACAAGAATACCCGAGCAAGGGGCAATGGGACTTTTTCGTTCTGCTACTTCAATGGATTCACGCAGAAACATTTAAAAAAATGTACAAATAAATGTTTTGATTGTACAATAAATAAATAAAAATTCCCATGGGCCTTGTTTACACGGTAAGCAGACTCTACAGCCCCTCTGTAAAGCAGTCTGCGGTGGATCACTTTTTCGGAAGGCGCCTCCTGAATTTTGCTCTATCTCAGTGGGGATTTTGCATTGCAGTTCCGCTGCAACTCATCTATGAAGGCTGCTCCGGCCTTGTTGATCCCAAAACAGTTACAATACAATTCAAGACACGAGGGTTAGGAGGGCTCTGCTCATGTGAGCTTACAACCGCTCTGTTTTTTTCACCTCCCTTTAGCCCGGGCCAAGCTGGCCAGAAAAAAAAAAAAAAAAAGCGGGAGTTACGCTGGACATACATTATTTGATTATATTTCCGTTCAGCCGGCAGGAAAATGTTAAAGTAAATGTAAATCCAATCAAAAGTAAATTCTAATATTTTTAAATGTGCAATAATACACAATGATCCTGCCATGGAGGTCCCTGTTCAGGCACTTCCTGTTTTAGGGCGACAGCAGTGGAGGAACTATCGCCATAGCAACACAGGCAGCTGCTATGGAGCCCGGGGCAGAGGGGTGCCTGGCCAGGACGAGGAACAAAGGGGTCCCCCTGATGCCGTGCGGGCCGCCATGGCATTGTCCCGGTCAGTGACAGCCAGCAGCTGAGGTGGAGGAGGCGGGGCCCGTAGGCGGAGAAGGCTGACAGGTAAGAGGTGTGCAATGGTGTGACCAGCCCACCTGAGACCCCGCAGAGCCCACCATAGAGAGTCTATGGTGGCCTCTGCAGGATCACTCTCAGGTGGGCTCTGCGGGATCTCAGGGGGCGTAACTAGAAATCACAGGGGCCCCATGAAATTTTTTTGCTGTGGGGCCCTGTGATTTCTAGTTACGCCCCTGGGTGACAGCCCTCTGTCTTCCATTTGTGCTCTTGCGTTGTCACCCTGTCACACGGGCTTCTGATGCAGAATACCAGTGGCTGCATCAGCACACATTACACAGGCATGGCTCCACTGTTGTCACCAATCAGGAAACCGGCACTGAGGAATGCCATGCAGCCATCACTGGAGGCCATGTCCATAGTGAGTGCATGCAAAGTGGTTGCAGGAGATCAGCAGCTCTGAGATGTAACAAAAGGTGAAGACAATATTTGATTCGAATACGCAGAGCTTTATTCAGCTTCAGTTTACACCGATAATATTGTCCTTAAAACAAACCAAGTCAGTATAAAGAGTTAACAGTCCCACCCCTGGGATTACCCGGATACTGATGGGGGTGTAAAGGGTTAATATTAATATGCTCTGCCCAGCAGGGATTATTATAATCTGGGAATTGTTGTGATTGCCGGGCTTGGCTTCCGCGAGTGTTTCTGTAGTAACTGTGTGAATGGAAAGCGTTAGAAACACCCGGCCCGTTATGTATCGTTCACATCACCTCCCTGTTGTATCTGAGGCTGGGCCGTACTTCCCCCCCGGGCACTTTTATCGGGTTGCCCCCTAAACCCATATATGCTTGTAGTCACACTGCACACTAGGCTGGGCTCACACCTAGTCCTATCGAATTTGAGCGTTTGTTGCGCGTTTCGTGTCGCGCGTTTTTTACAGCGATTTGCGGCTAAAAAAAACGCACGACAAACGCGTGTTTCCGAGGGCTACCTGGCTGTATCCCAATGGAAACGTGCGACAAAAACGCCCCAAAGAAGCTCTTGTACTTCTTTGGGCGTAGGATGTTTTGTAGCGCGTTCATATGGCCTGTAATACGCCCAGGTGTGAACCATACCTGTAGGAAATAATGGGATATCGGTGTTTGAGCGTTTTGCAGAGCGTAGGAACGCGCTATAAAACGCCCAGGTGTGAACCGGGCCTTAGATATTGGACTTGTATAATGGTCTACTACATGGAGCCAAAAAAAATCACAGGATAGGCCGCTAACCCTACGGGCCTGTGTTCTTCTTTACGGTGCATTCATGTCATGCGTTGCATTGGAGTCACCTATTTAAAATGAATGGGCTGCCAATGCACCCAAATTGCATATGACCCTTTTTTTGTAACACAGTGCCCGGTTACCCCCCCCCCCTTCCCCCGTGCTTCAAAGCCGGTGCATTTCCATAGTGGGTTAGGGTTCCATTTATCCTATGCATGTTATGTGCATTACCTTACCACATGCACACATGCAGTAACCTGCCTAACAAGCATTGCATTGGTCCTCAAAAATGATGAGCCTGGGCTTGGTGCGGTCGCCACTCAAAACTCTGCCTGCCAGCCACTCCTCCTGACCTCATCGGTTGTGCAGAGATGTATTCCCCCGTCCCACAGCTATACTTCCCTGTCCTTTCCCAAATGACCTCTGCACCTGTCTCACCCCCACCCCCTGCCTCGGTGTCAGCTCCCTGACCCAGCATCTCCGGGTCCCGCTCTGACACCGACGCCAGAACCGCCACCACAGATTGGGTCAGGAGAAGGGGGTGGCGGTCAGAGTTTTGAGCGGGCTCAAGGGGAATTGGTTTTGCACCAAGCCCAGGCTCATCACTAGTCATATCGAGGAGCGTGCGAGGAGCGGCAGCCAGGGGAGGGAGTAAGGAGACTGGCTATAGAGGACTACAAATCCCAGCAATATAAGATACAGCAATGCAAAATTATATGAAGCCACATAGTCTGTTGTTCTGGGGTGGCACCCTGATGTCTGCAGGGTCTCAGGTGGCGTGTGCGGGCTCTCACCAGTGAAGGCTATAGGCTGATGCGGCTGCCTGAGGTCCTGCGCTTGCTGGGGACCTCAGCAAAAAAGTTTAAGTGCCGGCATTGGCACTTAGTATCGTGTGTCCGGGGGTCAGTTGGACTGAAACTCGGATGCAGGACTCAAAAACCGGACTGTCTGGGCGAATCCGGGACAGGTGGCAACCCTAGTTGGAGGGGGTCCTCATACTTCTGCCCATACAGTTAGGCCTTGTTCACACCAAGCGCAGAGCAGTTGCAGACCGCATCAAAACTGCATCCAATGTATTCCAATGGTATTTTTTGCTCCAGTTCACATCGCAGCGTGCAGGTCCAGAGCAGGTGAAAAAACTGCAGCAGGCCCTATTTTACCTGCTCTGGATCTGCAAACGCATGCAAATGCCTGGAACGCACTGAAAGCCCATTTTAAACTTTTTTTTAAAAAATGTTGTTTTTTTTAAAAGCCAAAAACGCATCTGAAAGACTAGCGTGCGTGTGCAGAAACCTGACCGGAT
>NW_017306381.1:1960788-1962417 GCF_000935625.1 Nanorana parkeri | reverse complement strand
GGATCTGCTCTGCATTTGGTGTGAACAAGGCCTTAGGGTTGATGGTCAGGCGTCCATGTAGTGTATAGTCCTAAAAGGTTATTTACAATTTACACAATTGCCATCAATAAATGTGTGTAAATCACTTGGTGAATCGTTGGCGCATACACACGCCGGTAATAAATAAAGATGAATAATGTTCTATGGCAGTCTGGGGTACATGTTGTGTATATTGAGGTGATTGTCACTGAGGACTGTCCATTGGACACCATAGAGACTGTGCACCTGCAGCGTCCAATGATGGAAATCCCGCCCTTGACAGAGTGTTTCCCCCCCACCCGCAGCTCAGCAGTGAAGGGTTAATAGGAAGAAGTGCTGCACACCAGGGAATCATTGTGCATTAGGACAAGGTCAGAGGAACGCAGGCTGACTGCTGCTGAGAGAAAGCTCGTTATGTGAAGGACGTTATCTCTGCACAGGATGGAGGAAAAGCTTTTCCCGTTCTGCTATATTTAGCCGGCGCATGTTAAAGTAGATCAAAAATCAATGGCGTAGAAGCTTTAACGTGTCCGTGTCATTATACATATAACTCCCGATATATCCTATATTTCCCCCAGGGGGCCTGTGCACACTATAGCGTGTTTAATGCATGAGATCCATACGCTTTCAGCATGTCATTGCACAGTACACAGTACAACACATGCATTCCCAATGCTAACCCAACACAGGCATGCGTGTGCTGTCTTGTCGTGCAATGAAAAAAAGCATGCAATACTTTTGTCACTGCATGGTGCTGCAACACATATTGTTGTGCCGCCACACATTACATGGTGCTGCAACACATATTGTTGTGCTACCACACGTTGCATGGTTCTGGAAACCATATTGTTGTGCTGCCACACATTGCATGGTGCTGCAACACATATTATTGGGCTACCACACGTTGCATGGTGCTGCAACACATTTATGTGCGGCCACAGAGTGCATGGTGCTGCAACACATATTGTTGTGCCACCACAGATTGCATGGTGCTGCAACACATATTGTTGTGCTGCCACACGTTGCATGGTGCTGCAACACATATTGTTGTGCTACCACACATTGCATGGTGCTGCAACACATATTGTTGTGCCGCCACACATTACATGGTGCTGCAACACATATTGTTGTGCCACCACAGATTGCATGGTGCTGCAACACATATTGTTGTGCCACCACAGGTTGCTTGGTGCTGCAACACATATTGTTGTGCTGCCACACGTTGCATGGTGCTGCAACACATATTGTTGTGCTACCACACATTGCATGGTGCTGCAACACATATTGTTGTGCCGCCACACATTACATGGTGCTGCAACACATATTGTTGTGCTACCACACGTTGCATGGTTCTGGAAACCATATTGTTGTGCTGCCACACATTGCATGGTGCTGCAACACATATTATTGGGCTACCACACGTTGCATGGTGCTGCAACACATTTATGTGCGGCCACAGATTGCATGGTGCTGCAACACATATTGTTGTGCCACCACAGATTGCATGGCGCTGCAACACATATTGTTGTGCTGCCACACGTTGCATGGTGCTGCAACACATATTGTTGTGCTACCACACATTGCATGGTGCTGCAACACATATTGTTGTGC
>NW_017306381.1:1951324-1960227 GCF_000935625.1 Nanorana parkeri | reverse complement strand
CACAGGTTGCATGGATGCGCACCCAACATTGTTGTGCGGCCACACGTTTCATGGTGCTGCAACACATATTGTTGTGCTACCACACATTGCATGGTGCTGCAACACATATTGTTGTGCCGCCACACATTACATGGTGCTGCAACACATATTGTTGTGCTACCACACGTTGCATGGTTCTGGAAACCATATTGTTGTGCTGCCACACATTGCATGGTGCTGCAACACATATTGTTGTGCTACCTCACATTGCATGGTGCTGCAACACATATTGTTGTGCTACCTCACATTGCATGGTGCTGCAACACATATTGTTGTGCTACCTCACATTGCATGGTGCTGCAACACATATTGTTGTGCTACCTCACATTGCATGGTGCTGCAACACATATTGTTGTGCTACCTCACATTGCATGGTGCTGCAACACATATTGTTGTGCTACCTCACATTGCATGGTGCTGCAACACATATTGTTGTGCTACCTCACATTGCATGGTGCTGCAACACATATTGTTGTGCTACCTCACATTGCATGGTGCTGCAACACATATTGTTGTGCTACCTCACATTGCATGGTGCTGCAACACATATTGTTGTGCTACCTCACATTGCATGGTGCTGCAACACATATTGTTGTGCTACCTCACATTGCATGGTGCTGCAACACATATTGTTGTGCTACCTCACATTGCATGGTGCTGCAACACATATTGTTGTGCTACCTCACATTGCATGGTGCTGCAACACATATTGTTGTGCTACCTCACATTGCATGGTGCTGCAACACATATTGTTGTGCTACCTCACATTGCATGGTGCTGCAACACATATTGTTGTGCTACCTCACATTGCATGGTGCTGCAACACATATTGTTGTGCTACCTCACATTGCATGGTGCTGCAACACATATTGTTGTGCTACCTCACATTGCATGGTGCTGCAACACATATTGTTGTGCTACCTCACATTGCATGGTGCTGCAACACATATTGTTGTGCTACCTCACATTGCATGGTGCTGCAACACATATTGTTGTGCTACCTCACATTGCATGGTGCTGCAACACATATTGTTGTGCTACCTCACATTGCATGGTGCTGCAACACATATTGTTGTGCTACCTCACATTGCATGGTGCTGCAACACATATTGTTGTGCTACCTCACATTGCATGGTGCTGCAACACATATTGTTGTGCTACCTCACATTGCATGGTGCTGCAACACATATTGTTGTGCTACCTCACATTGCATGGTGCTGCAACACATATTGTTGTGCTACCTCACATTGCATGGTGCTGCAACACATATTGTTGTGCTACCTCACATTGCATGGTGCTGCAACACATATTGTTGTGCTACCTCACATTGCATGGTGCTGCAACACATATTGTTGTGCTACCTCACATTGCATGGTGCTGCAACACATATTGTTGTGCTACCTCACATTGCATGGTGCTGCAACACATATTGTTGTGCTACCTCACATTGCATGGTGCTGCAACACATATTGTTGTGCTACCTCACATTGCATGGTGCTGCAACACATATTGTTGTGCTACCTCACATTGCATGGTGCTGCAACACATATTGTTGTGCTACCTCACATTGCATGGTGCTGCAACACATATTGTTGTGCTACCTCACATTGCATGGTGCTGCAACACATATTGTTGTGCTACCTCACATTGCATGGTGCTGCAACACATATTGTTGTGCTACCTCACATTGCATGGTGCTGCAACACATATTGTTGTGCTACCTCACATTGCATGGTGCTGCAACACATATTGTTGTGCTACCTCACATTGCATGGTGCTGCAACACATATTGTTGTGCTACCTCACATTGCATGGTGCTGCAACACATATTGTTGTGCTACCTCACATTGCATGGTGCTGCAACACATATTGTTGTGCTACCTCACATTGCATGGTGCTGCAACACATATTGTTGTGCTACCTCACATTGCATGGTGCTGCAACACATATTGTTGTGCTACCTCACATTGCATGGTGCTGCAACACATATTGTTGTGCCACCACAGGTTACTTGGTGCTGCAAAGCACTCCCACCTGGAGGATCAATGGTAGCACAGTCCACCTACCATACTCTGTGAGATAGCATGTCCAAAACGCACAGATCCTGTGTATTCAGTTCAACGCTATAGTGTAAACAGGCGCTGGGTCAGACACTTCTTGTTATAGGGTGACAACGGTCTCCTAGTTGTGCTCCTGCGTTGTCACCCTGTCATATGCACTACTGGTAGAGACTACATACACACATTGCTCAGACATGGCCCGCGGTAAGCCGGTCCACAGCAACGACATGTAGCCAACATTGGAAAGAGTGCATGTAGACAGGAAGTGGCTGAAGGCGATCAGCAGCGCTGAGATATATTTATTTCAGGCATTTAAGAAGCG
Source organism: Nanorana parkeri (assembly GCF_000935625.1). Taxonomy (NCBI): domain Eukaryota; kingdom Metazoa; phylum Chordata; class Amphibia; order Anura; family Dicroglossidae; genus Nanorana; species Nanorana parkeri. The sequence continues at coordinate 1,957,806 of NW_017306381.1, read as the reverse complement.
CTGACAATGAACACATTGCTTTCCATGCTATCGATTCATTCAGTCCCTGTCCTCAAGGAGTTTACCATCTAAAGTCCCCATCTTAGGGCCAGTTTAGGCCGGATCCAATTAACCTACCAGCATGTCTTTTGGAGCATGAGAGGAAACCCACGCCAGCACAGGGAGAGAATATAAACTCCAAGCAGATATTGTCCTGGTTGGGATGCGAACCGGGGAACCCCAGTGCTGCAAGGCAGAAGTGTTAACCACTGAGCCACTGTGCAGAAAAAGGTGAATAAAGAACATTCGTTCACGGCTCTGAAATGGAACAATTGCGGATATGAGATATGCTGAGAAAAGCAGATGAATAAGAGTCATCGGGACAGAATAACGGCAAGATATCGGGGCGCTGATACAAATCAGATCACACGCCATCAGACAACGATTGCTCCGTGTATAGGGAACATATGGGGTCAGACTACACAGACTTTTAGGACCAATTCACATGAGAAAAGGCCGGCGCGTACAGCTCTGTGCTGCGTGCACGGCCGTATGTACAGCTCTGTGCTGCGTGCACGGCCGTATGTACAGCTCTGTGCTGCGTGCACGGCCGTATGTACAGCTCTGTGCTGCGTGCACGGCCGTATGTACAGCTCCCGGGATGGACAGGTGCTGCGTGTGATTAGTACACAGCCCCCGTCCTTCTCTATGGGACTACGCGGCCGTATGCTGCCCCACGCTCACCCCACGTGCTGGTCCGTGCGGGTTCGGGTGTCCCGACTCGGACGTAGACAGGATCCATCCTGTCAGCGTACGAGTACGCTCACTCGCACGGACGTGTAGGGCGGCGTATGACCGCGTACTCCCGTACTAATCACACGCAGCACCTGTCCTTCCCGGGAGTTGCTCGATGCGGCCGTGCACGCAGCCTGGAGCTCTACGTGCCGGTCGATTCCTGTGTGAGTGAGGCCTTAATTGTGAGAGGTTTAACCTCTTGTTGGCCGTCACCTCATTGGCTGCTGCACTCTGACAATCAATACGCTGCTAATGAGATGACAATCAGCTCACGGTGAAATCGCTCAGCAGACAGGATTAAAGGGTCATTCCACCCAGAAGTGATACTGCTCCTATAAGCGGGGTCTGGTGTGCTAAGTCAGCCCCCGATTTCTCATACGTCTCTGATTCTCCCACAGTGAGGACTGGCCACCATATTTGCTCTGCTCCTGTCCACCAAGCAATGTTGGGTGTCCCTGGCCACCTTTGTGTCCCGGCTGCTCCTCCATAATGAACAAATGACCAGTTTCTATTGCTGTGGCTGGTGGGCGGAGCTCCCAACTCAGGCAATGGAGATCTCGGCAGTAGAACACTAAGGCCTCCGTGCACATGGGCACATTTAGCAGTGTACATTCCGGCCCCCGGATACACAGCTGGTGTGTATAGCCGCCCGTAGACATGAATGGCTGTGTGTGGGTGTACGGCGGCACGTGCATAAACCTCTGTATAGGGTACGGACGCATTCCCCGAATGTGGACGCACTGCCTATTAACACATGAATGGCAACCCAATGAAGGATTACAGTAGGAGTGCAGAATTCAGCGGCACTGCAGCAATGGGCATTATTGAGCCTGATGAAGGGGACCCTGCGCGGCCCCAAAAGCCCTTGTCTGTATGACATCAATAAAGTTGATTTGCACTGACATCTATCTTTGTGCTAGAGTGCTTGGTGACATTTGCAATTGATACTGCAGCGTACTACAACACACCTCTCATGCATTGTAACGTGCTATGTGAAAAGATGACCTGCCGACCCACATCGAGCCCATTCACACCATAGCGCTGCGCTAAACCTGTGGGATACATGCGTTTAGCACATGCTATCACACAGCTCAGCACGCTACAGCAATATCATGTGTTGCTTTGCCATGATAAGAAGTAATACTTGCACTACTGACACAACGCCCATTATTGTGGCACAGTGCTACTACCGGGAGGTGTGTTGGGGTCAGGATTGCCACCCGTATAGGATTCCCCCGGACAGTCTGGGTTTTGAATGCTTGTGTCCAGGTTTCATGGCAGCTGAAACCTAGACACAAGATTCCAGGCAGACAGGTGCCCCCCAACTAAGGCCCCGTTCCCACTGCGCGATATGCAAATCGCGCGTTTGTCGCGCGATTTGCATATTGCGCGACATCGCGAGATTTGCCGCGCGATGTCGCGTTCAAGCTTGCATTGAGCAAGCTTGAATCGCGGCTAAATCCGCTCCAAAAAGGGTCCTGCTGTAGCGACACACGACCCGCGACAGCAGGACCCTTTGCCCCATTGGATTGCATTGGAGCGCGATATCGCGCTACGGCAAGATATCGGGGCGCTGATACAAATCAGATCACACGCCATCAGACAACGATTGCTCCGTGTATAGGGAACATATGGGGTCAGACTACACAGACTTTTAGGACCAATTCACATGAGAAAAGGCCGGCGCGTACAGCTCTGTGCTGCGTGCACGGCCGTATGTACAGCTCTGTGCTGCGTGCACGGCCGTATGTACAGCTCTGTGCTGCGTGCACGGCCGTATGTACAGCTCCCGGGATGGACAGGTGCTGCGTGTGATTAGTACACAGCCCCCGTCCTTCTCTATGGGACTACGCGGCCGTATGCTGCCCCACGCTCACCCCACGTGCTGGTCCGTGCGGGTTCGGGTGTCCCGACTCGGACGTAGACAGGATCCATCCTGTCAGCGTACGAGTACGCTCACTCGCACGGACGTGTAGGGCGGCGTATGACCGCGTACTCCCGTACTAATCACACGCAGCACCTGTCCTTCCCGGGAGTTGCTCGATGCGGCCGTGCACGCAGCCTGGAGCTCTACGTGCCGGTCGATTCCTGTGTGAGTGAGGCCTTAATTGTGAGAGGTTTAACCTCTTGTTGGCCGTCACCTCATTGGCTGCTGCACTCTGACAATCAATACGCTGCTAATGAGATGACAATCAGCTCACGGTGAAATCGCTCAGCAGACAGGATTAAAGGGTCATTCCACCCAGAAGTGATACTGCTCCTATAAGCGGGGTCTGGTGTGCTAAGTCAGCCCCCGATTTCTCATACGTCTCTGATTCTCCCACAGTGAGGACTGGCCACCATATTTGCTCTGCTCCTGTCCACCAAGCAATGTTGGGTGTCCCTGGCCACCTTTGTGTCCCGGCTGCTCCTCCATAATGAACAAATGACCAGTTTCTATTGCTGTGGCTGGTGGGCGGAGCTCCCAACTCAGGCAATGGAGATCTCGGCAGTAGAACACTAAGGCCTCCGTGCACATGGGCACATTTAGCAGTGTACATTCCGGCCCCCGGATACACAGCTGGTGTGTATAGCCGCCCGTAGACATGAATGGCTGTGTGTGGGTGTACGGCGGCACGTGCATAAACCTCTGTATAGGGTACGGACGCATTCCCCGAATGTGGACGCACTGCCTATTAACACATGAATGGCAACCCAATGAAGGATTACAGTAGGAGTGCAGAATTCAGCGGCACTGCAGCAATGGGCATTATTGAGCCTGATGAAGGGGACCCTGCGCGGCCCCAAAAGCCCTTGTCTGTATGACATCAATAAAGTTGATTTGCACTGACATCTATCTTTGTGCTAGAGTGCTTGGTGACATTTGCAATTGATACTGCAGCGTACTACAACACACCTCTCATGCATTGTAACGTGCTATGTGAAAAGATGACCTGCCGACCCACATCGAGCCCATTCACACCATAGCGCTGCGCTAAACCTGTGGGATACATGCGTTTAGCACATGCTATCACACAGCTCAGCACGCTACAGCAATATCATGTGTTGCTTTGCCATGATAAGAAGTAATACTTGCACTACTGACACAACGCCCATTATTGTGGCACAGTGCTACTACCGGGAGGTGTGTTGGGGTCAGGATTGCCACCCGTATAGGATTCCCCCGGACAGTCTGGGTTTTGAATGCTTGTGTCCAGGTTTCATGGCAGCTGAAACCTAGACACAAGATTCCAGGCAGACAGGTGCCCCCCAACTAAGGCCCCGTTCCCACTGCGCGATATGCAAATCGCGCGTTTGTCGCGCGATTTGCATATTGCGCGACATCGCGAGATTTGCCGCGCGATGTCGCGTTCAAGCTTGCATTGAGCAAGCTTGAATCGCGGCTAAATCCGCTCCAAAAAGGGTCCTGCTGTAGCGACACACGACCCGCGACAGCAGGACCATTTGCCCCATTGGATTGCATTGGAGCGCGATATCGCGCGGTAATTTGCCGCGATATCGCGGGAATTACCGCGCGATAAATCGCTCAATGTGAACGGGGGTCTAAAAATAATCTCAACTGTGATCTTTACATATGAATAAGCCGCGATTCATTCTCCCCCCAAACAATTCTGTGCGTCGCTAGACAGTTCGGGTTTCGCTGGAAGAAAAGGTGGTAACCCTAGTTGGGGTGCCATTGAGTATGAACGGCAATGCAATGGACCAGCGCAAGTTGTGACTAGGCCCCGTGTGTGTGACTAGGCCCCGTGTGTGTGACTAGGCCCCGATTCAACCTGCTGGCAGCAAAAAAAAATAAGACACCAGTTTGGGGGCGGACCACCCCTTCTTTTTTAGAAATCCACCGCGGTCTCAGCCAAGCCTTGATGTTTATAGCAGCACTGTAAATGAATATTGATCTGCTCGGGGGGGCCAATACGTCAATTAGGGTCCCTGCGGGGACGGTCACACGTAAACACCATCAATTATCACATGGCTGCTTTGTCAGTCCCCTCCGCCTGTCCTCCGCAGTTTTCCCGGTTATGTAATATCCCCGCAGTGTCATTCATGTCGCCCTCATTGTTCCGCCATTGTTATCTGTCCGCTTCAATTTTCCTGAGTGCCCTGTAATGATTTTTAACAATCATAACAGACGGCCTTCCCGAGTTTGGACGCTCGTACACATTGGACCCCCCGCTTGCCGTATTACTGCAAGTGGAGCACCAATCTAGCTCCTGACCGGCTTCCTAATGGGCCATGTCTATGCAATGTACGTCAGCAAGGCCGCTTGTAGTCTCCAACACTCGTGTGACAACACAGGTGAGCAACTCGGAGGCAGGACGGGAGGGTTGTCATCTTAAACAGGAAGTGCCCGAACCTGGACTTTTATGGTGGGATCACCAGGGAGCAGCATGTTGTTTGGACTATATAGAGACAATGGGGGGAGTTCATAGAAACTGGAAAAGACAGAATCTAGAGCAGTTGCCCATAGTAACCAACTAGCTTCTCTCAAGATTCTGTAATCTGGGGCTGCACAAAAAAAAGAACACATCTGCATTCAATGTCATACATTTCTGTGTAATTTACATTGTACACGTGTAAACATTTGTGTAACATTTACATGCGTACAGCATATAGTGCAAATGTGCCCTACTGGCTGATAGGCAGCTCAAGCAGGAGGCACCATCTATTTAGCAACTAAATACCTAGGTGACATGAGCTGCCTGTATCCTAGCAACGACGTACCAAGTTGGCTCCAGCTGCCTGTGTCCAAGCAACACAGTACCTAGGTGGTTGGGTCCAAACCTAGGGGTGGCTGAGGCTGCCTACATCCTGGAAAAGAAGTACCTAGATGGTTGGGGATGCTGTTTCATAGCAACAACATATCTAGGTCGCTCTGGCTGCCTGTGTCCTAGAAATGAAGTACCTAGGTGGCTCTGGCTGCCTGTGTCCTAGCATTGAAGTACCTAGGTGGCACGGGCTGTCTGTGATCTAGCAACGAAGTACCTAGGTGGCACGGGCTGCCTGTGTCCTAGCATTGAAGTACCTAGGTGGCTCTGGCTGCCTGTGTCCTAGCATTGAAGTACCTAGGTGGCTCTGGCTGCCTGTGTCCTAGCATTGAAGTACCTAGGTGGCACGGGCTGCCTGTGTCCTAGCATTGAAGTACCTAGGTGGCTCTGGCTGCCTGTGTCCTAGCATTGAAGTACCTAGGTGGCTCTGGCTGCCTGTGTCCTAGCAACGAAGGATGCATGTCGGCCCTGAATGAGTCATTTATCTGAAGCCACACACATGCAAAATGACCTCGGTCAGTCATTCATAAGCATCCACAGCCTGGTGGGCTGTGTTAGTCTCGGACTTCTTTTATGCAAATAGTGAGATTGAGATCTCCCAACCACAATTCCCAACTCTGCTCCCTTTTTATGGGATGTCCTCGGCCATTTTTGTGTCGCCTCAGCTCCTCCTGTTGCACTCATCATAATAGAAAACAAGGGTAGCCTAACTTTGGCCTTCCTTACTAACCTAATTCTCCTTTCTCCCCTCCAGATGCATACTTACCTTGTAATTATGTCTACAGAACAGGAAGTCAAGGGAAATCTCCCCAATGGGAAACCCTACTGCTGATCTTCTGTGTGCAAGGCAGGAGACGCTGGGAAGATGGCCCTATAGAACCCTATAGGACAGTACTGTGCAGGTGCAGCTGGAGCAAGGATGATCAGCAGTGGAGGACATGT
>NW_017306381.1:1946059-1951229 GCF_000935625.1 Nanorana parkeri | reverse complement strand
GGGGGGGTAAAAGATCACAAGATTGGGAATATAATAATACACATTGATTGCAGTAACACACAGCGAAGGTGTGACTCCGGCCTGTGCACCGCACACGGCGACCTCCATTATTATTATCTGGAGTGCATCACCAAAGACTGACACGGAGAACCTTTCAAGCTCTTATGTGACAACACACAGGAAACGGATGCTGCAAACACACTCTGTCATCACCCTGACCTCAGCCCGTGAGGTCTGACCAGTTTGCATGGCCAGGAAGAGAAGTCGGAAGCCGCGCAGATTATTTCCTCCATGAAGAACGGGTTATGTTGGGGAGCAGGAACAGAAATGTTTAAAGGGGACACTGATTCCGGTGACAGCTGTCTAAGAGGGGATTTCCCTCTTACTTCCTGTTGTGTCTACAGGACAGGAAGTGAAGGGAAATCTCCCAAGTGGGACATAAAAGGAGGAAAAAACTTCCCTTGCAGTGGGGCGACAACTGTACTTCAAGGGTCAGCTGCTTGCATTTATCTAGGGGTATGGTATAAAATGCGAGGAAGCAATGTCAGTCCAGGAGAGGAGCCGGTACAACTGTACAAGACTGAAGGGGTGGCCGCAGGTTGGATATAAGACTGAAGGGGAGGCCGGAGGTCAGATAGAAGACAGGGGAGGCCGGAGGTTGGCTATAAGACTGAAGGGGAGGCCGGAGGTTGGCTATAAGACTGAAGGGGAGGCCGGAGGTTGGCTATAAGACTGAAGGGGAGGCCGGAGGTTGGCTATAAGACTGAAGGGGAGCCCGGAGGTTGGATATAAGACTGAAGGGGAGGCGGGAGGTTGGATATAAGACTGAAGTGGAGGCCCGAGGTTGAATATAAGACTGAAGGGGAGGCCCGAGGTTTGGATATAAGACCGAAGGGGAGGCCGGATAGAAGACTGAAGGGGAGGCCGGAGGTTGGCTATAAGACTAAAGGGGAGGCCGGAGGTTGGCTATAAGACTGAAGGGGAGGCCGGAGGTTGGCTATAAGACTGAAGGGGAGGTTGGATATAAGACTGAAGGGGAGGTTGGATATAAGACTGAAGGGGAGGCCCGAGGTTGGATATAAGACTGAAGGGGAGGCCGGATAGAAGACTGAAGGGAAGGCCGGAGGTCGGATAGAAGACTGAAGGGGAGGCCAGAGGTCAGATAGAAGACTGAAGGGGAGGTCGTAGGTTGGATATAAGACTGAAGGGGAGGCCGGAGGTTGGCTATAAGACTAAAGGGGAGGCCGGAGGTTGGCTATAAGACTGAAGGGGAGGCCGGAGGTTGGCTATAAGACTGAAGGGGAGGTTGGATATAAGACTGAAGGGGAGGCCGGAGGTTGGATATAAGACTGAAGGGGAGGCCGGAGGTCGGATATAAGACTGAAGGGGAGGCCGGAGGTTGGCTATAAGACTAAAGGGGAGGCCGGAGGTTGGCTATAAGACTAAAGGGGAGGCCGGAGGTTGGCTATAAGACTGAAGGGGAGGCCGGAGGTGGGCTATAAGACTGAAGGGGAGGCCGGAGGTTGGATATAAGACTGAAGGGGGGGGCGGGAGGTTGGATATAAGACTGAAGGGGAGGCCCGAGGTTGGATATAAGACTGAAGGGGAGGCCGGAGGTCGGATAGAAGACTGAAGGGGAGGTCGGAGGTCAGATAGAAGACTGAAGGGGAGGCCGGAGGTTGGCTATAAGACTGAAGGGGAGGCCGGAGGTCGGATAGAAGACTGAAGGGGAGGTCGGAGGTCAGATAGAAGACTGAAGGGGAGGCCGGAGGTTGGCTATAAGACTGAAGGGGAGGCCGGAGGTCGGATAGAAGACTGAAGGGGAGGTCGGAGGTCAGATAGAAGACTGAAGGGGAGGCCGGAGGTTGGATAGAAGACTGAAGGCAAGGATGGAGGTCAGATAGAAGACTGAAGGGGAGGCCGTAGGTTGGATATAAGACTGAAGGGGAGGACGGAGGTTGGCTATAAGACTGAAGGGGAGGCCGGAGGTCGGATAGAAGACTGAAGGGGAGGTCGGAGGTCAGATAGAAGACTGAAGGGGAGGCCGGAGGTTGGATAGAAGACTGAAGGCAAGGATGGAGGTCAGATAGAAGACTGAAGGGGAGGCCGGAGGTTGGATAGAAGACTGAAGGGAAGGATGGAGGTCAGATTTAACAAGCTGAGTGTCCAGGTCCCCTCCTCTGTGTAATTCATCCTGTTAGTTAGTTAGTCTTGTGTCAGCTGACATTGAGCTAGTTACTCGGTACGTCTTGTGTGTGCGGCTCACTCCTCTCCGTCATGTGTCTTCAGTTGTTGTCACATTCCTTTCCACATTACTTCCTGTTCCGTCTTCATGATACGAATGTCCCCGCACTCAGCTACACGCGGCACTCCAGAGATTCAGGAAATCACCTCCAGAGGTAATGAAATCACTCGTGTCACTGATGAAAAAGACGCTTCAACCTCCATTATTCCACCTGAAGAACCTGAACAAGGACAGTGATACATAGCAGAATGTCACACTATACAACGACGGCGGCGGCTGTATCATTATCTCGGGAAAGCTCAATAAATAAGAATTCCAGCCCAAAAAAAAGTGAAAGAAGAAAAGTGAAGAGCCCAAAAAAAGATAAAACAATAGAGCGGCTTCATCTGCAACACTCCCCTCAGGAGCTGTGTCCCCCCTGCAGTGCTTCTCTTCCACCACTAGATGTCCTTCTGGTTGAATGACAGCCAGCGTCGTTCCAATCACTTCTTCTCAGTCCAGGCTGTCACGGGCCCGCCCCCGGACTGTGATTGGACAATAAAGCAGATACACCCATCTTTCTGTCAATTTCCTGAGCCTCACCTCCCTCAGTGATCAGACGCCAGCAGCGCAATGTCAGCTTCATCTGTAAAAATGATTGTCTCCATCTATAAGTCGTGAGGAAGTGATGTCACTTGAATGGCGCCCCGATGCACGGCAGTGTAATGCTGTGTGCTGCGCTACCAATAAAGAGTCATGTGCAATTTTAGGCACGCTGGGGTGCATTGGCAGCCCATTCATTGTGAACAGTCTGCCTTACCACAACGCACCTGACATAACATGCGTGAATGCACTACAAAGACGTAAACGGGTCCTGAAAGCTGGAGCCCTGACAGACCGTCCAGCTAGTCCGGTGACCTGACTTTTTCTTACTGCAGTTAAGCAACAGAGCCTGGTCACCTCCCCTCCACCAGCCTAAAAGTGGCCAGTAAACGACTGATTAGGTCATCTCGCTGCTCTCCCCTCCTGTCGGCATGTTGCTGGTCAACACAACTCAATGCAGGACAGCTGAGTGGCCCCAAGTCCCAATTGCAGTGCTGCTGCCTATGTGGACACCTTGAAAGTGCACTGGGGGGGATTCTATAATATGTCATAATACAGTATAGTAGAATAAAATATGGGTGGAGCTGAGAACGGGATAAACATAAGATTAAATATAAGATGCCATGGGGGAGGGGGGCGGACGTAACAATGGAGCTGAGATAGAAGCATCACACTACAAGTTAATCATTTGGATATGTTCTATTCCAATATAAAGTCAGACAGGAGAGCAAATGAGAATTCCAACGCGTTTCGGGGGGCCTAACACCTCCACTTCATCAGGATCCGTGATTGAAAAAAAACACAGGTCCCATCCGCGGCAGAGGGACTCACAGTTCTCAATGGAGCACAAGGGCAGTGACATCACCACACTTGATGACCTCCTCCGGGCTCCATAACTGTGATATGGTCCTGGGGCAGGGAGGAAGAGACTGCAGGAGCCTGAGCATTGCACCCACCGTCACAAGGGGTGTGCGGCCCGCACCAGGTGACACCAAAATAACTGATAGTCATTTTGGTGTCACCCCCTCTGAAAAGTCGGTGATGGACTGAGAGCCCGACAGCTGTAGGAGAGAGGAGGGGACCCGGCGGCATACCTTATCCTGCCAGATGAACCTCCGCTTTTTGCTGGCGCCCATCACCAAGATGGCCGCCGGCAGTTAGCTGCATGTGATGTCATTACGTGCGATTCTACTGGACAGGGTCCAGCGCTGTCCATCCATCCATTCATCCATCAATCCATCAACCCAGCACTGTGCTGATGTAAGAGAAGGAAAGACAAGAACACAGGAAATGTTACATTTGGGTAGAGAGAGGAAGGGCATGGTGCAAAGTGGATGAAATAGATGGGGATGATGCAATGCAATGATGGAGGCAGGTGACACCCGGGGGCTCAGTGCATGATATTAGGGGGTAAAGGGTAATTTGGGGGGTAATAGAACAGCTGGAGTCAGCACAGAACCCCCCTGAGTTAATACGGTAATTAAAGATGGGGAACCCAGCTAAAAGGTCGGGGAAGAGGGAAGGTGCGCGTCTACTCGCGGTGGTACGGTAGCACGTAGCCCGGTCCGGAGATGTCAGAGCTGAGGAGTGACAGGCTGATTCCGCGGCCGGTGATTGGCGGGAGGCTGCTGGTAGGCGGGGAGATCAGCGGGCGGTGTATATAAGGCGGCTCCGTGGTGATCCGAACACTCTGCAGCAGGACAGTTTGAGAAACAGGTGAGTGCTCCGGGCATGGGCCTTGTTGGGGGCGGGTTTGCATGGAGGTCGATGGGTGGTGGCTGTACTACCCATGGCATGTGGTTTAAGCCTAAGTGCCCATGTGTGCAGCCAGTGCGTTGGCTGTGTGATGGGTTTTGTATCTCAATGTAAAATGCATATTAATTAATGGCTCTCTGTTCTATCAAAGCAGAAACTACAGGCAACTATCATCATGGTTAACATCGGTGTGAACGGGTGAGTTTGGTTGATGCATAAAAGTCTGGTTACCCTCCGCTGGCGTGCTGCGTCTTTACATATAATGGGCCTCATCCTCCTGTGCTTTCAATGAGATGCGTCATTTACCATAGAACATGTCAGTCCTGTGGCTATAGCCTGCAATGGGTGGCATCTGGCCCTATGCCAAGCCTGCCACCCAAGGCTATGTTATAACCTGCATGAATGGGGCGAGGCGGTATAATGTTGCTGCGCTCTACTTGTCTGTCTTTTCAAGCAAAGATAAAAATTCAACTTGATTTGGTATAGGAAGGCGAGTCGTTTCCTACATTTGTTTGCAAGGGGAAGTTGCAGTCGTAATGGGCTGGGGGTACAGGGGGGGGGTTGGAACAGTTGTGGGCTTGGCAGGGT
>NW_017306381.1:1945598-1946012 GCF_000935625.1 Nanorana parkeri | reverse complement strand
GTTTGGCATTGTTGGGGTCCCTCTTTGTTGCATGCAATGCATGACTGCCTAGATCCATAATGGTGATGGTTGTAGACATCTACACGGCTTTAGGATAATGCCTTCAATCCAGCCTCCCCCTTCTGGGATTTGCAACCTGATACTCAGTAATTGTCTACTTGCATTTGTAAGATTGCAAAAAAGGCTTCCAGGACATCCTTGTCTCTGGAGGGCTTGTGGTCCTTCTGCTGCTTTGCATCATACCTGCTCCATGCAGGGGTGTGTCTCCTCTGGGGGGGGGTGACGACAAGCTGTGTGCATTTCCCCACCTCCTCTCAGTTACTGAATCACTCGCTTACACAAGAGCGCAGGAGCTGACTCACGTCCGCCTCTCGTGGTCTGTCTGCACGTACTCGCTCTGAGCGATGGGGGGGG
>NW_017306381.1:1943862-1945406 GCF_000935625.1 Nanorana parkeri | reverse complement strand
GGGTGTCCCTAGGCATCTAGGTATGAAGCTTTGGAAATTCTGACTCCTCCGCAGAGGACGCGGCTGCTATGCTGATACTGTAACCGATAAAACGACGTCCTTCCAAAAGCAGAGTGTCCTTTTATCTCCTCCTGCCCTTTCCTAGCAGTGTAAAGTAGGTCTATTTATAGCCCAACGCCAGCTGCCTGGCTTGGGGAGGGGGGCCGGTTCCTTGTCCTAGTTACTGGGGTGTGTAATTTGGCTGAATTTCTTTTCTCCAATAACTGACACCGGATCCTAGACACTGGCCAGCCTTTGTCCCCTCTCCTGGCTCATTAGAGTCGTGGCACCTTCCTGTTTGCCTGCATTTTGCACGCTCAGCCGGTGAACTTTGTCTTCGCCGGGAGGTGTGTTCAGTCGGCTTTTTTTTCCTTTTGTACGTCATGCCTGCGGGGCATTGGACTTCCAGCATGTTAGGCTGTAATAACAAGTTGTTTTTGGGTGTCTGGGAAAAGCTTGCGCAATTGGCCATTCAGTCTGGCTGCGTGCTGACCCAGCACTTGTAGTCTCGGATAGGCGAAGGTCATTGAGGTGAGCGACTATTGGAAAATGTCGGCATTTCTTTTACAACTGGTAACATTGAGGCTGTTTGCTAATCTTGGGTCACCTGGACCAAACAATAAAAGTACAAATTAATAGTGTAAACTACAATGACCATGTGACTTCCTTCCCCTCCCCAAATCGGTGTTCTCATCACCCCAGCAAATATCTTTTGGTATATAAACCAAATCTAATATTGCACTTTACCAGTTCCTAGACATGCTGGCTGCATGGCCTATTTTAGACTTTTTCCCCTGGAGATCCAGCCAGTAACGCCTCCTGTGCCAGGGTGACAACCCACCGGTTGTACTGCATCAATTAAGGAGCAGTGTTGTCGTCCTGGGCTGCTCTCCTGATTAGGACTACAGGTGCCCCCCTAGTGTCGTATGGTAAGAAGGTGCCCTGTAGTTACAGAAAATGGCTGAAGCTTTGTTTACATTCCACTCCACAGGAAGTTAAGGACAGGATTTGTGGCAGGATCAACAGGTTTTCTGTAGCAGCCAAAAATGCAGCAACACCATGAAGTGAATTTTCTGCAAAGGACTGGTAGACTGCAATATGGCCTTCACCCACTAAATGTCAAATGGGCCTATTAATTGCTTATAGTAACCTCATGTGAATGTCAGGGTGAAGCAAACAGTTTGCTTTAGTCTTCTTCATTCCTGTCCCCCCAGCGTACACCCTGCCAATTCTGTCATTGATGATGGCATTTAGATGCCATGCCCAGCACTTCCAAGGTGTGGATGAGCATGTGATGGTCACGTGACTCCTCTTTCTATACCCCCTGTGTAAGCATGGACTCTGGTGACTTGTAGCTTACACAGGGCAATTCCTGCCAAGACCTCTCAAGACTGGCAGACTGAGCATGGCCCAACTGTTCATCTGTATCTGTCTACACCTAGATGTGCTGACACAACTCCTCCATATCTACATCTTTTCCTTCATTGGTAACCCCCCCCCCCCCC
>NW_017306381.1:1940224-1943733 GCF_000935625.1 Nanorana parkeri | reverse complement strand
CCCTCTCTCTCTCTTTCTCCTCCTTCTGCCCCCCCCCCCCCCCCCAAAGAGAAATTGCGCCTGCAGTATCTATGCCTCCAGAGCAAGCAGGAGCTGTCATAACATGTATGCTTGGCCTAGAGCATATCATGCAGAAGCTGGCAACCCTCCTCATGGGTATCAACATGGAGGCTTGGCCTGGCATACGTGATTCAGAAGCTGCCTTTTACATGACTTCAGATTAATTCCACAGTTAGAACAGATGGTGGGTTTTTTCCTAACCAAATGCAGAATTTCCAACAGAGTAGGTGTTTAGAACATCCTGTCCCATCACGCATTTAATACTAGGCAGTCTGCATGTGTGAACAGCAGGGCTTCTTGGCTTCTGGTTATTATGAACGTGCTCAATTGGTCCAGATGTATTGAAAATGTTGAATGCTATCTTGCATGCCTTCATGGGGCTGATTAGTTGTAGCAGCGAGAGAAGCTACACAAACCAGCACCATGCTACTTTAGTGTTCCATTAGAGACCATACAGTGGCCAAGGAATACGGCTGTTAAGGACATGTTGGGTTCATGTCAATCCTCCAGTTGTGCAAGAAATGTTGTATTTTAAGTTGGTACAGGATTATCCCAACTGTCACAGGGAACGCAGATCAGTGTAGACCCAACACACTTGACTTGGTCAGCTTCCTGAAATGGGGTGACCACTCTATCTGTGCCATGTTGTTGGGATCTCCACTGTCCAGGCTTGGTAAAATTATGGGTGGCCTTTATTGAAGATGACCTTTCCCACATGTGACGGTTTCCATTCCAATGTTTGAAGTGAGGCCAGCTGTCTTTAAAGGTCCCAGCAGTCTTTTGTTGGGTCTCCCATTCAAATGCCACTACTGAAACCTGCCATGGTTACTGGGAACACTCCTATCAAGCATTGTCTCTTGTAGGAAAGTCTGCCCAAAGGTCCTGATGGGTCTCTCCCTTGAAGTATCTCCTATAGGGTTGGAGGGTTCTGGGAGCTAGGTTAGAGGGGGCCTTATCTCCTAAGCTTGGTGAACACTCGGCTTTCCTAAATGTGCAGCCTTTACTCATTTGGTAATTAAACCCAGTGTGTTGTCATGTACTTCCATCCATGTTGCAAGATTTGTTTTCTCATGCCTGCTTTTTATTTTTAGATTTGGCCGTATCGGGCGTCTGGTGACCCGTGCTGCTTTTGAGTCTGGAAAGCTCTCAGTTGTTCACATCAATGACCCCTTCATTGACGTGGACTACATGGTAAGTGAACTTTTTGATATTGTCTATGGAGTGACATTGATTAGCTTCCATAGTCATCAAGTCAGTTTTGCTCAATACATGGTCCCCCAACTGAGTACTGTGGTTCACACAGGTGGCCACTACAGTTCATCAAATGAGACCACACAGTGCAAGGCATGTGACACTCTTGGGGCTGTTGGGTGCTGGAGACTTATCGTAGCTCGGCAGATCAGGCAGCCAGAGGCAAGCATGTAATACATTTTATGGGTCCTCAATATCACTTAGATAACCTATTTGGTGGGCCCATTCATTTAGTTGTCTATGGTTTAAACTTCATGCTGTAGGTGGTGACTGAAGTTTGGGTTGTATTGCTGGTTACAGCCTAAAGGGCTACAAGATTGATTCAACCAGAGTTGCCTTTCTTTCTTAGGTTTACATGTTCAAGTATGACTCCACTCATGGACGCTTCAAGGGGGATGTGAAGGCCGAGGGTGGCAAGCTGGTCATCAATGGCAAAGCCATCACCGTGTCTCAGGAGTAAGTTGATATGGCTTAATAAAATTGGACTGATCTGGGTGCAGCTGGTCTTGGGGGTTTATCTAAACCCAAGAACAAAGTAATCCCAGCTTACCTGTCCTTGGATATGGTGGCTGCAGGTTTTTTTAGGCCTTTTCCTCACTGGTGATCCTTTCCAGTATGTACTCTTGTCCTGGGGTGACGGCAATCTATAGCAGAGGGCAAGGTGTTGTAGCTTGCAGGGAAATCCAAATCCGCATCTGCATCCACATAACTTGAGTCTTGTGAGCCGAAGAGCTCTGCTGATGTACCATATAAACCTTTGCTGTACACATGAGCATTTGTAAGACATGCTGATCTTTCTAATAAGAGGCCAGCACTGCAAGAGATGGCAAACTGTTCTTGGTTAGAGGGAGGACAGTGTCCTTCAAAATTACTCTGCAGTCTATAATCCTATTCAGGACTGGTCCACTGTAGAAAGTGCCTTCCAGCTCCACCTCCTGGCTGCAAGTGGTATCACACAAAATGTAAAACTCTAAAGCAAAACACAAGCCCAGAACTAGTAATGCTTGAGTCATTCAGTAAATGGTAGCTTGGCTTTCAATCTTCTGGCCATGCAGATGGGGAGGGAGCAGAGGTAGTTGGTCACTGGGATGGGTGGTGGGGAGATGAGACCTTAACATGTTAGTTGCAGCAGAGACATTGGGGCTGTACAGTTTGGCAGAGCTAAATAAATCTCAGGACTAGGTGTATTAATACTAATTCTATGGCAGGGAAATATTTCCAGCTTTAAAGATAAATCTCTGGTAAAACATGTTGGGCCTGTCCTGGTGTACCTCCCCATCAAACAAATGCCAGTGGCATGCCAGAACAAGTAGGCAGGTTCTGTGCTGGCTGATATTCTGGGTCAGGGACTCTTGAAAGCACCAGATGGCCATTTTCAGCAGGCAGTTGAACCCTTTTATATGGTCTGTTCAAGTTTCCTCCCAAATCTCTGCTCTGCAGTTTCTCAGATTTGTTTTCCTTCTAGACGGGATCCCAGCGCCATCAAATGGGGAGGTTCTGGTGCCGACTATGTGGTGGAATCTACCGGTGTGTTCACAACAATTGACAAGGCTTCTGTAAGTACACTTCAAGGGGTCAATCTGTTCTATGCTGTCTGAAAATTTGCACTGTGCAGTCACTCTGATCCCAACTTCAGGGTGTCCAAAATTGGCTTCCCTTCTGAATATTGTGCTGGCTTTAATGTTTGCCCCTCTGTGCCTCAAGTCAGTCGGGTGATCTCTGCAGGCCTTGTAGTCGCAAAGCCAGTGTCTGCCTAGGAGTAAAGTCTAAGGCCCGGTTCACACCTGGGCATTTTACAGCGGGTTCCTACGCTCTGTAAAACCCTCAGCATGTGAAAGCCAATGATTGCCTATGGGCATGATTCCCACCTGGGCGTTTTACAGTGCGTAGGAACACGCTGCAAAACGCCCTACGCCCAAACTACAGGAGCTTCTTTGGGGCGTATTTGCCACTCGTATCCATTGGGATACAGACAGGTAGCCCTCGGAAACCTGCATTTGTCGCACGGTTTTTACAGTGAATCGCGGTAACGCGCTGTGTGACAAACGTGCATGTTCAATACGCTTAGGTGTGAACCCAGCCTAATGATGACACCTGTCATTATCAGACTCCAAAGCTAATCATGCCCTGCAGCTTTAGGGTCTGATGTTACAGGCTTGGCACCTTGACCAATGGGGGGGGGGGGGGGGGGTGGGGGG
>NW_017306381.1:1929149-1940086 GCF_000935625.1 Nanorana parkeri | reverse complement strand
GGTGTGGTTTTTCAGGGTGTGGACCGGGAGGGGTGGGGGGGGGGGGGGGGTGGTGATGTCCTTGCACGATGCGATTGTCAATACTGGATATTTTGAAGGGTAATGCTTTGGAGTAGAAGGGGAGTGTGGATCTACTTTGAAAAGACTCTATTGCATTTACAGATTGCCTTTGCGTATGATCAGTGGTGTAACAATCACCATAGAGACCCAGGGGCCCGGGCCCTGTCAGGGCATCCCTCTGATGCTTTGTGGCCTGCCATGGCATGTAAGGGTGCTAGCTGTCACTGACGCAGCTCAAACAGCTGTGAAGATCACTGACAACCTGTCAGTGATGTGTGCAGTGGCCACAGTGCGTTTCCACTCACAGCTGCTGCGGAGCTGTCAGTGACAGCCAGCACCTGTGGCGGAACAGGCCGGCGTCCGCAGTGAAGGAGGTGCGGCCCACCTAAGAGCAACCCTACCTCTTAAATCTAAGACATCACAGGGCCCCATACAAAATGCTGCTATGGGGCCCTGTGATTTCTAGTTACGCCCCTGTGTATGATCTTTCTCATATCATGCAGTGCTTGTAGTTGAATTGTAAGACTTCTCCCTTCCGCTTATCAGGCTCACTTGAAGGGAGGTGCCAAGCGTGTAATCATCTCTGCTCCTTCCGCCGATGCCCCCATGTATGTCGTTGGTGTCAACCATGAATCCTATGACAAGGCAAACAAAGTTATCAGGTAAGTGATTCCTGTGTGGCAACCTTCTAGAGACCCTGTAGCCATCTTATTCTGTCAGCACTCTCCCCACTGCTGTAAATGACTTGGTTCTTCTAGCTGTGGGGCAACATGTGAGCTCCCACATCAGTGCTCAGGCCCAGTGGCCTATCTGTCTCAGCAGGCACAGGGTATGTTGGTGGCTGTGAGGAAGAAGAGGGGCACTGAAATGCAGAGTATTGGTGGTTTGGGTGGGCTTGTTTCATGTAATACAGTAATTACCCTAGTCCTCAGACCTGTGGTAGCCACCTCTTGACCCTCATCCCAGAATGTGGACAGGCCCTCTGTCCAACTACCATGTGGCACCAATAGTGGCCTTTGGTCCTGCATTGCCCATGAAGGCCAAAAACTGCTCTAGTGGTCATGTGGCTTCTTACTTGTGCTGTACTGATGCGGGCACACAACTAACTAGGTGTGGTCATAGCTTGCAACCATGATATGCAAATCGAATGACAAATAGGCCATTTTGGGGAATCTTGAGTTCTTTGTTGGCAATGGATATTAAACTAATGCTGAGTATGGGTCAGGCTAGACTAACACTGCACTACTCTCTTGCAGCAATGCCTCCTGTACCACCAACTGCCTGGCTCCTCTTGCAAAGGTCATCAATGACAACTTCGGCATTTTGGAGGGCCTGATGGTAAGTCTTCAGATGTGAATCGTGATGGTCTGTGCTGTGCTCCATTGTGGTAAGGGTAACCCTGATCTGACTGTCCTTACCTTCCAGACCACTGTCCATGCTTACACTGCTACACAGAAGTGTGTGGACGGACCATCTGGCAAACTGTGGCGTGACGGCAGAGGCGCCGGCCAGAACATCATCCCAGCATCCACTGGTGCTGCCAAGGCTGTTGGCAAAGTCATCCCTGCCCTGAATGGGTATGTTAGTCTTCTGATGCAGTCAATGTGCCAAGAAACAGATGACCTATGTCCTCTGCACGCTAGGCCAACTTCTTGGAGTACTCAACTCCAAGGCCGTTCTGTTTTCTGCAGTACAATGCCAGATTATTATTTATTATTGTACAGGATTTATATAGCGCCAACAGTTTGCGCAGCGCTTTACAATATAAGGAAGACGTTAGTTACAATACAAGATGGTAAGGAGGGCCCTGCCCCTGAAGGCTTACAATCTGAAAGAGGGGGGGGGAAATGATACATAAGGAGGGAGCTGTGTGGGGATGAATTATTTGAGAATGTGAAGGTTCAGTGGTTAGGTCGAGGTGGGATAGTTATGTAGTATTGACATGCTGGAATTAAGTTGAAGTGTCCTGATTTAACTTGGGATGTAGTAGTTGATCGGGGGGGGGCAGGCAATACTCTAGTGGACAGGTCTGGTTTGAAGGCACATATAATAAATTTAACTCCTTGCTTGGGGGTCTATCTAAACAAAATTGATGCCAGGGTTGGACTTGGAAGGCAATTCTGCCTGACGGCTTTGCTTTGGCCTGTCATCTACTCCATGTGTCATCTGCCAGCCTAAGATTCAAATGTTATCCCCTTTTATCCTTCAACTTAAAGCACAAGGTGCATTACAAAGCTGTGAAGCTGGCAACACTTTTTAGTTGTAGAGATTAGTCATTACAGGCAAAACTATAATGTGACTGTAGCAAGAAAACTGACTTTACTATCCTCTGTCCACAGAAAAATCACCGGTATGGCATTCAGAGTCCCCACTCCCAATGTGTCTGTGGTTGACCTGACAGTCCGCCTGGAGAAGCCTGTAAGTATGAACAAAAGACTAATGGACTTCAAGTCCCCCCTCTCACCCCTCCCTTAGTTTTAACACATGTGCTTTGTCTTTCAGGCCAAATATGAAGCCATCAAAGCCGCAGTAAAGGCAGCCGCTGAGGGACCGATGAAGGGAATTCTGGGATACACAGAGGACCAGGTATGCTTCTCGCTGATCACATGTATAACGCAACGTCTACAAATCAATGGTGTCTAAAATTGGATCTTTGTCTTTATAGGTTGTCTCCTCTGACTTCAACGGTGACACCCATTCCTCCATCTTTGATGCCGATGCTGGCATTTCACTGAATGAGCACTTTGTGAAACTAGTTACCTGGTGAGTAGCGCAGTAATGTCCCCTCCCCCTCCCTGCAGATCACAAGCATGCCTCCAGGATTGCAGCTATGCACTCTAAAGTATCCAAAATGATAAGCTTCCGTAGCTTGCATGCTGCAGCCTTTATACTGTATTCATGGCAGATCAACACTATCTGTAGTGTCATGCAACTTTGGCTGAAATCCTCTAAGCTGCATGGTCGGCTCTGCTTGCTGGACTACACAATCGTCAGCCCTGCCAGACTGCACGATGTTGCCGCATGCTCCTGCCCGCATGCATACATTATTTCCCAGCTATGCTGCTGTCTTGTGTAAACCTTACCAGTGTACAAAAGCTTCTGGGGTTGTGCCTAAGCTCACAAACTGGCCTCCAAGCATCT
The DNA here is from genome assembly GCF_000935625.1 of Nanorana parkeri. NCBI lineage: Eukaryota > Metazoa > Chordata > Amphibia > Anura > Dicroglossidae > Nanorana > Nanorana parkeri. The sequence continues at coordinate 1,936,885 of NW_017306381.1, read as the reverse complement.
GCCCTGCAAGCATTTTATTAGTCTGGTAATATCGCTGGGTGTAACAAAGTGGAACACAGCCAACAGTAGGGTGTAGTGACTTTTTAATGTTGCCTTGGGGACACGGGATTGGCTATGAAGGCAGGTCTCACCTCTACGGGTGTCCCCAATGGGAAGATCTTACCTTTTTGTTCCTGTGCTATTTACATCCTAGGTTTCTTTGTCTTGGTGTCCACTGTCACAGGTCAGAGGCTGGATTTTCCTCTATGGGAGGGGTAGCCAGACTCCAGCTGTGGTGGCACTAATCCCATGATGCATCTCTCCAGGAGTTGTGGCTGTGAGAATCTTGCAATGCCTCATGGGATTTGTAGTTCCACCACAGCTGGAGGGCCAGAGTTGGACTACCCCTGCTCTATGGGGTGTAAACCAGATTCCTTCGATATTAGAAAGGTTTTCCCTGGTGGTCTGACTATTCTATATATAGCAAAGACCTAGAGCCTAGGAAATGGGGAAACAATTGTGCCATGAGAAGGTTTGAAGGCATGCCTAAAGGTTTTCTGGTTCCTGCAGGATATTAATGTCTTCGGGGTACTGAATCTGCTCCTCCTGCATGTTCTGACATTTGTTTCTTCTGTCTTGCAGGTATGACAATGAATGCGGTTACAGCCACCGTGTGGTGGACCTCATAGCCTACATCGCTACCAAGGAGTAAAGTCTTTGTCACGGTCATCCCCTCTTCTGTCACTGCAGGGCCCAGTATCTCACCCGGTGGTTTGTCTTAATCACTGACAGGGCCCGGAGTCACCCCTTACTAGTTCGTCTGTCAGTTTCTGTGTATAAATAAATTGTGAAACACTGAGCACGGTGTGTAGTCTGGTCTCTTCATGGGGGGGAGGGGGGCGTGAAGAGAATCTTACAAGGTATCAGCACTACAAAAGTGATATTGCAGCTTACTAGTCCATGGCAGTGTAGGCTGCATTCGTTTCCTTATATGCAGGAAGGATCACAACTTGTGTACTATATGGAGGAGCAGTATTGCTGCCCTAGGACAGGACTACAGAAAACCCCCTTTAACAATGGGGGGGCTGTCCTAGTCTAGAGCTATGAATGTAGCTTGGTGCTGATGGGTTCAGCTGATATAATAACTTGCAATCTTATAACTAATCAAGACGGCCAATAAGTTTATTGTATGGTTTGCATAACTCTTATGGGGAGAGTAGTGTGTTCAGTCAGCCCATTAAGATTTTAGTCTAAATGAATAACTTTTCCATAAAGCACTGGTAGGGGAGGGCAAGAGGCTGTGTGCTCAATGGGGTTTATTTTAAGGGACTGCCATGCAAAATTAACCATAAACTGTATGCAGGGGCTATGAAAGCATTAAATTGGGCTAAATGCCTTCACCCACCCATGCACATCGCTCTCCTATCTGTATGGCCTAACTGGCACTGCAGTACAGCAGATTGAATCAATGTGTCACTTTTCACAGTGTGTTTCAGCCTTATGCAGGGCTCAGATTTCAAGGACAACTATGAGGAGGTTTTTTTTCCCCCCTCAATCTGAGCCAACTTGTGGTGATGAAACTGTCACATGTCGGCTCAATAGATCGGGAAGTGAGCGAACACATAGCGGCACTCGCTCACTATTCAATCTATCCGTGCAGAGAGCCGGGACTCACTCATGGCTCCCTGCAGGGATTCCCCGATCCTCCAGCGCTGAGTGGCGGGAGGGGGCGGGTACAGCTGGATCTGCCTCTAGATGGGCAGAGCCAGATGTCACTCACACAGCTGGGTGGATACTGACGGCATTGCCAGGATTTGTTCTGGCTGTGGCGTCCCAGTATACCGGGAGCTGGGTGACGGGAGGATGCTAATACTGAGCTTTGGGTGACGGGAGGATGCTAATACTGAGCTTTGGGTGACGGGAGGATGCTAATACCGAGCTTTGGGTGACGGGAGGATGCTAATACCGAGCTTTGGGTGACGGGAGGATGCTAATACTGAGCTTTGGGTGACGGGAGGATGCTAATACTGAGCTTTGGGTGACGGGAGGATGCTAGATTATGTCCTCCCATTACACTTAGAACTATGGGGAAAAGCCCTGACCCCATAGTTCTCAAAGTAGCCAGCTGCTCGCATATAAAGTATTGATCCTTAAGGAAATAGTGTCATTAAATGGTCTTTATCCAAAGGTGGCGCTTGGGGTTTAGATTGACCTGGTCAGTACCTGTAATAAGCTCTATACCAGGGCTGCAGAAACTTTGGTCCTCCAGCTGTGGTGACTACAAAACCCATGAGGCACTGCAAGACTGACAGCCACAGGCATGACTTGGGTAGATGTATGATGGGATTCATAGCGTCACAACAGCTGGCGTTTGACTACTTCTGCTCTATACCTCACAGTAGCCAGTTTGTTGCGCACTGCCTCTTGCTGTGATCACTGGCTGCTGTATTCCTCACTTCCAGGTATGAAAAACCCCAGATTCCCCCACCTCATGCAATGGTTTCTCCTACTGGCTTGTTACTACAGGATGTGCAAAGTAGCAGGAGAAACCATGGCTGGGGGTTGTTAACTGGTATTTGACGCGTCTTCCCAGTCAAATACCTGCAAACACCAAAAGGGTTTCAATAGACACGCTGTCAGAGAAAGTATGGAGCTTTGCTTACAACAGGTTACCCTATGCTAAGATTCCATTCCATTGGTGCTCAATGGGGCTCATTCACAATTTTCTGACTAGATCATTGCTCTAAACAAGATGTTCTCAGCCTACTGCCCTCGTCTCCAGATCCCTAGCACTCCATACAAGCACATGCCTCTTCCTTTGTATTGTGTCTAGTGCAAACTCTGCAACAGGGGTAGGCAACCATGGCACTCCTGTGAACTACAAATCCTGTCATGCCTGTCATCTGAGAGTCGTGGCTGTGAAGTCCTGCAATGCCTCATGGGACTTGTAGGTCCTTCAAAGCTGGAGTGTTGACTACCCTTGATTGGTTGAAACCTTACTCTAAAGGTGCCCATTATCGTACGATTGCGGGAAATCCTGCGATTGTACAATCGGTAGGTGTATGGAAGGCGTGCCACTGTTTCTACTGTACAGTTGCACGTCTTTTGTCGCCTGAGCAGGCTTGAAAACCTGCCAAGAATCGTACGGTTTGTCTGCGGGTTAGTGGCGTATGGAGACAAATGCCGCACGGGCTGGTGTGCACAAGCTCATGCGGCACAACAGTCATCAGGTGCCTGCCCCTCAGCGGGGCAAGCTTGCGATGATCGCAAGCACGATCTGCCTGCCCAAGATGGGCAGATTGTACATTTATAATTACCTTAAGACCATCGCAAGACTAGTCTTGCGATGGTTGTAAGGTGTATGGCCAGCTTAAAGGAGAATTATGGGGTCAGGGCTTTCCCCCATAGTTCTCCTTGGGGTAACGGGAGGATACAAACTAGCGTCCTCCCGTCACCCTAAGCTCAGTATACCGCGAGCTACAGCTTGCGGTATACTGAAACGCTGAAGCGGATCCCGACAATTGTCTGGATCCGCCCAGCTGTGTGAGTGACAGCTGGCTCTGCCTATCTAAAGGCAGAGCCAGCTGTACCCGCCCCTCCCCATCCAATCCGCCAGGCAGCACTGGCGGAGCGGGTAATCCAGCCCCTCCCCTGTCACGGCAGAGAGCTGTGACAGGATCGAGAGGTGAGCGAACGCCGGTATGTGTTCGCTCGCTTCCCGATCTACTGAGCCGACCTGTGACAGTCTCATTGTCACAGGTCGGCTAGAACTATGAGGTGAGTGAAAAGCACTCGCCTCATAGTTCTCCTTTAAGGCAGACTCTATGTGCAGGTCAAATCCTTAGTATAGTGACACTTCTCCGCCCATTGACCTTCATTTGCCAATACCACTCCATTGTACAGCACAAGATGTATATGTAATGCTCATTAAGCTGGAGTCTTGGCCCTCGGTGTAAAACCGTGGTGATCAGTGTCTAATAAGCAATGTATCCTGTTCAGACTCAATATTTTCACTCCACTCAATATAGAGCCCTGTTTTCCCTACCACCCCTTTCTGCTTTAGCCCCCATTGACACCTCAGTCTTGATGCACATTTCCCCAAGAGCGGCCACAATCAATATTCTATTAATCCTTTTTTAAAATAAATATATTCTCTTCAATGAAGCTCATGTACAACTCTGCCCATTGCTGCTTTCTGACCTTAGCTTGTACTCCTGACATTGCTCTCTGCCTATCACCTCGGTATCTCTGCGGCTCGGCTGTGCATGTGTTCTGCCACTGTTCTGCTATTGCCAGTACACTGCTATGTATTCCATTGCATATTGTTTTGGTATATGCCTGACATCTAGTGGTAGGTTAGCGGTATTACATCCCCTTTTTCTGTATACATTGGTATCTCCCACTGTTCTCCCCTTGTTTAGGGCCCTGTCACACCATCAGGAGTGCGTTCGGCCTCTGGAAAGCAATGGAATGCAACCCAGCTGGCTCAGTTTTTTTTGGGGGGGAGGGTGCGTGGTGGTGCATTGAACTCAATGGCACCACAGCTATGTGGTGTGATTGCCGGCACCCGAATGCGTGGCACATTAGTGCCTTCGTTCCAGGCTAGTGCAATCTGCAAAAAATGCTGCAAAACACCCCAAAAAAAAACCTGAGCCGGCCGGGTTGCGTTCCAGAGGCCGAATGCACTCCTGATGGTGTGACAGGGCCCATAATGTCAGTTGATATAATCTTAGACCTTCCTTGCACCCTCCTTTGTTTCTAGCCTTGGTTTTAGGAGATCATTGTCTTTTCACACTTCATGTGACCAGCAAACAGCCTATGTAAAGTAAACCTATGTTGGCTTTAATCTTCCGTGTCTTATTGGGAGAGTTAAGCTGTCTGTGGATCCTTCCCAGAAGGATTGGGGTCCAAAGGAGGTATGACACAAGTCTTCTAGGAACAGAACGGTCTGACCTCCAGCTTGTACCCCGACATTGCTCCTTGCCTACAGCCTCTGCTGTGCCTGATCGCAGCTTGTCTTCTGACCTTGCCTGACTGTTGCTGGTCCCTGGTACTCTCCAGTCAGCCCGCTGACACCTTGCTGCATCCACACCAGCTATAGGCACCTGTGCCACCCTGTGCCCTGCATACTAATTTCTGGGGTGCTGGACCGGAGGTGTAAGGGAAACCACCAGGTACATGATGACAAAGGTGTTCAGTTGAGTCTTATGTAACAACGTTTTATATAAAGCTCTGAACTCCAGGTGGATATGAAAGACAAATGAATGCAGCTCTGCAATCAAGATGTTTTTTTTTTTGTTTTTTTTTTAATACAAGCAATGTAGGTGCCTGAAAGGGAGCAGATCCCAGCCTCTTGCAGTCCCTGTACAACAGAGCTCAGGCTGGGAAAGGGAGAAGCAGAACAAAGCCAATCGCAGATGCTCTGGCAGGTAAAACAACTTTCATATAGTTAGGGGAATTTATCAAAACTGGAGAAGATTTGCACTGCAGCCAATCAGCTTCTCTGTCTCATTTTCAAATCTTACCTCTGCAAACTGAAGAGGGATGCTGATTGGTTGCCATGGGCAACTGCTCCAGATTGTCTGCTCCAATTTTGATAAATCTCCCCCCCCCCCCCCCTCATGTATACGCCTGTGAATGTATTTTTATTTTTTTCTTTCCTTAAACGGATCCTGTTGCTATATGTTGAGACATGTCAGGAATTAAAGCCTTAAACGGATCTTCGAGCTCCCATTCACATCTGAGCAGGGGTGTCCTGAGCGGATATCGGGTGACAACCCGCTGTGACATCACTGCGCATGGCCATCTTGGTGATGAATGCTGGCAGATAGAGGAGGGGGAGATCAGGTATGAGGTATGCCGCCTGGTCCCCTCCTCTCTCTGGCTTTAAGTCCATGACTTTTCAAAGGGGGTGACACCAAAATGGCTGTCAGTCATTTTGGTGTCACCAAACCCCCCCCCCCCTCCTCTTCCACTTATTTTCTATAGTGCCCTTCACACCTGAGCGGTGTCGTTCGTCGCTGGGAAAAAAAAGTGGTCTTGTGAGAGCCGGTTGGTCCCGGAGGAGTGATCGTGGGACGCACTGCTACGGAGCGTGTTTTTTGTTTGGTGTACTGGAAGCTCATCATCATCATCATCATCAGCGGTGCAACAGTTCACCTTTGTACGGAAGGGCTTGTTTATGGCGGTGAGAGCACGGAGGGTAAAGGTGAAGACACTTTGTACTAATAGTGAGCAAAATAAGACATCTGCTGATCACGTCCACGCCTGTCCTCCGGCCACTGACAGGCTGTTGTTCAGGTTCAGTATTGAGCGACATTCCCTTGTTGATCTCATTCTGGAAATGCCAGTTCCCTGACTGCCATAATGATCCCCATAAAGACTTCTAATTTTAGCGTTCATTTAAGCTTGTGCGCTGTGTTACTCATCAATGCGCATTGCCAGAATGCATGGCAGCGCTCCCGCTCTATGTGCGGTCCATTGCAGTGCCAATAAATGCAAATGCGTTAATGTGCCTTGTGTTCCCGTGCGGCCGATTGCATTGCGACCGGACGGCCATGGCTGCGGGGTCATTCACTTCCATGGACCGCCACGCCCCCCTTCTGCCTCACAACATGCTGAGCCGGCCGCAATGCAATCCAATGTGTTCTGGCCACAATAGGGGCCGGAACGCACTGAGGATGGAGTGAACGAAGCCTAAGGCACACCATTGCTGTGAATGGGTCCTCACTCACCTGATCTGCTTACGTGACAATGACTCGGACAGTATCAAAGGTGGTCAACATAACAGCCAGGCGGCTAGCATTTTCAGGAGATCAGCAATGGTGGACTCATGGCAGGTTAAAGTCTATGTCTAGCCAAAACTTTTCTTTTGAGGTTTGGATAGAGTAGCTCCAGTAGGATAGTTGGTTATAACTAGGGATGCACCAACACCGGTTTTCCGGTTTCGAGTACCGATATTTTCCCCTGTCATCTTCCAGGACAGCCCATGAGATAAGGCTCCGCCTGCCTGCAACAGGAAACACATCAACCACATTAAATAAAAAGACTCCTCCTTCCATTCCAATTCAGTTTTTTTATGTTTCCTCCGGCTACACAGGGACATCGTAATGTTTGTTGTTTTGGGGCTCATTATTGGATTGCCTTAGGGCATAGCCTGACACTGCATGCGTTGGGACCACTCCGGGCATAGCCTGCTGCGGCGCATGCAGGGTCTTTTCCACTATCGGACCCCCATCTGAGTTGGCCAAGGTTCCCCTCCGTCGCTCAGGGAGGGAAACCATCCTCCAGACGGTGGCCCCCCTGGTGTGCAGTGTGGTAAATCTTACGTGGACGGAGCCGGTTAGGTTGGTAAACTCGTTCAGTCGGCGTCTTAGAAGGCACAAGGAGCGTTTTGTTCTCTTTGTACATGCAAGAAACTACCTGTTGATCCTGCCAGAAATTCAGTCCCTTGTCTCTAGTATATGTAGGAGCCCTCCTAGTTCTTAGCATGGACTGCAGAATAACCGTTGTATATTGTTGAGATCTAAGAGTGGGAGTGATTGAGTAGTTTAACAAAGACACCGGGCACGGCTGGCACCACTCGGTCCATAAAGAAATGCCGTGTGTTGTCAGCCCGCAACAAGACTTAGGAGCTGGGGGTGTTTCTGGCAGATAAAAAGGTATTTTTCTGTACTTGCCGAGTCTTTGAAGGCAAGACTATGTTTCATGTGACACTCATATTTAGGGTGTAACATGGGTGTCACATTTTCCAGCCC
>NW_017306381.1:1890826-1929019 GCF_000935625.1 Nanorana parkeri | reverse complement strand
CCTATAACCCTTCCACCTCCCCACTTACCTGAATCTTGAGGTTCTTCTCCCTTCAAGCTTCTCCCTGTGGCTGTGTTACAAGTCCCATTAGGCACCGTGACAGAGAGACTGGTACTTCTCAATGGAATACAAGAGCGGTGACATCACAGCCCATTCATTCTGCCTCCCGTCCATGTTAGTGACTGTCTACAGCAGTGGTTCTCAACCTGTGGGTCACAACCCACAGTTGAGGGGGACGCCAGTGCAATGTGCTGCGCTAGGTGAGAGGCTCCTCAGCCCCCACCCAGCGCAGCAGTGTCCGTTCTCCAGCCGCACCGCTAGATGGCTCTGCGCCGGCGGACGGCGAGGATCATAGAGAGGAGTGGGTGGGAGTGAGGAGAGGTTAGTGCCAGTGATCTATCAGTAACCGCACTGGCCACCACAGAGCCCGCACTGGCCACCACAGAGCCCGCACTGGCCCTAGTATTGGTGCATCCCTACATTTTACCGTTGGGGGTCACCAAAACTTGGCAAATGTTACCAAGGGGTCCTGGCCCTAGAAAGGTTGAGAACCATTGGCCTATAGCAAGGTACAGACATGGATGGGTGGGAGAGTCTGCAAGAGCCAGAGCATTGCACCCGATGCGGACGCTGGGTGTCACCCAGTGACACGTCATCACGCACGTGCGCAACCTCATTTTGCACACTCGTGATGTCATCACGTGCATAATGACACCTTGGGGATGGGCGCCAGCAAAGAGAGGAGGGGACGTTCATCCGGTGGTATAATGTATGCTGCCTCTGTTGTGCAGCTGTCGGGCTCTCGGTCCATTTTGGTGTCACCCCCTTCTGATGGTGTCACCTGGTGCAGGCTGCACCCCCCTTGCACTGCTTACACCCCCCATCCACTAATTGATTGCACCCTCCCCCATCCACTAATTGATTGCACCCTCCCCCATCCACTGATTGCACTTGCATTGCTTTACTGACTCGAATGCAAAAACTTATAAATGCACATTTTTTCTTCTATGAATATGTGAGCATTTATTATTTTTTTCAAAAAGTTACCTGGGGTAACACGCATGTATTGCAGAGACGTATGCGCGGCGTCTGCGTCCTGTGCGGTGTGTGTGCGTTCCTTCCTGATTCATTCATCCTAAAGCCCTTATTATAGTGAGAGTGGTCTGATCTCCCTCTGATGGGATTACATTTATCCTGAGCTCACGTAGACGCCGGCGACGCATTCATTCTCGCCTGCCTAGCCGCGTTGCCACATGTCTGTTCCTGCCAGTAAAGGCCGAAGGAAAGAGGGGGGGGCACCAGGCGCGGCGGTGAGGGCGGAGGCGTGCGCTCTGCTGAATTTTTCCCTTTGAAAAGCTTCACAACAGTCTGTGTGTTTCCTTTTTATGAGTCTGTCCCAGTGCGGCCGCGACACAGGTACGGTCAGCGAATTCATTTTGGCACCGACACCCCCCGCCTCTGGTTTATTGCACCCAGAGAGATTGACAATGAAGCCAATGTGAGAGCTGAACTTTTTTCTCTTCTTAGTTTTGGATAGAGAAGTATATAGTTAACCCCTTGCTTTCTGGAGCAATGTCTTACTGTTTGCGCACACATGATCCCCCCCCCCAAACAATGATCTATGCTCTGAAATCAGAGGCCCTGTGCGTTAAAAAGACGCTGGTTGCAATTTTTTGTGTCGCACGGTTTTTGCGCAAATGTTTATCCAACCAGTATTTTTAGGAACAAAAAAACAAAATGTAAATTTAGTGCACAGAAACATAATATAAAAAATAAAATATAAAAGACGGGGTCACGCCGGGTAATTAGATACCAAACATGCCAAGCCTTATAATTGCGTTCGCCCGTGAAGCTGCAAAATAACGTCATTACCCAAAATTTCCCATAGGGGACACTTTAAAGGAGAACTATAAGGCGAGTGCTTTTCACTCACCTCATAGTTGTAGCCGACCTGTGACAATGAGACTGTCACAGGTCGGCTCAGTAGATCGGGAGGTGAGCGAACACATACCGGCGTTCGCTCACCTCTCGATCCTGTCACAGCTCTCTGCCGTGACAGGGGAGGGGCTGGATTCCCCCCTCCCCGCTCCGATCCGCCAGCGCTGACTGGCGGAATGGACGGGAGAGGGGGCGGGTACAGCTGGTTCTGCCTCTAGATAGGCAGAGCCAGCTGTCACTCACGCAGCTGGGCGGATCCAGACGTAGGACATCTTAGGGCAGGACAAGTACAGGAACTGGAAAGGAAATTTGGGTTTTGGATACTTTGAGGACTTTAAATGGAACTTTCAGATGAAATTAGGGAAATACATTCCGGGTGTATGAAAGCAAAACGTGGGCAAAGTCTAACAGCTTGTTTTTATTAGAAAAGCAGCCAAGGTGTGAGGAGAAATCTGTAAGGGGGCTCTCCTCCGCTGGCCACCAATGTAAGTGGGCTCTCCTCCGCTGGCCACCAATGTAAGGGGGCTCTCCTCCGCTGGCCACCAATGTAAGTGGGCTCTCCTCCGCTGGCCACCAATGTAAGGGGGCTCTCCTCCGCTGGCCACCAATGTAAGTGGGCTCTCCTCCGCTGGCCACCAATGTAAGGGGGCTCTCCTCCGCTGGCCACCAATGTAAGTGGGCTCTCCTCCGCTGGCCACCAATGTAAGGGGGCTCTCCTCCGCTGGCCACCAATGTAAGTGGGCTCTCCTCCGCTGGCCACCAATGTAAGGGGGCTCTCCTCCGCTGGCCACCAATGTAAGTGGGCTCTCCTCCGCTGGCCACCAATGTAAGGGGGCTCTCCTCCGCTGGCCACCAATGTAAGTGGGCTCTCCTCCGCTGGCCACCAATGTAAGGGGGCTCTCCTCCGCTGGCCACCAATGTAAGTGGGCTCTCCTCCGCTGGCCACCAATGTAAGGGGGCTCTCCTCCGCTGGCCACCAATGTAAGTGGGCTCTCCTCCGCTGGCCACCAATGTAAGGGGGCTCTCCTCCGCTGGCCACCAATGTAAGTGGGCTCTCCTCCGCTGGCCACCAATGTAAGGGGGCTCTCCTCCGCTGGCCACCAATGTAAGTGGGCTCTCCTCCGCTGGCCACCAATGTAAGGGGGCTCTCCTCCGCTGGCCACCAATGTAAGTGGGCTCTCCTCCGCTGGCCACCAATGTAAGGGGGCTCTCCTCCGCTGGCCACCAATGTAAGTGGGCTCTCCTCCGCTGGCCACCAATGTAAGGGGGCTCTCCTCCGCTGGCCACCAATGTAAGTGGGCTCTCCTCCGCTGGCCACCAATGTAAGGGGGCTCTCCTCCGCTGGCCACCAATGTAAGTGGGCTCTCCTCCGCTGGCCACCAATGTAAGGGGGCTCTCCTCCGCTGGCCACCAATGTAAGTGGGCTCTCCTCCGCTGGCCACCAATGTAAGGGGGCTCTCCTCCGCTGGCCACCAATGTAAGTGGGCTCTCCTCCGCTGGCCACCAATGTAAGGGGGCTCTCCTCCGCTGGCCACCAATGTAAGTGGGCTCTCCTCCGCTGGCCACCAATGTAAGGGGGCTCTCCTCCGCTGGCCACCAATGTAAGTGGGCTCTCCTCCGCTGGCCACCAATGTAAGGGGGCTCTCCTCCGCTGGCCACCAATGTAAGTGGGCTCTCCTCCGCTGGCCACCAATGTAAGGGGGCTCTCCTCCGCTGGCCACCAATGTAAGTGGGCTCTCCTCCGCTGGCCACCAATGTAAGGGGGCTCTCCTCCGCTGGCCACCAATGTAAGTGGGCTCTCCTCCGCTGGCCACCAATGTAAGGGGGCTCTCCTCCGCTGGCCACCAATGTAAGTGGGCTCTCCTCCGCTGGCCACCAATGTAAGGGGGCTCTCCTCCGCTGGCCACCAATGGAGGATCTGAATCTGTCACAAGTAACCTGTGGTATAGACATTTTGCACGCCTCATTTACAAACCAGATTGACCAGAGTCCTCAGTAAGAAGGAGAGACGCGGGCGACGTATGGCAACCCACAGCAGCCAATATCTCCTGATCGGACTCCAGTGCGCTGAAATCTGATTGGTTGCTCCATTTGTGCACTGTGTAGTGGAATAAGCCGGCCACGCTCTGTCCTGGGCTAGAAGTCTACAGTAGTATTAGGAGTTTAGGAAATCACTTGGCTGGCTGTGCCGGCAGCTGATGCTCACAAGGCACAGTGTGTGAGTTGGCCGGTTGGCGTCGGCGATGCAGTTGTGGGGAAGTGAAATGTGAGCCAGCAGCATGTTGTGAGAGACGTATCCATGTAACCAGGCCGGGACCCAGTGCTGCATTGTGTCTGGGGAGCGTGACTGTGCTCATGTACTCTGTAATGGCTGACGCTTCCCAGAATGCTTTGCTACACCTATTATCTTTCCATAGACTGGAGAAACTGACCTTCTACAGCACCCGGATCCTTTGTTCCACTTTCCCTCCACGGTTATCCCTTCAGTGCCGATGTAAAAAATAAACAGATCCCAAAGCTGAAGCAGGAAAACTGCTTAATAGAAAGATAATAATACCCACAGGAGTGTGAAAAAGTAAGTACACCCCATGGGAATGGTTGACTTCTTCGCCATATTTGAATAGGCAAATGGAAGATCTTGCTTCAGACTGGTGGACAATCTGACCAGAAGGTGTTAAAAGTGGGTGGAGGTGGTCCAGTGGTGCCACAAGGGGGGTGCGGCCCGCACCCGGGTGCCACCATTGGAGGGGAAACACCGAAATGACTGACAGTCATTTTGGTGTCACCCCCTATGAAAAGTTGGGCACTCGGTCACAGTGCCCGACAGTGTCAGGAGAGAGGAGGGGACGCGGCGGTATACCTCATCCCGCCCCTCCTCTCTCTGCCGGCGTCCATCAGCAAGATGGCCGCCGGCAGGCGTCAATAAGACAACTACGCATGCGCGATGATATAGTGCATGCGCGGCAGCGTCACACGCATGCGCGATGACGTCACGGCAGGGGTGTCACGCGATCCCCGCCCCCAGGTGACACTCAGCCTCGGGACGCCCCTGAGGTGCTCTTGCTGGCCTCTTGGGAGTTGACCAGCAACGTTTGTCTGACACTACCTCGACCCCCCCAAGCATGGATCCTACGGTCTAAGGGCCCAGCCACACCATAGAGTGCTTTCCAGAGCATTCGGCCTCTGGAACACACTGGAACGCAACCCGGCTCACTTTGCTTTGTTTTGGGGTGGGAGTGGCGTTGAAGTCAATGGCACTGCAGCCACGTCCCCCGCACCTGCAGTGTGATCGCCGTCACCCGAACGCGTGGCACATTAGTGCCTGAGTTCCGGCCCAGTGCGATCTGCAAAAAGTAGTGCTTGCAGTATTTTGTTCGGACTGGATTACAGGCATTGTGTGCCTTGCGTTCCAGTGCAGCTGGAGGGCGTGGCTACGGTGCAATTCACTTCCATGGACCGCCCCCTGCTGCCCCACAACATAGTGAGCCGGTCGCAATGCAATGCAATGCGTTCCGGCAGGAATCGCGCCAGAACACACTGTGTCTGGTGTGAACGGGGCCTTAAAGCCGACCTTTACCCCCTGCCACTAAAATCACCTCAGTAGCCGCTCTGCGTGCTGACATTAAATCATCTCACATCCATCAGTTAGACATATTTTTCTTTTACTTACAATGATTGCTCTTCCACTTCCTGGTGTTCTTGGGCATTAGTGATGTCACCTGTGCCCAAGCATTGCATCCTGGGAAGGTGACATCAGCAGAGCATTGCTGGGAAATCTCATCTATAATCTCACGAGATCTCAGGGAAAAGGCATGTTCCTCCCCTGAGATGATGAGCATGGTCACATGTCCTAGTCACATATGCCAGAGTTCCAGGAAGTAAAAGGAGAGCTAGTATTCTGGCCGCTGTGAGAAGAAAGAGATACACTGAGTGGCCAGTTTATTATGACCACCTGACGTTTGTAGGCAAATGAGCTATAATTTGGCGCTGAAGTTGCTAGAGGGCCAGACCATTATAAAATGGGAAGCAGCTAGAGGGCCAGACCATTATAAATAGGGAAGCAGGTTGTTTACCACGACAGTAGAAATGATTTGTTTCGGAAGATACGGGGAAACAACGCGATTTAACAGCCTTTGAATGTGGCATGATTGTTGGCGCTGGAGCCATGGAGCGAGTATCAGCAAAACAGCAGAATTCGTTAAATGTTCAGGAGCAGCTGTTGTTAAAGTGTTTAAAGACCGGACTGTCAGCTGAAAATCTGGGTCTGAACGTGCGAATTGTGGCCGTCAGCGACTAGTCAATGTTAGGGCAGAACGGGGGAGGGGCAAGAATGGTACAAGACAAACGAAGGGCAACAGTGCAGTGTACGATTCCTCACATCACCTTTCATCATCTTGTGGAGTCAATGCCAAGAAGAATCGCTGCACTATTGAAGGCAAAAGGTGGCCTAACAAAGTACCGATGGGGCGGTCATAATAATCTGGCCACTCAGTGTATATGGTATGCAAAGAATACAAAGCCGGCAATGATCTAGAAGTAACTGTGTGTAGATTGTCATCACTAAACATTTCTAAAGGTGTGTTTGATGTCATTTTAAAGATATGGGTAAAGTTCCCCTTTAAGAGAAGAACAACTGTGAAGCACGGTGGTGGAAATGGTATGGTCTGGGGTTGCTTTGCTGCTTCAGGGCCTGGACAGGTTGCTCTGTACAGCACGGTGATGATGTCACTTTTACGAAGGCATTGGGTGCACACAAGGTGGATTGATCTCCTTCGTGGCTGTTGTGGAATATATTTCAGTGAAGGTTTGTGTGCCACTTTGATTATAATGATCAGAAAATAACGAGCCAATACGAGCAGAGTCAATATCTATCTAGATCTGTATTTTTCGAGGTGTATATGTACAAGATTCCTAGACGTCTCTGTTATGATGATGATGGTCTGTAAAGAATACACACACACATGCCCAATGCACATGTCCTTTGTACATGGTATTAATATAACCAATCCATCATATATATATATATATATTCTCTGATACAAACCTAGAAAATTAAAGTGCACCATCCATCTTCCTGATCACAATATGCTGCAAAAGGGCTGAGAGGGGGGATGGGCACTTCTCTTGTATCCTTCAGTGATAAACGTGTGACGGTAGATTCTGGAAGGGTGTTGTTGCCCTTTAAGGCCTGCGCCATTTAAAGGGGACCTCTAGCCAAGGCCGCGGCTTTATTTTGGTAGAGAGAGCAAAGAAGGAACATCTGCTTGTTACTTCTGTCTTGTCCCCATTTGGGAGATCTGTCCATGTCTTCCTGTCTTTGTGACAACCATGCCCCCTCTCCCACCCCTCCCGTTTCCTGTATGGGCGTCACCAGCACAGGAAGTGCGGGCAAATTTGTCCCAGTGGGGACAAAAACAGCAATGAACTTTAAAAAAAAAAATATATAATTCCCTGTTCATTTTTATCTTAATTTGGGCTGAAGTTCTGTTTGTAAAAATATCAGGTTTTTATTTCTATCAGGGAACCCATTGGGGATATCGTCCCGCACTTCCTGTCCCTGTGACGCCCGTACCGGAAACAGGAGGGGGGAGAAAGGGCATGGTTGTCACAAAGACATGGACAGATATAAAAACATTGTTACAAATTCTAACCCTTCCCTTACAATGGGTGTCCCTGATATAGAGATTATCCATCACTTCCTACCCTGACAGGAAGTGAGAGGAAACACCATAAAAAAAAAACCTTCTATAGGCGCTAACCCTTCTCTTCAAAACAAAATAAAAGGTTTGGGTGAAGCTGGACTCCATTATTATTGAGTACGCACATTGCCATGGCCCATTCAAGGAGGTTAGGTTGTGGGAGATTTAGGTGTCACTTGCTTTGGTGTTCTGAGAAGCTAAAAGAGGTGCGTGTCCGGGTGAACGGGGCCCTGACTGCCCCACAGGCCGTTGCCATGGAGGCACACCGGACCTGAGCAGTCCTTAAAGATGGCACCTCCGACATACAAGGGTAGACAACCTGGGCACTCCAGCTGAAACTACAAATCCCTTCATGCCTCTGCCTCCAGGAGTCATGCCTGTGGCTGTCAGAGTCTTGCAATGCCTCATGGGATTTGTAGTTCCACAACAGCTGGAGGGCCAAGGTTGCCTACTAAACCTTTATCACTGGAAGATCCAAGTCTACCGGCCCCCCTCGGCCCTCTCACATTCACAGCATTATGTTTATGAGTACAATCCCCCCCCCACCCCCGATATCTTTCCAGTCCAACATACAATGAGATGAGGTCAACGTATAGAGAAATATTCCTCTGTGTATAGGTAGAGAGCGCCTCGCACTCCCCATACATATGTATCCAGTATCTGATTATTATATACAAAGAGCATTAAGGCAGCACACAGCGACACGGACAGGCTCCCCCCCACCAGGCAGTGCGCAGACATCAGTGCGCAAAGTGCAGTAACCCATAGCAACCAGACTCCAATATACTGCCGGCTGGCCAGCTAGGCCTCAGCTAATGACAGAATAAGTATAGTAAAGGGGCAATGAACTGACAAGCGTATGAAGTGTATGCAGGGGGCTCCATGTGCCTTTCCCTCCATTTTCTAAAGGGAATCCGTTCCCGAATAGGCAAATTACAGGTTCTCTTTAAAAAACAATTCACAATATATAAGTTGTACTAGAAATTTTGTATCCATCTGTATAAAGCGCGTCTGATACATTTATGGTTCGTTCACTTTACTTTTGGAGATATGGGTAAATTTCCACCTTAAGTAGTTGGTTTTGGAGATATGGGTAACAGAAATCTATTGGCTTCTTAAGGTGGAAATGTACCCATATCGCCAAAATCGACTACTTAAGGTGGAGACCTTAAGTAGCTAATTTGGAGATATGAATACATTTCCCCCTTAAGTCGCTGATTTTGAATATATTGGCTAATTTGCCAGCTTAAGTAGCTGATTTTGGAGCTATGGGTAAATTTCCACCTTAAAGGAGACCTATGAGGTGAGTGCTTTTCACTCACCTCATAGTTCTAGCCGACCTGTGACAATGAGATTGTCACAGGTCGGCTCAGTAGATCGGGAGGTGAGCGAACACATAACGGCGTTCGCTCACCTCTCGATCCTGTCACGGCTCTCTGCCATGACAGGGGAGGGGCTGGATTCCCCTCTCCGATCCGCCAGCGCTGGCTGGCGGAACGGACAGGGGAGGGGGCGGGTACAGCTGGCTCTGCCTCTGCCTCTAGATAGGCAGAGCCAGCTGTCAGTCACGCAGCTGGGCGGATCCCGGCACAATTGTCGGGATCCGTTCAGCTGCGGCGTCTCAGTATATAGGGAGCTGCTGCTCGCGGTATACTGAGCTTAGGGTGACGGGAGGACGCTAGTTTGTGTCCTCCCGTTACCCTAAGGAGAACTATGGGGAAAAGCCTTAACCCCATAGTTCACCTTTGAGCTGATTTTCTTTATATGGCTAAATTTCCACCTTAAGAACCTATGGGTAATGGGACATCTATCAGCTTCTTAAGGTGGAAATGTACTCATATCTCCAAAACTGGCTACTTAAGGTTGAAATTTACCCATATTTCCAAAATCAGCTACTGAAGGTGGAAATAGGCGTAAATTTCCACCTTAAGTAGCAAATTTTGGAAATATTTGTTCATTTCCACCTTAAGTTGCTTGTTTTGGAGTATGGCTAAATTTCCACCTTAAGGAGCTGGTTTTGGAGATATGGGTAACAAGACATCTATTGGCTTCTTAAGGTGGAAATGTACCCATATCGCCAAAATCGACTACATAAGGTGGAGACCTTGAGTAGCCAAATTTGGAGATATGAGTATATTTCTACCTTAAAGTGACATTAAACCGTCAGATTTTTTAACATAAACCAATACTGTAATGTGTGCCTTACTGTAATCCATGGTTGTTTCCCTTCTCGTTGCTGCTCTTCCTTTTAAATCCTCATGTCTTCTCATGCTTGGGGAGAACTTCCCTTTGCAGCAGACTATCTCTTCCTGTAGTGCTGGCTCAGGTTACAAGCCTATACAAACCTATACACAGACACCGTGTATCCATTCCTGAGACAAGGCAGTCTGCTGCAAAACAGAAGTTCTGCAGAGCATGAGAAGACATGAGGATTTAAAAGGAAGAGCAGCAAAGAGAAGGGAAACAACCATGGATTACAGTAAGGCGCACATTACAGTATTGTTTTATGTAAAAAAATCTGAGGGTTTAATGTCACTTTAAGTCGCTGATTGTGAATATATTGGCAAATTTGCCAGCTTAAGTAGCTGATTTTGGAGCTATGGGTAAATTCCCACCATAAGTAGCTGATTTTGGAGCTATAGGTAAATTTCCACCTTAAGTAGCTGATTCTGGAGCTATGGGTAAATTTTCACTATAAGTTGCAGATTTTGGAGATATGGGTAACAGGACATCTATTGGCTACTTATGGTGGAAATTTACCCATATCTCCAAAATCGACTGCTTAAGGTGGAGACCTTAAGTAGCCAAATTTGGAGATATGGGTAAGTTTCCACCTTAAGTAGCTGATTTTAAAGATAATGCTAAATCTTTATCTTAAGTTGCTGATTTTGAATATGTGGGTAGTTTGCTAGCTTAAGTAGCTGATTTTGGCGCTATAGGTAAATTTCCACCTTAAGTAGCTGATTCTGGAGCTATGGGTAAATTTCTACCTTAAGAACCTATGGGTAACGGGACATGTATCAGCTTCTTAAGGTGGAAATTACTCATATCTCTAAAATTAGCTACTTAAGGTGGAAATGTACCCATATTTCCAAAATTGGCTACTAAAGTTGGAAATAGGCATAAATTTCCTCCTTAAGTAGCCAATTTTGGAGATATGAGTACATTCCCACCTTAAGTTGCTGATTTTGGCGCTATAGCTAAATTTTCATCTTAAGTAACTGATTTTTGATTGGCCACTGAAGGTTACTGCAGTTTGCATGTCGCTGTTGGCCTGAGCACCGCACTTGTTGAAGTAGCCCGAGCACAGACATATTTCATCCAAATCCATCGGCGTGTGACACCTATACATTCCCCGTAATATTCCCCGCAGACTACAAGTGAATCATGCCTAGCACCCACACCTATATAGACAATATCTACAGACATTATTGCAGCTATACGTACAGGATAAAGCATCGAACCCCTATATATACCAAGCCAGAGCGCCCGTCCAATCCACAGGCTCTGTTCAGCGTTGCACCCTTCTCCCGCCCTCCCCCTTTGTATGCCAAGAGTCTAGCAGCTGCACCCGCTGGTCGTTTTCCTGGCGTTTTGCAGACACACTCGGAAATCCGTCGCGGGGAATGAACATCTTATGCACACGGCATCACGCCGCCCCCCTCCTTTTCCAGGCAGTGGTGGCAGGTGCAGAGCGATCCGGAGTTCCTCTTTTATCATCTGGCCGAGCTGTCCGAAGATGGGGCGTCGCGGTCTGAGTCTTCGGGGTCCTCGTTGCAGGCGGATTCGCTGCTGGGTGGAGGAGACCTGACGAAAGAAGGCGTAGTCCAACTTTTTACAAAATTTAAATGCGCCAACAATTAATTAATAAACAAATGAACATTTCTTATATTTTTACTCCATTTTACGGACATTTACGGTACCCATGACTACAAAGTAACTCAATAGAAATAGACATTTTATTCGTTCAATTTAAAAATCTTTTACATTACATAAAAAAAATGTCATAGCAATAGTAGTGATCAACATTCAAAGAACACTTATATTTTTGAACCTGAGCCCCTCCAAACCTTGAAGAAGCCCCTGCAGTGGGCTGCAGGGGCTTCAAGGTTTGGAGGGGCTCAGGTTCAAAAATATATTGGCGGGCTGCAGTGACAGCATTGACCTTATATGGCTACATGTCTATATTTGGTACATGACACTTACCTAATATGGGCGGGCTGCAGTGACAGCATTGACCTTATATGGCTACATGTCTATATATATATATATATATACACATACAGGTGAAACTTAGTGAGGTAGCTGCATTTTCTGCAGTCAGATGATGGTTTTACCTCTCTTCTGATTGGTTGATCAGTCTCCGGCATGTCTCCATCTGCACATCGAGCCCGCGCTTCATGCTGCACATCTCCATGTATTCATGCAGGTGACGGGTCATGTCGTCCTTCGCCGTGGCCAGCTCCAGCTGTAGATCCAGCACAGGGTTACATTAACCTTTTATTAAAATATTTAAGGACATCATTTTTTTTGCATTGGGTAGGTTAGGAAATGATTAAAAACCCCGTCAGTTTTTTAAAAAGTTTTTTTATAAGGTGGTTGTGACTTAGTTTACTTTAGATTTTCTTATGAAAAGGTGAACTTCCCCTTTAACATCACCATTCCCAAAATGTGTTCTTTCAACTGCTAAATAAAGTCACCAATAACTCAAAAGTAAAAATTATATTGCGCAATTTGTTTATTTATCAATCAAGACTGAAAAAGCTGCTTTAAAGAAGAACTCCAGTTATTTTTTTCTAATTAACCCTTGCAGAGGGGCTACCCCCGGCACTGCAAGGGTTAGGCGCTCGTTTTGGTCCAGGGTCTAAAATAAAGACGATATACTCACCTGATCCTTGGTCCTGCAGCAGTGACCGTTCACCTGTCTCTCCCTCTATGGCCTTGCTGTGGTGTGCACATCGGCATCCTCACGTCTAAGAGACTGCATTAGACATGATAACATCACGGGGGAGCCCCAGCCTCTTCTTCCCCGCGCTCTGACAGTCTAAGGACCATTGATGTTATCATCTAATGCAGGTCTATTAGACGTGACGATGCCGATAGGCACACCCAGGGGTGTATCTACCACAAGGCAAACTAGGCATTTGCCTAGGGCGGCACATTCCTCCACAGTGGGAGACGGGTGAACGGTCACTGCTGCAGGACCGAGGATCAGGTGAGTATATCTTCTTTATTTTCACCCCTAGACCAAAACGAGCACCTAACCCTTGCAGTGCCAGGGGTAGCCCCCTTCCCCCCCCTCCCCCATGTTAAAAAAATCCTCTTTAATTCACAAATGAATACAAAGGAGGACCCGGTCGTCACTCACGCTGACAGCGCAGTCATGTAGATTACACAGGAATGTATGACCATTGGTGCTCTGCTATGACAGCCGTCACTTGTCACTTCCACAGCCGTCACTTGTCACTTCCACACATATGATGCTCCTGATACAGAGCAGGTGGCTGTAACACTGATAGTGGGTCTCTGATGATTACACCAGGATTGCTGTGTTCTCCCAGTGACATCTGCAGGACTAGACCATCAGTTTGATGGTTCAGTCCTGCCCAGAGTAATAGGCGGTCGGGGCATTTTGGCTACTGCCACCTAGTCCCCCCCCCCTTCCCAGCACAGCATTTTCTTGCGTGGTCCTGGCCCTGTGGCCAGCTTAACGTCTCTTACCTCGATCTGACCTATGGTCTCCTGGTATTCCTTCTCCCGATTCTTAAAGAGAGATTCCGTATCTTTTATCACCTCCTCCAGACTGTCATCCTGAGCCTGACACAAAGCAAAGTCACAAGAGGACAATGTTATAGTTCCCGGGATTGACATTCTGCACCTTCAGCACTACAATGGACTGTAAATGACATTCATTATGAAGATCATCCATACAATATGATCCATTGTAATTCATTGTTTGGTTTCCTTTCATTTCTCCTCTTTTCACCAAGGGCTCATGCCCACTGACATGCAGGAATAATGGTAACAGGGATGTTATATAGGAGGGGTAGGCAACCTAAATATTCCAGCTGTAGCCAGGGATGTTATATAGGAGGGGTAGGCAACCTTGGTGCTCCAGCTGTAGCCAGGGATGTTATATAGGAGGGGTAGGCATCCTCGGCACTCCAGCTGTAGCCAGGGATGTTATATAGGAGGGGTAGGCAACCTAAATATTCCAGCTGTAGCCAGGGATGTTATATAGGAGGGGTAGGCAACCTGAGCACTCCAGCTGTAGCCAGGGATGTTATATAGGAGGGGTAGGCAACCTGAGCACTCCAGCTGGTGCTGAACTACAAGTCCAATGAGGCATTGCAAGTCGTTGGTCATGGCGTCACCCACCAGTTGTTTTTGGACTAAGCAGTCAAGAGTGCGATGTGTTCATGGACTATTGCAAGACTCTGAGTGTCCCAGAAACAAATGCACGATGGGATTTGTAGTATACTACAGCTGGAGGATCGAGGTTGCCTACCCCTGTTATATTGCATTTATGTATCGTAATTATAGTTCCTTCTGCTGAGGTAAATAAGGGGAATGTTGTATTTTCAGGGCTAGGCAACCTCTGCACTCCAGCTATGGTGGAACTACAAGTCCATTGCAAGACTCTGAGAGCCACAGACATGACTCCCAGAAGTATGATGGCATTTATAGTTCCATTATAGCGGGAGGTTCGAGGTTGCCTACCCCTGTTATGTTGCAGTTTTATATCCAATATACTGTTCTTTCTGCTGTGGGAAATGAGATCTTACCTCTCCTTGATGCTCACCAGCCGACATTGCATATCCGGAAAAGTCCTCCCACAATAACAGAGTCTCCTCGGTCTCCTCCCAGGCCAGGCTGTCGCAGTCATCCTCGAAATCATAATCCCTCCTGCAAGACAAGAGTGAATGGCTATTACAGACCCTATAAAGGCAGACATCCCAACCTGCAAAACCTTATTTCAGGGAGGTTCCCGTCTCATTTCAGGGAGGTGCCCTTTCTGTTTTTTGGGTTGTTTTTTTACAGCGGCCGTCGCCAGAATGTAAAAGAAATAACATTAATTTATATATATACATACATCAGATTTGTGAATTGATGTTTAAGTATCTGTCAGTGTAAAGGTCACAATTTATTAGACAGGACAAGACCTTTTTAAAAAACCGCTGAGGAGTGAAGTCCCTGATACACAGCTGACTAGTTGCTATGGGCAGCAAATAAAATAAATATTCTCTATAACTAGACAACCAGGACATATAACAGCACTCTCTCAACCCTGCAGTAGTAGATCTCAGTGACTGTACCTGCTCTCAATAGTAGTCTATGTCCGCCCTCCCTGTGCAGCAAGTAGCTTCTTCCTTCTGAGAGCCAAGCCTCGTTCTGAGGCTACTCTAGAGATCACATGGCCTTCCTCCAGGAGGCAAGCCTCACTCTGAAACCTTACCCACTGATATCTTACCGGAAAGGTTTACTCAGAGTAAACCTTTCAGGAAGAAAATGCCTCTCTCGCGGACATCAGGGAGCTGCTGTCCAAAAGAGGGAGACTCCCTGAACATCAGGGACACTTGAGATCCCTGTAAAGGGAATTGAAAGAAAAGCAGGATATTACGGCACGGCTTGCTCATCTGACAAGTAAGGGAGCCATGCACGAAACCCAATTATTAACTCTGCTCTTGCCAACCACAGGACCCCCATTGTGTGACATGAAATATCAAACAGAGTTGATAGAACTCACACATCTTGGGAAGGATTGGGGGTGTAACCAGGGCCGGATTTCCCACAAGGCCAACCGAGGCTCGGCCTTGGGGCAGCAGGGATTAGAGGGGCAGCAGGAGTGTGGAATTCCTATCTCCCGATGGCCGGGACATGCAGTTCCAGGTGCCGGGCGGGTAGTTGTTTTCTACATTTAGCCCTGTTTTGGGCAAGCAGAGCTAAATGTACAGCAGGGAAGCCGCTGCTTGTTTTGTACAAGTGATCTCGGCCATGTTGCAGAGATCACTTGTATGCAGCCTGCATACAGGGGGGCGCATTGAGGAACCTGGCATTGAGGCAGCAGAGAAAGTAAAGCCCTGGGTGTAAAGTCACATCTAAAATTAAGAACCCTTCAAATGCACCGCATCTATCTATCTATCTATCTGTCTAACTATCTATCTCACATTTTAGAGTGGAAATGATGTCACGATGATGTCACACCTTGATTTCAGTTGGTCTGTACTTGTTTATCAGGGTTTCTGTCACTCTAATTACCACCAATGCCTCCATGATGGGACATGTTCCTTAAGCATGGCACTGGAACTTTTCTATGATCGATTATAAGCACTCGGTGAAGTTAAAAAGTTGCACTGGGAACATATGTGCTTCCCAATCGCGTTTAAACAGCTTTGCTGGCTTAAGATATAAGAATGCACAGGTAATCTTTATTAAAAATACTACATTATCACTATCACACTATCATTATATGTTTAAATATAGTTATAAAAGCTTGAGCTGTAGAGGTGTATGTTGACCACCGCCATTGCCTTCTGTGCCCACTAGGTGGCAGGCTTGTACTTTCTATTCATGAAGATGCCGGGAATGCGGCTGATCAATGAAGACTTCTGCAACAATCAAAAGTAACAATGAAACCGTCTTATGTCAGACCTGAGCAGAATGATCAGTTCTGTGACTGATTACAGAACTGCAGCTAAATCTATAAATTGCTGATAATGCAATGTATTGATTTGTTCTACAACCCCCATACAGTGGACATGGATCCAGTGCACTGCAAATGAACTATTTTAGCTTAATTTGGGGGAAGCAAGAATCAAATCTTTAACATTAAGGATCTTTATTTTAGCCATGTGATTGGAATTTTCAGATTTCCTTGGACTATAAATATCTGTCTCTAAATATAAATCAATCAATCAATGTATCTATCTGTCTCATCATCCTGGTGTGTTAGCCTTGTGAACTGGGCACATTATTTATTAGAAGGAATGCCATAGCAGGCATTGGTAATTGAGTGGTGTAGCACTGAGTTCAGTCCTGTCAAGTGATATTGGATGTACATGGAGGACTTGTCAAGATATCAAATCATTTATAACGTGCGGCAGTATATATTGCTTGTGTCTAATGTGGGTTTTCAACACATATAGGACTATATACAAATAAAATGGGCCCGTGGTGCCAGCCTGCTGGAGAGTTTATATAATCTTAGGTTTTAAAAGAGAACTATGGCCAAACCTTTTTTTGCCATAGCTCTATTTCGGGTCACAGGAGGACATTTACTATTGTCCTCCTGTGACCCAAAACTCAGCATATAGCAGGCTATTGCCTGCTATATGTTGACTGCGAAAAGCCGCGATGCAGCCGGGGAAGATTCCAATAATATTGTCGGGATCCACGCTGCTACCTGATTGACAGCTGGCTCTGCCTCTCTAGAGCCAGAGCCAGCTATGCCCGCCCCCTCCCCTGTCTGTCCCTCCAGTCAGCGCTGGAGGAACGGAGAGGGGAGGGGGGAATCCTCGAGGGAGCAGTGACTGAAAGTTGCCACTCTCTGCAGGGAGAAGATCGTGAATTCAGTGATCGGCGGTATGTGATCGCTCAATTCTCCATCACTAGAGCCGACCTGTGACCGCTGCAGTGTCACACGTTGGCTCTAACTATGGGGATGAGTTTATTTCACGCTCCCCATAGTTCTCCTTTGTGAGATGAGAAATGAGAGCTCCATTCATTTTATCTGGAAAGGACAACCTAAAATCCTGGGTGGAAAGGAGCAGAGTCTGGAATTATGACAAAGAAGTACCTAAAATATCTAAGAAGCCCGGTGCTGACCCATCCCATGAGGCTCAACCTTCACCTAAAACATCACTTCTAGATGGACTGATCCTTTAGACCGGGTTCACTCTTTACCACTGCAGTGGGTTGTGGCCATGCGTGCAATAATGCCGCCCACAAGACACATTAGGTGCATTAGAGCGTTGTGGTGCCATTCATAATGACAGATACTGTAGATAGTAGGGATGCGCCGATATCGGTTTTTCAGTATCGAGTACGAGTACCGATATTTTGCTGTCGGTACTCGCCGATACCAAGTACTGATACCGGTGCTTCTGCTGGCATGGAGCCGGGTTCTCGGGCAATCAGGAAGCCGGGCAGCGGGTAATGACACGCCGCCCGGTTTCCTGATTTCCCAGAAAGCCGGCTCCATGTTTGGTGGGCTCGATGCTGATTGGCTGGGAAACTGGCTTTCCAGCTATTCAGCATGGAGCCAGCTTCCCGGTCAATCAGGAAGCCGGGAGGCGGGTCATTGCTTGCCGCCCGACTTCCTGATTGCCCGGGAAGCCGGCTCCATGTTCCCCTATGGCACTGTCGGTCAGATAAAATCTTCCTCTGACCAGAAGTCCTGGTAATGGGGAAGGTATCGGAGCATTTGGGCAATATAGATATTTACATGAAGACATGAACATGTACACATTACATACAGCTGGTTTAGCATCTTCTGCATCTCTTCGTTGATACTCAGTGCTGTACTCTCATCCTCTTCCCCTCCCCTCGCGCTCTCACTGTCACACATGGATGTGTCATCATCATGGACCGGTTTCTTCTCTTTCCTTCTCACTTTCATCGGGGAGTGGTGGACGGTCTTGATGAGGACAGGTGAAAAAACATTTTAGTATAAAGATGCATACAATAATCAACAAAACTGTGTTTTAGGGTGTGATGGGTGTCACCAAGAACAGGAAATGAAGGGAAATCTTACCAGTGTGGACACAGCAAAAAAAAAAACTTGTCCAAAGTTCTGTCTTTTCACAACATAAAATATTTTCAGATGCTAAGATTTTGGACCATGTGAAGAGCAATGATTTCAAATGCGTAGTTACCTGCTATATACCGTGTTTCCCCGAAAGTAAGACATCCCCCGAAAATAAGACCTAGCGCTATCTTCGGGGGTGTCTGTAATATAAGACCTACCCCGAAAATAAGACCTGCCAAATGTCTTGGAGTGTGCCTGTGGGAATTTGTGCCCGTTCAGTCAAAAGAGCATTTGTGAGGACAGGTTCCAATGTTGGATGAGAAGACCTGGCTCATACTTGGAGCTCTTGTTTGCTCCAAAGGTGTTCAGTAGGGTTGAGGTAAGGGCTCTGTGGATGCCACGACAGTTCCTCCTCACCAATAATGATGGGCTAGGGCGTGTTCACAGCTCCACGTGCCGAGCCCGCCAGGAAGCTGACAGCGCCAATCACAGGCACTGAGACATTTTTTTGGTCCGCAGCTGCAGAGATCAGGAAATGTCTCCGTGCCTGTGATTGGCGCTGCGCACTGTCAGCTTCCTGGCGGGCTCGGCACGTGGAGCTGCGAACACGCCCGAGCCCATCCTTAAGGTGCCCATACACTTTACAACCCTCGGACTTTTGTCTTGCGAGGGTTGTAAAGTAATTTAAAAAACGTACGATCTGCCCATCTTGGATAGGCAGATCGTACCTGCGATCATCACAAGCCCGCCCCCCTGAGGGGCGGGCTTCCGATGACTGCAATGCTGAACGGGCAGTGTGCCCGTTCGGCAATGATCTCTCAATCATGTTAAAAACCAGCCAAAAATCGTGCGATTCTCGGCTGGTTTTCCAACATGCTCGATATACTGAGCTTAGGGTGACGGGAGGACGCTAGTTTATGTCCTCCCGTTACCCTAAGGAGAACTATGGGGAAAAGCCCTGACCCCATAGTTCTCCTTTAACTCACCATACCATGTCTTTATGGAGCTGGCTTTGTACAGTCATGCTGGAACAGAAAATGGCCTTCACCAAACTCTTACCACAAGGTTGGACAAACATGCACAATTGTCTACAATGTCTTTGTGTGCTGTAGCATTAACAGAGCCCTTCACTGGAGACATTTGAACTCAATTGGAGATCTGTCGGCATTTTGGCCATATAGCTTAAATCACACTCTACAAGCTTGGGTTAGTCAGAGCGGAGTCAGGTGAATGATGATGGCTATGGGTGCTGGTGTGTGATCACTGATCTTCAATGACATATATCCTGCTCCAGATCTCAGAACACTCCTTCTCCTCCTGAAAATACTAGTTGCATGGCTGTCATGCGGACTCTGTTGCTTGAATACTTTGAGTTACTCATCCGGAGCAAGTAGACCAATCAGGAGTCAGATAAAAGTCTTGATCTGTATCCTTAATATGGGCAATGACTCAAAGTATTGATGGCCAACTAGCATTTTCAGAGGTTGGCAAATGCATGACAGGTTTACTTTAAGCCATCACGCATCCAGCCTTGCTCAAACAGTACACCTTTTTTTAACATCACACAACACCATGACAACCTGGAAATTCTGACATGTTTTGAACATGCACAACTCCGTCATTTGCCATAACATTTGTTATTTTCAGCCATGCTATTTTCGGATCTAATTTGCAAAAACAGCATTTGTTGCATATAATTATAGTTATCGCAAAAAAATAGGTCTATTTTAAAGGAGAACTATGGGGTCAGGGCTTTTCCCCATAGTTCTCCTAAGGGTAACGGGAGGACACAAACTAGCGTCCTCCCGTCACTTAAAGTTCAGTATACCGCGAGCTACAGCTCAGTATACTGAGACGCCGGATTGGATCCCGACAATTATGTCTGGATCCGCCCAGCTGCGTGAGTGACAGCTGGTTCTGCCTATCTAGAGGCCAGCTGTGCCCGCCCCCTCCCCCGTCCGTTCCGCCAGTCAGCGTTGGAGAATCGGACAGGGGAGGGGGAAATCCAGTCCCTCCCCTGTCACGGCTCTCTGCCGGCACAGGATCGAGAAGTGAGCGAGCGCCGGTATGTGTTCGCTCACTTCCCGATCTACTGAGCCGACCTGTGACAGTTTCATTGTCACAGGTCGGCTCAGATTATGAGGCTGAGTGAAAATCACTCACCTCATAGTTCTCCTTGAAGGATTTGGTCCTCTTTGCTGTTACAGCAGATAGAGGGCTTTTTTTCAGCCATGCTTCTCTCCCGTGTGCAATATGCTGGTCTGCTGGCTTTAACCTCAAATGCATCAGTGTCAGTGTGCATCGGTTAACAAAGTATAACTGATTGCAAATCCTCAAAAATGCTAAAAAATAGGTTAACACTATAATTGTATTAGACAATTGCAGCATTTAGCAGAGGCAAACTGCCTTCTACCACCTGCAGTGGTCTCTGCAAGCTTTTTGTTTTTCCCCCTCAATGATGCCTTCATCTTGCATGTGATCACTATATCATAGCTGACATAGTAATCACATCACTTGATTAGGAACTGCTCTGTTTCTCGATCATTAGTGGGAAATTAAGCCATCATTAAGAGCAGGGTAAAGTGTCACTGATATTTGTCAAAGAGAGGATGTTTACTAATGTATCCTCAGCCGAGGAATGGTACTATACAGATTACAGATTGTGGGTGGGAAGGAATTAAGGAGAATCTGTCACATTGCCCATACAGCTTTCTTGTAAAAAATAACCCCTTAAAGTGACATTAAAGTCAAAAATCTTTTCCCCTCCCCCCAATGTTAATTAAAGCACTTACCTTAAATGATGTTTCTTAATCCGATCTTCTTCTTCTTCCTTCCTGTCCTTTTCAGCTGTCCCTCCAGCGCTGCTGCGGGTCTCCGATCCAGCGCTGACTCCTCTAAGCTTGCTGGCACTTCCTGTCCCACGGTGTCTGCATGCGGGTGCACGCCGTCCATAGACTTACCTTGTGTCTCTCCTCGCGTCCCGGCCGAAAATGTGAACTGCGCATGCGCCCGCCCCAAGATGCTTTGCAGGCCGCTCGAGAATTTTCACATTTTCGGACGTAAGCGCGTGGGGAAGACACAGGTAAGTATTAACCGTTTTTAAAGCATTTTTGTTTTGACACTTTTTGCATAAATCTACTGCTTGCTAGCTACCGTGTTTCCCCGAAAATAAGACAGTGTCTTATATTTTTTTTTCTACGAAAAAAGACACTAGGTCTTATTTTCGGGGGATGTCTTACCTGGCTGCAGCTGTCCGCTCTGCCGTCCAGGGAGCCACAAACAGGTGGGCGGGCATGCGTGCGGCCGGGGTTAATATAAGACCTACCACCGAACTAGGTCTTATTTTTGGGGTAGGTCTTATATTACAGAAATCCCCGAAGATAGCGCTAGGTCTTATTTTCGGGGTAGGTCTTACTTTCGGGGAAACACGGTATATATATATATATGCAAAAAAAACGAAGGGTTTAATAAACCTTTAACTCAATGATACCTTCACTGCAACTCCAACACACACACACACCACTGCTCCATCATGGCCCTTGTCCTTCCAAGTATGTAACTAAGGATGGGCTCGGGTGTGTTCGCAGCTCCACGTGCCGAGCCCGCCAGGAAGCTGACAGCGCGCAGTGCCAATCACAGGTACTGAGACATTTTCCCAGTCCGCAGCTGCAGAGATCGGGAAATGTCTCAGTGCCTGTGATGTGCGCTGTCAGCTTCCTGGCGCGCTCGGCACGTGGAGGTGGGAACACGCCCAAGCCCATCCTTAGTAACCACCTCCCTGGATGAAGGCTTGGGTCTCACCTGACCAGCAGAAGGAAGAAGGTAACCCTTTCTAATCTCCAACACCATGCAACATGGAGCTTACATAGGGTTGGACTACCAGTTCCAACTACACGTTATATAAATCCAAAAAAGTTATTATTGATAAAAAATGTATTAAATTATCTATCATTAGTTAAGTAGTAGAACGTCTTCTGAGGAATAATTCTGTTTTTGGCGCACTTGAAGGAGATTTTTCTCTCACATGCCTATTCATTTGATTATAAATTGAAGAGCTGCTTGAAAACCACATGTTCCCATCCCACACACACACACACACACACCTGTAGCATGTTTATCATGTCTTCACAGCTGCGTTGTTGGGCCACATCACACAGTTTGGCTGTAATATCAATCCGGCGGCAGATGTCCATGTCCACCCGCATGGCCTTCTCCTGGATCTTGGAGTCCAGCTCTGACAGGTTCTAGAAGAGAATTCGGGAGACATTTTATTGAACGGATGGTTTTTTTTATGAGCAAGATATTTCACAATGATTGTCAGTACAGCTGAGGACCATCTCTGTCCAGAGTGAGCTTTTAACTAGAACTAGCGCATACGGAAAATGTTACACGGTCCCCGCACTGTAATCACACGGTGATGGCGGTAGAGAAGGAACCTACAATTTTCCTGATTGTTTGTTTTAAGAGAAGGGATTTTGCATCTGTGATTGTGGCTCTTGTAACTGTTTCCATTACGCAATACATTTTTGTGCTGCATACTATCTGAGCTGTTTTTTTTAAATCAAAGACTATCAGGGTTATTCACAAAAGGGTGACGAGTTTGGAGAAGGCATGAGAAGTTAGGAATCTGGGACAACATAACTGAACTTAAAGGGGGCTGAATTGGAGACTTTTTCCAAATCAGCTATTTTTGCCTAAATTGTTCACTTCTACGGCCTTCTCCAAACTCTTCACCCTTTAGTGAATAGCCATGTTAAAGTTTATCAGCTAGTCTGTCTCTTCCCAACGCTATCCACATTTTTTCCCCAAAGGTTTTGGATAGAGTGTGGAAGGGCTATAACCCATTCCAGGTTTTTATTGTTGTCCTTGCTGGCTACATTCACCTGCTCTATTTGTCCTGGTGACCATTGTCGCTGGGACAGAAGTGATGGGAAATCACACATTTTACAGTTGTCATCAGAACAAGAGTTAAGGGTAAATCTTCCAATGGGGACACATTTCTTAAACTAGCCATACACCTGTAAATTATCTGCATATTTTTTATGGTCAGATGGAAAAAGTGCAACAGATTCCTCCATCTACGCTAAACTGAGTGGATGGAGGAATCTTCCACTGGGCCTGCGCTCGGCACGTGGAGGTGGGAACACGCCCAAGCCCATCCTTAGTAACCACCTCCCTGGATGAAGGCTTGGGTCTCACCTGACCAGCAGAAGGAAGAAGGTAACCCTTTCTAATCTCCAACACCATGCAACATGGAGCTTACATAGGGTTGGACTACCAGTTCCAACTACACGTTATATAAATCCAAAAAAGTTATTATTGATAAAAAATGTATTAAATTATCTATCATTAGTTAAGTAGTAGAACGTCTTCTGAGGAATAATTCTGTTTTTGGCGCACTTGAAGGAGATTTTTCTCTCACATGCCTATTCATTTGATTATAAATTGAAGAGCTGCTTGAAAACCACATGTTCCCATCCCACACACACACACACACACACCTGTAGCATGTTTATCATGTCTTCACAGCTGCGTTGTTGGGCCACATCACACAGTTTGGCTGTAATATCAATCCGGCGGCAGATGTCCATGTCCACCCGCATGGCCTTCTCCTGGATCTTGGAGTCCAGCTCTGACAGGTTCTAGAAGAGAATTCGGGAGACATTTTATTGAACGGATGGTTTTTTTTATGAGCAAGATATTTCACAATGATTGTCAGTACAGCTGAGGACCATCTCTGTCCAGAGTGAGCTTTTAACTAGAACTAGCGCATACGGAAAATGTTACACGGTCCCCGCACTGTAATCACACGGTGATGGCGGTAGAGAAGGAACCTACAATTTTCCTGATTGTTTGTTTTAAGAGAAGGGATTTTGCATCTGTGATTGTGGCTCTTGTAACTGTTTCCATTACGCAATACATTTTTGTGCTGCATACTATCTGAGCTGTTTTTTTTAAATCAAAGACTATCAGGGTTATTCACAAAAGGGTGACGAGTTTGGAGAAGGCATGAGAAGTTAGGAATCTGGGACAACATAACTGAACTTAAAGGGGGCTGAATTGGAGACTTTTTCCAAATCAGCTATTTTTGCCTAAATTGTTCACTTCTACGGCCTTCTCCAAACTCTTCACCCTTTAGTGAATAGCCATGTTAAAGTTTATCAGCTAGTCTGTCTCTTCCCAACGCTATCCACATTTTTTCCCCAAAGGTTTTGGATAGAGTGTGGAAGGGCTATAACCCATTCCAGGTTTTTATTGTTGTCCTTGCTGGCTACATTCACCTGCTCTATTTGTCCTGGTGACCATTGTCGCTGGGACAGAAGTGATGGGAAATCACACATTTTACAGTTGTCATCAGAACAAGAGTTAAGGGTAAATCTTCCAATGGGGACACATTTCTTAAACTAGCCATACACCTGTAAATTATCTGCATATTTTTTATGGTCAGATGGAAAAAGTGCAACAGATTCCTCCATCTACGCTAAACTGAGTGGATGGAGGAATCTTCCACTGGGCCAAGCTTCAGTATCTTGCTAGTCGGCCCCGCTGGCTCTCAAAACACCTGAACATTGCCTGCATCCAATCAGATTGTTAAGGTATTTTGACAGCCAGCGGGGCCGACTAGCAAGATACTGAAGCTTGGCCCAGTGGGAGATTCCTCCATCCGCACAGTTTAGCGCAGATGGGGGAATCTGTTGCACTTTTTCCATCTGACCATAGAAAATCTGCACATAATCTACAGGTGTATGGCCAGTTTAAGTCTATTTCTCCTCACTTTGGACAGGAAATGAAGGGAAGTGTGTTTCCCTAAGGGAAACAGAGCTGGAAAAGAAATGAAAGGTGAACCTACTCTATCCAAAACTTTTATTCATTTTCTGTATATTTTCTTTTGTTAGGAATAACCTTATATGAACAGAAAATTAACCTGTGAAATGTATACAGCGGAGAAACCGACTTTCATCCTTGTTCAACTAATTTTAACCAGCAACTTTTGCTTGTTTCCATGTGATATCTACCTGAACAATGTACTTCTTGTCATCCACAATACACCTTCTATAATATATACAAAGCCCTCATGAAGGAGGAACCTCTGAACCCCCAAGTCATGTTGGCTGTTCCTAAAGGAGAACTATGGGGTAAGTGTTTTTCCCCATAGTTCTAAGGGTTACGAAAGGACAAACTAGCGTCCTCCTGTGACCCAAAGCTCAGTATATCGCGAGCTACAGCTCGCGGTATACTGAGACGCCGCAGCCGGGACAGATCCTGACATTACGGCCGAGATCCACACAGCTGCGTGATTGACAGCTGGCTCTGCCTATCTAGAGGCAGAGCCAGCTGTGCCCGCCCCCTCCCCCGTCCGTTCTGCCATTTAGCAGTGGAGGATCAGAGCGGGGAGGGGGGGAATCCCTGCAGGGAGCCGTGAGTGACAGTCATGGCTCTCTCTCCCGGGACATGATCGAGAAGAGAGCGAGCGACGGTATGTGTTCGCTCACTTCCCGATCTATTGAGCCGACGTGTGACAGTTTCATTGTCACACGTCGGCTCAAAATATGAGGCTGAGTGTAAATCACTCGCCTCATAGTTCTCCTTTAATGTATATTGCTTTCTATTAAAATTTTTAAAGGACTGTGCACCTTATTTTGGAGCTTACTTTTAAGCTATAGCACACTAGGTCAACTTAGTTTGGAAATTTCTCTAATGCCTGTAATCTGGTGCTCTGGGAAATCTATCTCTTGAGCCTTCTGAATGGGCAACCTGGGTGTTCCAAACCCTCGCATTTCTATTCCAAGATATACAGTTGGTACCACACAGAGCTACGCAACCGGAATCTGAAGTCCATCAGAAGCCCAGAACCCAGAACATTTTTGGTGCCTTTGAAGAATATAAATATTAATAAAACCCAGCCAAAAACTTTGCTTTTTTTGGGGTGGAGTGAGGCAAGGAACCTCCGCCAAGTTATTGCTTGCTACTATCTTTTTCCCTTTTAGAGAGAATTTCCCTTATTTCCTGTGTGGTCACCTGGAAGTGAGCAGAATCTCTCCAAGTGAGTAGAATCTCTCCAAGGGGCATAAAGACACAACTAAAAGTCCTTTTAAGTAAGCTGGGCTCTTCAGGCTGTAAACACTGCCAGAAATGTGATTTATATTACATACACAGCAGGGCCTTGTTTATATATTAAAACCATCTATCATAAGAGGATCACAGGAACATCAATGATATAACTGATTGTTTTTGTGCTACTTATAATGAGCTTCATCACTGGAAATGGCCTGGGAGGATAAAACATCACGTGTTCCATCGTTTCTTACATAATCTGCAGTCACAGTCTGTTTGGCGATACGTGTTTTTAAAAGAAAGTGTGCCAAACCATTTTTATCTTGAAAGCCCAACAGTGAATTTCTAGCAGCTAGTAGTTTATTTATGACAGCCTACATCAGTGGTCCCCAAAACTGCATCCTGCAGGCCAGATGCAGCCCTTTGCTTGCCTTTAACTGACTCTTGGGGTACTATTACTCCCACTGACACCAGCAATGGGGCACTATTCCTACCACTGATACCAATGATGGGACGCTATTTTTCCCACTAATACCAATGATGGGGCACTATTCCTCCCACTGATACCAACGATGGGACACTATTCCTACCACTGATACCAATGATGGGGCACTATTCCTCCCACTGATACCAACGATGGGGCACTATTCCTACCACTGATACCAATGATGGGGCACTATTCCTACCACTGACACCAACGATGGGGCACTATTCCTCCCACTGATACCAACGATGGGGCACTATTCCTTCCACTGATACCAATGATGGGGCACTATTCCTACCACTGACACCAACGATGGGGCACTATTCCTCCCACTGACACCAACGATGGGGCACTATTCCTCCCACTGATACCAACGATGGGGCACTATTCCTACAACTGATACCAATGATGGGGCACTATTCCTACCACTGACACCAACGATGGGGCACTATTCCTCCCACTGACACCAACGATGGGGCACTATTCCTACCACTGGCACCAACGATGGGGCACTATTCCTACCACTGATGTCAACACTGGGGCATTTTTGTACTCCCACAGGCCCCTGAACATGAGGCATTTTTGACTCCCACTGACCACTGATAACAGGGCATGTTCTACTTTTTTTGGCCACAATCTGATCTGAAGGTGTGTGTATAATGGACCCGGCAGGTGGACAGGAACCCATGTGGAAAATTCTCCCTGCTGGAGTCTTCAAAAGATGTTGGTGAGTGAGTCATCCAAGCAGCATCCACCCATGCCTAAAATATTACCCTTTAACTGCACTCTCAGATGAGCTGAAGAGATAACACATAAAAACAAAAAGGGATAAAAAAAAACATTTTCATGGCGTACTCACATTGCTCATTAAGCCCTTGAAGACCACAATTTCGGCCTTCAGCTGTTTGACCTTCATGGCTAGTTCCTCCTGGTACAGGGCAGAATCCTGAGCCTCCTGTATGGAGAGAGGGCAGACACAGAGGGCAATATCAGTAACAGAATGTGGGAGGTGGACAAAAGTATTTCTGTAGCTACATGGGCATACAGTAACTTTTATAATAGGCTAAAACAGAGCAATATGACCTCTGGTACTGACAGGAACCAGTAAGAGTTCACCTTTAGGATGTCTGGTTCTTTAAATCATTTTTAAATAACCATTTTATTGAAGGCATAAAAACATATCCAGCAAGGGAGCAATGCCTGGGGTATGCCTGGCGGCCATGGGTAATGCAAGACAGGCGCCTCAAACACTAGACGGGAAATAGAAGACATCCTTGGTATCTAATGAACACCCACCCCCACATATATGTATGTAACCTGAGTTTGGTAACTTTATTTATAATTTGTCATAATAAGGTAAGGGTCTAACCAAAGTTGAATACCAACGCGTTTTAGAGGTTATGTACAAATCCCCCTTCATCAGGGCTTAGATTTATCGTGTGATAGGGGCTTTGATAGGTGTTTTTTGGGGGAGGATTTAATTTGCTTGGTGAGCTGGGTTTAGAAGCTTGCTCAGTTGTCTGGCAGCCAGACAACTTCTTATCTGGAATTCATATATGAACCAAACCCTACGGCTTGGCGCTTTCATCCCTTTGCTCCATACAAGCTGATTCTCCCAGGAACCCTATAGGGACACTATAGAAATAATTTACTTCTTTAGGACCTCCACCAAGCTTGCAGCCCTGCACGCTACCGCCATTCAGGGCCGCTTCACATCATATCCAGTGCATTCCAGCATGGTTCATGTCCGGAATGCACTGGATCTCATAAACCAAGCCTCCCATGTTCTGGGCCGGGCGTGGGCGTGGTGGTGCCGTTCATGTCAATGGCACCACAGACACACCTCCCTTGGCTGGAACACACTGGATCGCATAACCCAAGCCTCCTACGTTTTGAGGTAGGAGGGGGCGTAGTGATGCCATTCATGTCAATGGCACCACAGGCACACCTCCCTCCTGCAGTCTGCTGCAGTTTGATCGAAAAAAATAGTGCCGGCTTGCATGCACCCTCCCTCCCCAGAACGCGGGAGGCTTGGTTTATGTTGATCCCAGTGGCGTAACAATCACCATAGCGACCCAGGCGGCCGCTTGGGCACAGGGGGGCCCGGCCAGGACATCCCCCTGATGCCGCGCGGGCCGCCTGGGTCGCTATGGCATTTCAGGCTGCTGGCTCCAGTGCGTTCTGGGCATGAACCATGCCGGAAAGCACTGGAGATGGTGTGAACCGGCCCATAAGCCTGTAGACCTGACTTTTCTTTAATTACAGTTAATTAATACAGCTAGGTCTAAGCATGCAGACTTATGGGTCCTTTCACTCTCTATTTACTTTGCTCTTTCCTGCTAATAACATGTTACTTGTTAGCACATGAGCAGTGCAGCATAACTGATTGGCGCTTAGTGCTGGTGCTTTTTCTTTTCATCTGAGCTCTGCTGTACATGGGCTTGAAAGAGACTAAAACAGCCAAATCGAGGTATTTACACATTTAACCCCTCCACTTATAGACCTTTGTGTGTAAAACTAGAAGAAGAACTAAAGAAGGAGAGGTAGGTAGAGGAGTTGCTGAGAGCAATGGCAAGACTCTCCGTAGCCCTCATACCCTTCAGCTATCTCTTCCTTCCTGCCAGGTTCTTGGTAGGTGGACTGTATTTTTTTAGGGATGCACAGATACTTTTCGAGTACCAATGCCGATACTTGGCATTTTCAGGAGAACTACCAGGGTTGCAGCGGTTGCAGCTGGGACCTGGCTCTGGCGCTCCACCACTGTCCTGAAATCATTAGTCTGTATTGTTTTAGAAAAACTGTCACATGACAATAAACAAAAATGTATCAGTAGTTGTATCTGTGAGTACTTGGACAAGTATCAGTACTTGTAAAACTTGCATCGGTGCATTCCTTTATTTATGTTTCTAAAAACAAAATCATACATAAAACAGAGATGTACAAATCCCGGGAGCTCCGTGTGCTCCTTACAAATCACAGCTGCCTCCTAACATCTGAATGGTTCTCTAGTCTAGTCTTGGAGATGGAAAATTATCTGTACTTGTACTCGTACCAAGTACGGTACATGGTATTGGTGCATCCCTAATTTTAATGGTATTTGTGAATTTAACACAAACAGTGAACTTTCACTAAGCGACATGTTGATTGAAAAATAGCAAATTCCGGCACAAAATTTTACCAAAATCCTCTGTATGTGCAGCGATGGGATTATTATATTATGAACAGGTTGGGTTGGAAATGTAAAATAGTGAAGATTTCCTGCTTAGGATATGTTGAAGGATGCAGACGAGACGCCATTAAAGCTGAGTAAGAGAAAGGGTTAGGCACTGCAGTCGGCCATATCTGAGATGTACACATATATCACATTCTAAGGAAGATTCAGCCTCACCTCATCCAGCTCCGCCACTCTCTGCTGCAGCTGTACGCGAGCGGAATATTCCTCCTCCCATCTAGTAGAAAAAAACAGAATCAGGAGAATCACATTTATATAGACATACAAGAAGGTTGGAGGAGGCCATTTAAAGGAACAATCCACTCTCAGATGGCTTTAACATCAAAGTCTCTGGATGCCCTTCTGCGATTTAGTATAGAGTTTATTTATTTATTCATTTAATAGCTTCCGTGTATTTTTTTTATAACTCTGTTTATTGATATCAAACAGTTTATAAAGTTACAGAAATGTAAAAGGTGTTACCATGAGTACCAAGATGTCTAAAAGGAGATAACAGCATGCAAGAATAAAAACCATTCACAGTCCCATGTGAATCATTGCAATATGTATTTTGTTATATCATACATAGAGGTAAACATACATCATATGTGGCATTCGGACCGGGGCAGGTTATCTCGTTCTGAGTATCAAGCTGCCTGTACACCAGTAGAATTTTATTAGAAATGCTGTTGCGACGACGTCACGCGCATACACAATGACGTCACCGTGGGGTATCACCTGATACCCGCACCAGGGGTCACCCCGCCTCAGGACGCCTCTGTCTCCAACCCAGAACAACACAGTGTATGTAGCTTCATATTATTTTTGCATTGCTGTATAATGTATTGCTGGGCTTTGTAGTCCTCTATAGTCTGTCTCCTTACTCCCTCCCCTGGCTGCCGCTCCTCGCTCTCTCCCCTATATTCTATTGTGTCTGCAAACCATGGCAAAGATATGAATATCTATAGAAGAATTCGTGGGGCAATTCATACTTCTCTTGTAACTGTATAAAGGGTACATGGTGCCCTCTTGATATACATCTGAGAGAGTTACAATGCCATGTGATGACCATAGTGCAGTGTCAGGAATTATACAAAGTTGTTCCAAAATAAGAAGAGGCTCCTTGGCAGATCCTGAAAGTACCCCAGTGGTTTGACCTAAGGCCACGTTGATATGACCAGCCTTAGAATGGGAGATTCCATGTATTTTTTTAGCAGCCAAGTCATACTACATAGGCAGAGGAGTCGCCCACACGTGTCGCAATCCCATCCTTTGACTCATCAGATCATACAATATTGATATGACGTGGAATGAATATTAACGTGTATGCAAAGCCATACACGTTATTTTTTTTTTATTTTTAGGGATAAAACCTATCAGATTATGTTGCTGTCTGTCCCCTTGGGGAGATTCCTTTCACTTCCTGTCCCAGAGACACAACAGGGGTTCTAGTTAGGGATGCACCGATATATCGGCCGCCGAAACATATCGGACGAAAATTGAACTTTTGGCTAAATGCAGAAAGTGCAATTTTCCTGCCGACACAGCGCCGCATCCCTGCTTTCTTTCCTCCCTGCTGGGCGATGCTCTGTGTCCCAGCGGGGGGGGAGAGAAAGTGTCACAGGCAGCCGAGCACTGCCGGAGGAGAGCACTGTGAGCGGCCGGCGTCTCTCCTCCCACACTGCTCAGCCTCCTATCACAGTCCGTGTGGGGGTGGAGACAGCCCGCGCTGTCACAGGAGGCAGAGCTCTCCTCCCTACGCCACTCACTCAGCCTGCAGTGACAGCGTGTCAGAGAGGAGAGTAAGGAACAAACACTCGGTGATCAGTGATCGCTGAGTGTTTGTGCATAATTGAGGACAGAGTATGGTTACTATATACTCAATTATGAATGAATGGGAAGTGATCTACATCACTTCCTGTCATTTCGGTTTGGTTTCGGTTTTTAAATTTCTATTTTGGTGCACCTCTAGTTCTGGTACTATAAAATTGCTTTAATTTCCATACATACACTCGGCATTACACTGCTGCACAAACATTTTTTCCCCCCCGCGCTCTTGATAAAATACAGCGCGCGTTGTAGTCAGTTTTTTTCCTCCGGACACTTCCTGGGCCTCTGACACCTTACGGCAAAACAAACGGCTCTTCCCTTTGAAAGTTGTAATACAAACAGCGTGCCCTTGTCCGGTGGCTTTCCTCCAATCAGAGCGCCTCGTGCTTTCTGTCCCCCCGGGGGAAAAACAGCGCAGGTGCAAGAATGGAATTACAGGACGAAACAGCCACGGGCCACGCGGCCTAATCTGCTGAGGAAGCATCTTTCACCTGCTGTTATGAACGTGTCGGATACAAAGAGCAGGAAGAGCATGTGTCATGGAAATCAGAACCATTGCGGATAATGACTCTTATCACAGCTCTGATGTTAAAGGGAAAGTACCGCGCGGTTTCGGTGCACACATCATTATAAAACACAAATGCAACCAAAAGGTTATTTTTTTGTAAATGTTGAGAAGCATACATACTGTATAGTATTTATTTCTGTCTGTGACACCACTGGGGAGATTTAATTTTATTTCCTGTTCCTGTGACACCAGTACAAGAATTGGGGGAGCGGTTGTCACCAGGTCGGAAAGGCACAGAGTAGTTAATCTAAGCTCCTGGTGCACAACTTGTGGCCTGAGGGCCGCATGTGGCCCTTTGGTAGTTGTTGTTCAGCCATTTGCAGACCCCAGCAGCCAGTGGTAGGAGATTTGATTTGTAAAGGTGCTGTAAGAATAGTGATCCTATAGTTTCCCTGTATTGTCCCCAGTCTCCAACAACACTTGTGCCATGTCTGCAGTCCCCAACAACACTAGGGTTGCCACCTTTTCTTCAAGCGAAACCCGAACACTCTTGCGACGAGCGGACATTTTTTTGGGAGAATGAGTCGTGGCTTATTCATATGTAAATAGCGCCGCCCATTAATATGTAAATATCACACTTGAGACTATTTCCAGTGGGGGGCCAGTAGCCCCTATCTTAATTTTGGTTGCCCCTGTCTGCCTAACATCTTGTGTCCGAGTTTCTGCTGCCATGAAACCCGGACACAGCGTTCAAAACCGGGACTGTCCGGGTGAATCTTGGACAGGTGGCCACCATAAACAACACTTGTGCCATGTCTGCAGTCCCCAACAACACTTGTTCCATGTCTGCAGTCCTCAACAACAACACTTGTGCCATGTCTGCAGTCTCTGCCATCTCCTATAGATGGGCAGAAGCCTCTAGGGGTGTCACCTTTTCTTTCAGCGAAACCCAAACACTCTAGCGACACGCGGACATTTTTGGGGGGAGAATGAGTTGCAGCTTATTCATATGTAAATAGCGTCATTCCTATGTAAATATCACAGTTGAGATTATTTCCAGTGGGGGGCCAGTAGCCCCTATCTTAATTTTGGTTGCCCCTGTCTGCCTGACATCATGTGTTCGGGTCTCAGCTGCCATGAAACCCGGACACAGCATTCAAAACCCGGACTGTCCGGGTGAATCCTGGACAGGTGGCGACCCTAACCGTTGCCCTGGACCGGCTTTCTGTAAGTGACAACAGTGGACCATACCTAAGCAATGTTGGCACGGCCGCTTATAGTCTCCACCAGAGCAGCGTGTGACAACAGAAGAGCAATTGGGAGAAGGGAGAGAAACAATGTCCCCCCCCATGCCAGCAAGTACCGCAACCAGGACCTTCATGGCGGGATCGCCAGGTATTGTTTTCATAAAATCTACAGAATTACACAGAATGAAAATAACTTTTAGATGCGAGGACATTGCAGTGACGGGGTTTAGATTTAAAGGAGCGGTTAACCAATAGTGAGCCGTTATGCCTGCGGCCCGCTGTGAATTCCTGGCATACGAGGACATTTCTGTGTAGTGAGTAAAGTCGTATTTGAATAGAAGGGGATTCCTGTCCAGACCCATCACTGCCCCGAAATACTCAGCAGGAAACCTGACACTGGTATACGGTTAGACATGTATGTGTACGTTACAGTGACCGCTACGACGCGACTGCGTCTTCTGGAATGCTCAACAAATAATCGAAATTGTAACTGTCAGAATTTAAGTCCATTTAAAGCCGAACTCCGGACACAAATATCTCATTTACATATATTCCTCAACAGCCACAAAGGATACAAATCCACTTTATGTGCGCCAAATGCCTTTGTAAACCCAGATATGATCATGTAAATGTGTCAGTGACATCATCACCGTGCTATACATGGTCTGTGCAGAGAGCAGAGCTGTGGGAGGGGCCCTGTACAGGCAAACACAGGAGGGGCAGAGACAAGACCAGTCACCCAGCACAAGGAGAGAGAGAAGCAGTGACTGGTCTTTATCATAAGAGGGGGCGGAGACAAGACCAGTCACCCTGCACAAGGAGAGAGAGAAGTAGTGACTGGTCTTTATCATAAGAGGGGGTTGGAGAGAAGACCAGTCACCCTGCACAAGGAGAGAGAGAGAGAGAGAAGTAGTGACTGGTCTTTATTACAGGATAGGGCGGAGACAGGACCAGTCACCCTCCACAAGGAGAGAGAGCAGCAGTGACCGGTCTTTATTACAGGAAGGGGCGGAGACAAGACCAGTCACCCTGCACATGGAGAGAGAGCAGCAGTGAGCGGTCTTTATTACAGGAAGCTCCAAGTCTCACACTGGATTACTGCAGAGATCTGGAAGAAATACACAAAGCTCACCAAGATTTAAAGAATAGAATACACATTACAGATTTCGACGAGTTGAAGCTTTCGATAGAACACCGGCACTGCAAAACTAAAAATAAATCGGTATTTCCATACATTCTATCCCGCTCCTAATAACCAGATCCATCTAGAAGTTTGTAAACATACTTATTGAAGATGCCCATAGAATGTACTTCCTCAATGCCCTG
Source organism: Nanorana parkeri (assembly GCF_000935625.1). Classification (NCBI taxonomy): domain Eukaryota; kingdom Metazoa; phylum Chordata; class Amphibia; order Anura; family Dicroglossidae; genus Nanorana; species Nanorana parkeri. The sequence continues at coordinate 1,893,974 of NW_017306381.1, read as the reverse complement.
ACACCATTTCACTCAGCGCTGTGAATATGGACTTCATGGTGTCACCACTCTCACAGAGCCTGCCTTCTGAACTACAACTCAACGTCTGAACAATGTAACCTTATCATTGCTTGCTGGAAGCAATGCTTGATGGGAAATGTAGTCTTAAGAAATGGAGATTGGATCATACCCTGTTTCCCCGAAAATAAGACCTACCCCGAAAGTAAGACCTAGCACTATTTTTCAAGATTCCTGTAATATAAGACCTACCCCGAAAATAAGACCTAGTTTGGTGGTAGCATGTGAGGGAGAACTGGAAGAGCAGGAGAGATGGTATCAGCCTGCAGGGACATACTGTATTAAGGGGATGACAGGGGACTCCCTCCAGACAGCGCAGTGACAGAGAGCACTCCAGTACCAGACTTCACTAACTGCTGTCCCCCTGAAGGCACTGCTTAATGTAATGGTACTGTACTGTACTGTAATGTGTACCGGTAAATGGTACCATACTTTACCACGCTGTCCACTGTCTGATGTCCCCACTGCTGCACCGCTGGTACCACTGTCCCTGGTGGCATAGGAAGCCAGCGCTGTAGAAAGCAAGGCTGCGGCGGCTAAGGGAGCAGAGCCGCATTGGCCGATATTCCTCTAGAGCGCCAGTTACTGTGACAGGTGGAGTGATACCAAATAACTTTGGATTGTTGTACATTTTGTTGCACATAAAAAAAAAAAAAATAAGACATCCCCTGAAAATAAGACCTAGTGTGGTTTTTGGGGGCAAACAAAATATAAGACAGTGTCTTATTTTCGGGGAAACACGGTACCAAGCAGTGGGGAAAGAGGAAGACACACTTCCTGTGAATCCAGGAAGTTGTTGAAAGTGATGGACAGACGGAAGGCAGCACTCATTAGATAAAAGTAAGCTTTGATTGCATTATCAAAAACAATTCCTACAGTATTACAATGCTGTTGTCATTATTAGAGTGTAAGCCCTCAGGGGCAGAGCCCTCCTTACTATCTTGTCCTGAATTGTATTGTGATTGTAGTGTCTTCCTTATATTGTAAAGCGCTGCGCAAAATGTTAGCGCTATATAAATACTATGTAATAATAACAGGAGAGTATGTGCTGGGACTTTACAACTCCTTTACATTGATGTTTACATCTCCCTTTTGAATGAGTTGTTCATGTGGCGGTGGCACATGCGCAGAGTGACCTGGTCCTGATTCTGGATGACCGAAGGACGGGGGCATTCTGCGCATTTACCGCCGCCATATGAACGACTCATTCAGGGGAAGATGTAAACATCAATAGTGTATAATCAGCAGCCGCAGCCGCCGCTGCTGGATACACATTGTTGATATTTACATGTTGGTCCTGAGCAGCGGTGACGGTGGCCAATAGGGTCCGTGTACGCTGGACGCATGTAAACATTGGCACAAACTTATACATGTGCACAGTGTAAAAATACATCCAAACACAAGGACGTAAATGCAGGGATTTCTAGTTTTGCTTGTCAAATGCTAGGGACCAATGTGCATGGGCCCATAGCATACAACACATTGTATGCCTGCATGCATGAGACATTAAAAATGACTTTAGAAATGACATTAATACATTAATAATTCTATAATTTGGGTTTACATCTCCTTTAACACATCGGCTACATTGCCTGCTTAGCACACCAAACATCATGGCCGAAATGGCTAAAGCTTAATAAATAAAGCAGCAATGAAGAAAGGCCTAACTAAAAATCAAAGACATGTCAGTTTAATAAAATCAGATTAGAAAATAATCAATTCTAACCGGTTGCTATGGGTTACCATGTGACTCCTGAGAGTGTGTGGCCTGCATAGCAGAGACTAGGCCTTGTTTATAACAATAGGTTGCCCATAGCAACCAACCAGATCCCTGCTTTCCTTTTACAAACCAGCATCACTGGAAGTATGGTCGGGTTGCTCAGGCATTCACTGATGGTGATTTATCTATACGGGGGCCCATGGCGACCAATCAGCATCTTTCTTTCATTTTCAAAGCTTAACTAAACAAACCGAAGAGAGAAGCTGATTGGTTACTATGGCCGACTGCTCCAGATTCTATCTGCTCCAGTTTTGATACATTCCCCCCAGTCACGGTGTCGGCCTGGTTTGCCATGATCAGAGCACCACCTATTCGTCCTGTTTACACAAGTCAGCATACGTGTCAACAATAAACCGTGATTTATGGGCCGAGCGGTATGACTAAAGGAGAGGTGTTCTCTCTTATTTATCACTCCCTGCAGCACTGGACTGCACTCTCCTCTCCCCGGTTATACAGCTGTTCATAACTTTTTGCTGAATTGTCAGTTCCGTGAGCTGATGCCGAGATTAATGGCATCATGGCGACTGGGCGTTCTTTTTGAACGCAAGCGGATGCATTCGAAATAACAAATGCAAAATTTTATATGAAAACGCTGCGTTTCACCTGCTTTGGCTGCAGTTCATGGTAGAACATGCTGCACCGCACAGAAACGCTGTGCAACACAACACCACGCAGGTCAAATGAAACCACTGAACTGCCATGTTTACTTCAATGCGGGGGGCTGAGTTTGTCGTGAGTTCATGAATGCCCATGAAACGCGGGAAAAACAAAGCCCATCCACTGTGTGCGCCAAGCAGACACCTAGGCTTGTGATAATCAGTTGCTGTGACCGATAATGGCTGGGTACGGGAACGATCAGATTTTCTTATTCTTTAGCTGCAGTCAGGGCCGGATTAACTCTTTCTGCTGCCCACAAGGCCAGGTTCCTCAATGCGCCCCCATACCCGCCAAACCAGAACACCGGGAGTGCCAAGGTTGCCTACCCCTGTCTTACTCAATAAAGTCGTACACAGAGCATTAATCTGTATGCAGAGTATATAAATGCCTATGTAACTTTGGCACTCCAGTTGTGCTTAAAATATAACTCCCTTTATGCCTTTGGGAGTCATGTGGCTGTCAGAGCTTCATGGGACTTGTAGTTCCACAATAGCTGAAGAGCCGAGGTTGCCTACCCCTGGCCACTAAAGGGAGCTCAACATCTGTTATTGGTATCACACATATGTAAACAACACAAGCAGATCTTGGGCCAGCTTGGCCTGGCACTGGAATTTAAAACTCAAAGCAGCAAGCAGAGAGTGCTGGTCACTACTA
>NW_017306381.1:1886213-1890683 GCF_000935625.1 Nanorana parkeri | reverse complement strand
CAATAAGCTGAATTGTTAACGGTTGCTATAGGTTGCAAGTCCTCCTGTTTAATAAGCAGTTAATGTTTCACTGAATCAAATGGGATCCAAATGTCAAAATTCTGGGGTGGGCAATGCCGGCCCTCCCGCTGCTGTGGAACTACGAGTCCCATGAGGCATTGCAAGACTCACAGTTACAGACATGATTCCCAGAGGCAGATTGGGATTAGTAGTTAAAGTTGCCCACACTCTGGTCACAATTGCTAAAAAGAACTTGGAAACGATCACACTAATATTGAAGATCTTTTCAACGTAAAACAAATACAAACAGCAAAGAGCTCTAAAACATAACAATGTACATATATTATTTATTTATTTATTGTTACAGAAGTCAGATCCTCCCAAGTTCTTAGAACTTCTGGAATTTTTGTTGTATTGGTCACTACACTTTGTACACTGCTCACTTAATAAATACCATGCGTAGTCTTACCTCTGTTTGTAGGCATCTCTCTCTCTCTTCACTTTGCCAAGGACATTGTACAGCGCTCTGATTTCTGGGGTGATGGTATCGATCTGAACTCCGACCCCATCGGCGTGACCCCAATAGGCTCCGCTTCCGGATCCAATGGACCCTATGTCTGTGCGGGGCATGAACCTCCTTGGCCCGTAGACCCATGGCTGAGGAGGGGGAGTGGGAGTTGGCCGGGTAAGCCCCAGTAACGGAGGGGGCAGAATGGGCCCCACGAAGCCAGTCTGGACTGCCTGGTCCCTGGTGATGGGGCCCGCTCCTTGGGCTCTTTCTAAGGCCCTCTCCAAAGACCGGTTCCTCCGTTCCAACTCGTGCACCTTGGCCAAGAAGCAGCGGAAGCGCAGGTTGAGGGTCTTCAAGACGCTGATGTTTGAGCCAAAGTCATTCCTCAGAGCCGAGGCCCCCCCAGTCTGAGTGTAGGGGGTCCCCAAGAGCAGCGATGACTGTGTCGGTGATGGGGGGCTGTCCCCCTGCTGCAGAGGGGGGTCTGATGAGAGCAGGAGAAGGTTGGGAGTTAATAGAGGATTCATGGCTGGGTTATTCATAGCACTGCAGAAAGGAGGGAGAAGAGGGGAGGACCAGCCGGAGGAGGAGGGAGGCAGAGAAGTCACATCATCTGTGATATGAGGACAGAGATTTGGAGAAGGCAAAGAGGCTTGATGAGAGAAGGGGGGATGCAGAATGACAGACAGCCAGGAGAGGGAAGGAAAAATAAGGAGAAGGGGATGCAAATAGGCTGGGAGAGAGGAAGACACATCAGCGGTGACGTTCTAGGAGAGGGGGGAACATTCCTGCCTGATAACCGCAGGCAACACACAGCAACTGCAGATAGAGGAGGAGGAAGGAGAGAGATGGAGAGAAAGGCAGGATGGGGGGGGAGCAAATTCCTGCCTGACTCACTGCAGCCTGCAGAGAGAGCAGCTTAGAGCCGAGGGGACACCAGAGCCAAAACATGAAAAGGGAGGGCACCTTCTCCGTACAGATCAGCTGTGCCTGGCCAGCTTTGTGGTGGTACATAGTTCCATCAGAATGTTGACCACACAGCTGAGCTATACTGAAAGAACAGGAGAGGCCTAGTGAGGAAAATTGGAAGAAGTTAACTGCTAAACTACTAAAAAAGTTGAGCTATCGGACTTGGGTTAGCCATGGCCAACCCAAGCCTATCCCTAATTCCTTCCCAAAGACGATCAATGGTACATTGATGAAAATTTGTGATTTTGCTCATGGAGTTTTTCCAACCTGGAAAAACTCAGTTGGGCGAATTGCAAGAGAAGCTTTGTCAGGTTCCCGGCACTAGAAAGTACCGGTAGATGCCTACCCGCCTGTCTTTCTAGATGTGCCCATCTGTGGTTAGGCTTGAAGTAGAGGTAAACCCTTCAGCAATCACCCTCACCCTCATTGGAAATGGACTCACACTCTGTGGTGGACCTCATATGTTATCATCGCTTTGGTAGTCAGAGGACTGTATCTCCATATGATCCAAATTGCATGTCAAAGTCCATCAACACCCCGGCATCTCATAGGGCAAATACACAAAACAAACCCATAGTAGTGCTGTCCGTTTAAAAAGAAAATTTTAACATACTTACAAAATTGGTGCATTGTAACTGCGCATTAAATGAAAATCCCGCAACGTATATTAGTAGCAATGTAACTCTCTCCCTCGGACATCGTCCTACGTGTTACGTCTCATCGACCTCTGCAGGGATTTTTTTAACTTAATTTTTCTAAAAATTACAAAGCAATTGAAAACATAAAACAGTTTTGAGATGAGCCTGTTATGTGTGACAAGTGTGTGTATACAGAATGAGGTGGGAAAGATACACTATATTGCCAAAAGTATTGGGACGCCGGCCTTTATACGCACATGAACTTTAAGAGCATCCCAGTCTATGTCCATAGGGTTCAGTATTGGGTTGGCTCCGCCCTTTGCCGCTATAACAGCTTCAACTCTTCTGGGAAGGCGTCCACAAGGTTTAGGAGTGTGTCTATGGGAATGTTGAACCATTTGTGAGGTCAGGTACTGATGTTGGGGGAGAAGGCCGGGCTCGCAGTCTCCGCTCTAATTCATCCCAAAGGTGTTCCCATCAGGTTGAGGTCAGGACTCTGTGCAGGCCAATCAAGTTCCTCCACCCCAAACTCCCCCATCCATGTAATTATGGACCTTGCTTTGTGCGCAGTCATGTTGGAACAGGAAGGGGTCATCCCCAAACTGTTCCCACAAAGTTGGGAGCATGAAATTGTCCAAAATGTCTTGGTGTGCTGATGCCTTAAGAGTTCCCTTCACTGGAACTAAGGGGCCGAGCCCTACCCCTGTGAGTGTATGTATACAGAGTACAGGATGAGGGGTGAAAGGTGTGTGTGTATACAGAGAGTACAGGATGAGGTATGACAGGTGTGTGCATACAGAGTACAGGATGAGGGGTGACAGGTGTGTGTGTGTGTGTATACAGAGTACAGGATGAGGGGTGACAGGTGTGCGGGTATACAGTGAGTACAGGATGAGGGGTGACAGGGGTGTGTATATACAGTGAGTACAGGATGAGGGGTGACAGGGGTGTGTATATACAGTGAGTACAGGATGAGGGGTGACAGGGGTGTGTATATACAGTGAGTACAGGATGAGGGGTGACAGGGGTGTGTATATACAGTGAGTACAGGATGAGGGGTGACAGGGGTGTGTATATACAGTGAGTACAGGATGAGGGGTGACAGGGGTGTGTATATACAGTGAGTACAGGATGAGGGGTGACAGGGGTGTGTATATACAGTGAGTACAGGATGAGGGGTGACAGGGGTGTGTATATACAGTGAGTACAGGATGAGGGGTGACAGGGGTGTGTATATACAGTGAGTACAGGATGAGGGGTGACAGGGGTGTGTATATACAGTGAGTACAGGATGAGGGGTGACAGGGGTGTGTATATACAGTGAGTACAGGATGAGGGGTGACAGGGGTGTGTATATACAGTGAGTACAGGATGAGGGGTGACAGGGGTGTGTATATACAGTGAGTACAGGATGAGGGGTGACAGGGGTGTGTATATACAGTGAGTACAGGATGAGGGGTGACAGGGGTGTGTATATACAGTGAGTACAGGATGAGGGGTGACAGGGGTGTGTATATACAGTGAGTACAGGATGAGGGGTGACAGGGGTGTGTATATACAGTGAGTACAGGATGAGGGGTGACAGGGGTGTGTATATACAGTGAGTACAGGATGAGGGGTGACAGGGGTGTGTATATACAGTGAGTACAGGATGAGGGGTGACAGGGGTGTGTATATACAGTGAGTACAGGATGAGGGGTGACAGGGGTGTGTATATACAGTGAGTACAGGATGAGGGGTGACAGGGGTGTGTATATACAGTGAGTACAGGATGAGGGGTGACAGGGGTGTGTATATACAGTGAGTACAGGATGAGGGGTGACAGGGGTGTGTATATACAGTGAGTACAGGATGAGGGGTGACAGGTGTGCGTGTATACAGTGAGTACAGGATGAGGTATGACAGGTGTGCGTGTATACAGTGAGTACAGGATGAGGGGTGACAGGTGTGCGTGTATACAGTGAGTACAGGATGAGGGGTGACAGGTGTGCGTGTATACAGTGAGTACAGGATGAGGGGTGACAGGTGTGCGTGTATACAGAGTACAAGGTGGAGAAATGGACCAAAAGTGCCTTATTACATGTATGACAAGGCCCTCCACTCTGAAGGGTATGTGGGAGTTGCCCTTTAAGTGGCTGTGATCTCATCCTACTTAAACCTCTGGGTGTCAGCCTCTAAATATAGTTTTTCTGATTACCACATGAAAGTGATTGTGAGGATCCAGACAGCAGCCTGGGGGACAAGAGGGACATTGCATAGAGGGACGAGCATGGCCCAAATACAGACACACGTGTGACAGTAATAGATTGGGAGCCCTTCCCTGTGCAAAAAAAAAAATCCAATAACAACAGC
>NW_017306381.1:1881353-1885975 GCF_000935625.1 Nanorana parkeri | reverse complement strand
CCCCCTCCCCCCGTCATATTCACACAAACTTCAAGTGTCATCTACAGAAGACCAATCTGGCTGAAAATGAGGATTCTGAGCAGCTGCATGGGAATCTGCAGCACAGCGATTGATTGATTGGCAATTGTGGGCTAAAGCAATCGAGCGCCGCGGGTCTCCTTTGGGACTTGTTAATGAGATCATTGATTTTCCTTTTAAGGATAGCGAACTTGACGGCGAATGTAACTCTGGCTGTATTATAAATTCGGCGAATGTTACAGCAAGAGCTTCTTTTTAAGAATGGTCAGGGTGGATGGCAGACGTCAGCAGCTGTAGCTCAGTTTGTCAAAAGCTCAGGCGAGTGTGCTTTCCCACAGCAAGAGACCGGCGAAAAGGTGGCAAATCAGTCATTTACCACCTTATAGATATCTACAGAACACTCAGCTCATTTATAAGTCAGTCTTTGACCAGAACTGATGGATGATGGGCACATACACAGAACATTAGGACTGGTTGGCTGATTCAATAGAACGCTGGGCATGCAACGGCAGGCCCGTACTTCTCCCATTGTAGCATACAGTACTTACAGACATCATATGGTGGCCAGCTGGGCACATTTAAGGCCCATTCACACAATAGTGCCGCAGTAAACACGCAGGAACCATGCATTTAGCGCCCGCTATTGCACCACTGCTTGCCAATAATTCTCAATGGCAACCCAACGCCTCCCGGCAGGCGTGCATTGCACAGTTGCTGTGCAGTGAAAGAAAAAAAAGTAGTGCATGCAATACTTGTTTTCACTATGCGGCAACATAGATCACATTGTTGTGCTATCCTGTTACTGCAACACACTATTGCCAGAATAGGTGCGTTGGGGTACTATTGAGATTCAGTGTCAATGCAGCACTGCACACCCTTAGGGTTAGTGTCCAGGACCATGGGGTGTGCGATAAATGCACGGATCCCAATTGTTTAGCACAACGCTATAGTCATTTAAATAGGCCCTTATATGTGAACGGTACCATGAGAGAATCAGAGCATCCTGCCCGTAGATGCAGAAATTGGATGCCAGCTTATTTGGCCACAACAGTTGGATGCCAGCTTTTGTTTGGGCCACAACAGTTGGATGCCAGCTTATTTGGGCCACAACAGTTGGATGCCAGCTTATTTGGGCCACAACAGTTGGATGCCAGCTTATTTGGGCCACAACAGTTGGATGCCAGCTTATTTGGGCCACAACAGTTGGATGCCAGCTTATTTGGGCCACAACAGTTGGATGCCAGCTTATTTGGGCCACAACAGTTGGATGCCAGCTTATTTGGGCCACAACAGTTGGATGCCAGCTTATTTGGGCCACAACAGTTGGATGCCAGCTTATTTGGGCCACAACAGTTGGATGCCAGCTTTTTTGGGCCACAGCCTGAGTAGAAATACCTGTCCCCTCTAAGCATGCTGCAGTGAAGAACCCTGCCACTTGGAACCATTGCCATCCCTGCAGAGGTCCAATATGCCAGCTGATGACTCAGACCTATAGCTCTGCAGTCAGTTAAGCTGCCGATTGCAGTTATAGGTCTGACTTAGCATGGGGCATGTCAGACCTCAGATGAGAGACAACTGCTTCCACACAGATAACATGCTGGCAGGGGTCAGGCTTCTGTTCTCAGGCTGAGCACATTCTATACGCTCCTCGCTCTCCAATTTCATGGGTCTCCCGTCCAGCTGTCCATACACAAAAGAATGACTTATGAATAGAGACAGCTGCTTGAATGTTGGCAGACGTGAGGACGGACATACATAGGTCACTGTATAAAACGGTAATATGGACATGGAGACTTCAAATGCAGCAGATTGCTCCAGGAGGCCCCGGAATTAGCACATGAAAAGCCAGCAGACGCTCTTGTAGCAGCTATGGGTCACCCACTCACCAGCACAAGCAGGCGACCAAAGCCCAGGCTCACAAGGAAGGTGAAGGCATAGGTTGTGTCTCAGAAGTTGCTTGCATCAGAACTCAAAAGAAAGTTATTCTTCACACCACGCTATCCTAAGCTACGTCGTTTAGTGTAGAGGGACGTTATATTGAGCACCCGAAAGTTCTGAGAGTGATATTAGTCTGATATTTTGCACATCTTCATGGTTAATCTTTGTGTTGTGCGCAATTCTTTTGGCTTCCCTCCACACCAATCATATTTAGGTTTCAGTCTGATCGATGGCAGTGAGACATTTGTGACGCGTTATATTTGGGTTTTACCATGCAAGAGGCAGCAAGAAGGCCGCCATGGGTGTTCCAGCATCAGGAGCAGCCAGTCTGGGTTAGGGACAGAGACCAGGGAGATAGGATCTTGCTCACCACTAAAGGCAGCTCCTAGACAGTGCAGGCGATCCCTGGATTTGGGAGTCAAATATGATTGATGGGGACAACAGTAGCTACATGAGTCACGTTAGAAGTGAATCTCTAGGACGGGGGGCCTGGTGTGACAATGCGAGGAACCAATCGAAAATAACCAATTAAAATGTATGTAAACCCCAAACAATGAACATCTCCGATTTGGTTCTTTTTAATCTGCTAAATATACAGTTAAAAATGTGTTATACCTGGATGATAAGTGGCAAATTCCCAAATAGTCTTACCAATAGGGGTATTTCTAGGAATCTTCCAGGACAGCAACCTGAGAGATGATTGTTTCCTCCCTCAGGAAACAGAACAGTAAAAAAAAAATAAAAAAAATCTCCACCAGTGCAGTGAGGTAGAAAGTAGACTTAGTAAAACTGTTTTGGACGACTCTTACCCGCGAGACTAACTGGGAATTTTCCGCACTCATCTTCCAGGACAGCAAGATGCCTTTACTTACTCGGCAGAGGGAGGAACAAAGCCCTTCTACTTAAAACTGAACTCCAGACAAACAGCTAAATACCCAGATATCTGCCCATTCAGTCCTGCGATTTACAACGCTCTGCCACACAGCACAGACCTGACAGGACATGAGCCCTAATTTTACTATGCAGCAGTTCAGTAGCCCTCACAGGTCTTGTCCCTCCTCCCAGCCTGTGATTGGACAGTGATATGAAAAGTAACATACCAACAAGCTCAATCCTTTGTCACTCTGCTCTCCCCCCTCTATCGGCATGTTCTTAGCACTGTACAACTGTCTGGCTCCTTTTGCTGCTTCTTCCTCTACCGGCCTGAGCTGGGAACATTAACCTCAGTGAACAGAGAGCTGCGTTCATTTGTCTCAGCTCTATGTACCTGGAATCAGTGTGCACCCCCATAGGTGACGGGTCCTGCAACGTGAGGGGCCCTGTGCTCTTCAATGACCCCTTGGTGCCACAAACTCTACATATTCAGAATGACAGACAAATGCAATTGATATTTTTGTATCCAATTTATAATAAAACATCAACAGTGTCACAAATGAACCTCAGAGCAGGAACTGAACATTGCACCCTCCCCAGGGGGAAGGCCCGAGCACACTTGGAGTACTGTACACCCTCAGCGGACAGGTCTGCTTCACGTCTGGCCCTCCACCAGAGTCCATGTTCAGCACGGAGAATATCTCCCTATAGACGGAGACGTTGTCTGGGTATTGCCATCTCCTGCGGGGTGAGCTCAGTACTTCCCAGGCCATTGCACACACAGAGTTTCAGAGTCTTGAGGATGAACGGGAGGTGGAGGAGGCCGCAGCAAGGTCTAGAAGCGGAACAATGTAATACTATTTACTCTTCCTTTTCTTCTTTGCCAGAAACTTTTGTTTGAGTTTCATCTTCTGGGCCTGCTTCTTATTAAAGCCCTTCTGGTTCTGCTTCTTAGCGGGGTTCTGTTGGCTCTTCTTCTTTGATGGCGAGTTCGGACTCGGCTTCTTTGCGGGACTTTTCTGGTTCTGCTTCTTAGCGGGGTTGTTCTGAGTCGGCTTCTTTATAGGCCCGCTTGGGCTTTGCTTCTTCTGACTCTTTTCCTGGCCTTGTTGCTCGGTTGTTTCTCCTTTCTTCTCTGCGGTGGTGTCCCCAGTCTGGTCTGCGCTGGAGGCCTCAGTTGCTTTATTGGGAGAAATACAACAGATTAAAGAGGGAATGGCAGAACTGTGTGACCACACTCTAGCTCTATGCAAGTCCAAAAAGATCAGAACCGCTATACATCAATACCGCACACAGGTGTCTGGGTACTTGATATTAAAAAGGTGAACTAAACAAATAATAAAATATACATGGTGCATGTCTATTGGTACTTGAATCGTAGGGCATTAGATGGCACTGAGGAGCATAGCAATTTTCTTATGCTCCTCAGCGCCATCTAGGGGCACCAGTGCTGTGTGAACATCATCCATCCAGCATAAAGCTGGGGGGATGCCATTTGCTCAGCAAAAGCACCTCATGATGGTGCTGAGGAGCATAGGAAATTCTTATGCTCATCTGCACCCATGTAGAGGGCAAAACATTTATTAAATCAGTGAATTTCTTTGAGATCCCTACAGTAATCCAGCATAAAAAGAACCTAATAATAAAGACCGGTCACTGCTGTTCTCTCTCCTTGTGCAGGGTGACTGGTCTGGTCTCCGCCCCCTCCTGTAATAAAGACTGCTTACTGCTGCTCTCTCTCCTTGTGCAGGGTGACTGGTCTATTCTCTGCCCCCTCCTGTAGTGGGGGGGGG
>NW_017306381.1:1869008-1881028 GCF_000935625.1 Nanorana parkeri | reverse complement strand
GGCCGCGTGCTGGCGGCCGGGGGGGGGGGGGGGGGGGGGGGGGCAGCCCTATCACAGCTCTCTTCTCTGCACAGGCTATGTGCAGCACATTGATGATGTCTGCTCCTTTATCAAGGTAATATCTGGGTCTGCAAAGGCATTTGGCGCACACAAAGTGGATTATGTCCTGGAGTAAACTTTCTAGTGTTCCGCTTTAAATGCTACACATCTGGCAGATGACTAGTATGCATTCCAAAGATGGAGATTGTTTCACAATATTTGAAAACAAGGGGGCTGTTGCTGCCAACATCTTCTCCTGCAAATGCTCGTCTCATGCTAATCCTTTGGCTTCAATACTGTGAAACACTAACCCAGACCGAGTATACCCGACTATACTTTGACTTCCCTGATCTGCACAGATTGGTAACTCAACGTATTGAACACAGACAGCCAGGCAAACTGCATTTTCAACCAACACTGCTGGTGGTCATCGCTCCCTCAGTATGAGTCTCCTTTAAAGGGCCAGTCCACCCAGTAGCGATAATTCAGTTAAAAGTGGAGCACTGCACATGCAGCTCTAGGTGTGACTGGTGGATAAAGAAAACCTGGCAAGACACACACCATCTGTAATCCGTGGCATACAAGCAGTAGGGGTACTTTGCTCCCTTGCATGAGGCGCTGTCGGGGTATCACTTACCTTCCTTTGTTGATGGAATGGCGTTTGCGAATTTGCGGAACTTGGCAACGAAGAAGCCTTCCATGTTGTGGGTGTGCGGGTAGAAGCGGCGGGTCAGGCGGAGGGACTGGTGGAAGCGACGTTCCTTAAACCTGCAGGGAAACGTAGTTCATTTTAATGACCATAACAAAAGCAAGGCCGAAGTCATGATGGAACTGGACTAAAGTACAGACCAGGGGCAGGCAACCTCGGCACGCCAGCTGTTGTGGAACTACAAGTCCCATGAGGCATTGCAAGAATGAGAGCCAAATACATGATGGGATTTGAAAACATTAACACAGCTGGAGTGCCGAGGTTGCCTGCCCCAGGTACAGACGAAAGTAAACGCTTGTATGAGAGTCTAACGGTCACCAGTCTGATTACCTGGAGAACCAGTGACGGGGAGGCTGTAACAAGCTTTTTAGACTTTCAGAAATGTGGCTCTGACGTCTCTGGTGAGACAGGTATTTGCTTATAAGTAAAAGCCCGGCTGTTTCAATTAGGGATGCACCGAAATTTTGCCCATAGTACTATGTGCAAAATGCCGATAGGAAAAAATAAAAAAGGTGGTGCATTCCCTGCTTCTCCGACCCAACACCCTCCCACTGGGCACCAGTTGCAAGCTTCAGTCTGTGTCCCCTCCAATCCACGCTGCTCTCCCCCACTTGTGTTGGCAGAGGCGACGGGGATCGGAGGGGACACAGAGCCAATCCAGCTGCCGGCTCCCAGTGGGGAGGAGAAAGGTGCCAGGAGACCAGAGGAGGAGAAAGCTCCGGCGGGAGAGGGCAGAGCTTCAGGATCCGTAAATCTTTTGAATTTTTACTGTTCCTTCACTGTACTGAGCAAACAGAGTGATCATTACTGATCACTCTGTGTTTGTAAATAACTGAGGACATAGTGATTACTATGTCCCCAGTTATGAATGAACAGGAAGTGCTATACATCACTTCCTGTTCATTTATGAATGGGAACATAGTAAATATTTACTATCTGCTCACTTAATGAACAGGAAGAAGCTCCGTACAGAGGCATCCTGTCCATTCATGACTGGGTTGATAGTCAATATTGACTATCTCCAGATTATGAATGAAAAGGAAGCCTCTGTGCTGAGAGGTTCCTGATCATTGAGGGCCGATTGAGTTTGACACCCCTGATTTAGAGGATATTTTGTCCTCACACCATTCTGCTTCAGAACATCATCTTAATTGGTATTCCTTCAGCATGGCCTCCTGGCAACTTTCCAAAATGTTGCATTTTTATCTCGTTTTATCTCGTATTATGTTGAATACCGATAAAGTAGGGCTGTGGAAATTAAAGATTAATTTCTCGATTTATCGTTAAACTTTTTGATCAATTCAAATTATTTTGATCGCTAATGAAAACACTCGCCTCTCCGCCGGCTTCCGGGAGTCCCGTCGGCGATCGGGTGAAGTCACGGACATCGGCATCACCCGACTCCTCCCCCCTGCCCCAAGTGGCTGCGTCGGCTAACGAAGGGAAGGGGGGAGGAGTCCGGTGACGTCGATGTCCGTGATGTCCCCCGGACTCCTCCCCCCTTCGTTAGCCGACGGAGCCACTTGCCCCAGAAACGTTCTGCACGAGCGCCAGCCAAGGCATTGGCCTATACAGATACAGCACAGCAATGAAGTAATAAAATGAACTCGGATCACACTAATCCAGCACGTTATTAATCTCACGTGCCCCACTCAAGCGGCGGCCATATTGAGTGGGGCACGTGAGATTAATAACGTGATGGATTAGTGTGATCCGAGTTCATTTTATTACTTCATTGCTGTGCTGTATGTGTATAGGCCAATGTAGTTGGATCTGTATGTGCGTTATAATTAATCGAAATTAATTGATTAATCGATTTAAAAAAAATTTCGATTAATCGAACAGGAACATTTTAATCATTACAAGCCCTACGATAAAGATTTCAATACTATTACATAGAAAGCACCCCATGACCTAGGGGGAAGTACACACAAAACAGCAGCTCAATTCCCAGGCAATCCATTATTTTCAGGGTCTCACCTCACAAAACCTTCTTTACCAAAGTCCAGACCTGTGGGTACGAGCTTGACATTCCTTTTCTTCAAAGCGTAGTCCACCACGCACTCGTTCTCCTCCACCTACAGACACATATGAGAGAATGACAGGGGCCCCAAGTCTACGTGTATCCAAGATACAAAATAAAGTTGAATATGTTTATATTTTGGTCCCTCCTTGCTCCTCGCATCAACAACATAAACACATTTTTTAAGAAAAACTTTGAATCCAGTGATGTCAGCCAGATCACGGCTGGTGGGAGGGGTCAGTAGGGTGCTGCACACAGCCTCCTGAAAACATCACAGCACTCTGCCTCAGTACTCCACTCAAGAGCCTCAGCCCTGATGCTCTTGGGAGGAGTTATGCAAATATCAAAATGCCTGGATGGGTGGATGTTAGTTTAGTGGAGTTGGTGTTCTTAGGCAGTCTGCATTTTCATGCCGATCATCAGTAGGTAATGGCCACATGTCATGCTGAGCCTCCATGGCTGAAAAAAACTGAAACCCAATGAATGAATGAATGAGATGGGCTACATGATGCTTGATGTCCTACAGCAACGAAATGAGGCTGGCTCCATCTGATTTGCTGCAGATTTGAATGCACATTGCGAGAAGCTCACAGCGTGCAGTAAAATCAGAGTAAGCAATTTCAGTTCCGCTCACTTTGCAAACATTTACTCTCACTTCCTGTTGTGTCTTTGGCACAGGAAGGGAATGGAAATCTCCTTAATGGGACATAGACAGCAAAAAAGAAAAAACAGATTTTTACCCTTCCCTACTCTATCAAAATAAATAAGTTTGGACCATGCATACACTTTAACTGGGCTGCGACGACAACTCCACTATACCTAATGGCAGAGGTAAACAAACCACACACATATCCAGGGAGCATGCATGAGAGTGAGCACCATATGTATGCAGAGCATCTACCACCATGGACACCAAGCTAAAATTGAGCTCTCGCCTTCTGTACAGGTAGGTAGAGCCCACAATGAGAGGGATAATGTCAGAGGCGTTCTGAGGCCAGTTGTCACCCGGAGCGGATGCCGGGTGACCGCCCCCCGCCGTGACGTCAATGCGCGGCCACCTTATTGATACCTGCCGGCGGCCATCTTGGTGATGGACGCCGGAGGGGACGTTCACCTGGCGGAATAAGGTATGCGGCTGGGTCCCCTCCTCTCTCTTGAAACTGTCGGGCCCTTGGTCCATGGCAGAGTGCCCGACTTTTTAGAGAGGGGGGACACCAAAATGACAGTCATTTTGGTGTCTCCCCTTCCAATTGTGTCCCCCAGGTGCGGGCCGCACCCCCCTTGTGAAGCCACTGGATAATGCCGTTCTGCTTTTCCCTAGCATCTATCCTTCTCAGGGCAGGGTTTATAAGACTGACAAGAAGCAGAAAAGACTAAGCTGTGCAGAGACGTACAGTCTAAAACATAAGGGGCAACATCTGGTGTCCTTGTTCCTTGGGGCAGGGTTTATACTGCATAGGTCTGACCCCACTGACAGAAAAGATAGATCCTACTTTCCTTCATATCTTTTTACCTCCTTGGCAAGACATGGAAAAAAGACCCCCCATGCATACATAGCTTTATTACAATTTAATGACACCTCCCATGAGGATGCATCTAGGTTACTGCAGTGAAGGAAAGCAGAGGCTTGCTGTCAGACTTACCGTAATAGAACATGTGCAATAGACCAGGAATCCTCCAGCTGATGACTGGGCATCCAGAGAGTCAATGGCACTCAGGATCAGTTCCTTCTGGATGTGGGCACAGCGCTGTACATCTTGTAGGCTCTGTAGGAGGAAGTAATGTACCGGTAATACACAGGAGGATCTTTTTCTCCTTAAAATGTTTGAATTGTTTGCTACTGAGGCTTCCTGATCAGTCTAAGGTGGCCGATAATGGAACATCAGTAGAGGGGAACCTCCAAACCTAAAAATCTAGCAGTCTAGCAATCTGGTCCATCTGCCGAACATATACCACTGAAGTTATACCAAGTGCCCCCCAAAAAATATATGAGAAACCAATGTAATATATGCGCGTTCACACTACCAAAAGAAATCATCGGTGTGCCTTGAGCCTACTAGAGAGTAAATTACATTATTTACTTATTTTCCCCAAATTATTGCATTGAGCACACGGTGTCCTGCAGCCCCTCAGGCATTTGTCCAGCTACATTAGTTATGGCTGAAATGGATTATACATTTGTGCCCGTCTCAAGATAACATAAGCCCCTCCCCTTGCAGTGGGGGTACTTCCACACTGCACTTTGATGTCTGGGGGAATTCTTTAAAGCAGTTTTACCTAACTGCTCCCTGCTCCCTCCTTGACAGGCACCCATGGCCTCTTACCCCCTCTCTGCTCCGGCAGTCTGAAGCCCAGCTAATGTCATCATGTCTAACGCCGGGTCAATAGCCCTGCATTAGACGTGGGGACACCGAGGAAGAGTCTATAGCCGTAGGGGGGAGAAAGGTCAGGGCTATGGTGTGCAAGGAGGGAGGTCAGGGAAATAACTCTTCTGGGTTCAATTTTCTAAGGTTCATTACAAGTGAATATAAAATAATTACTGCACATGGGCAATTAAAAACTTGTTTTGTTCTGTGCTTTTACCTGCAAATTTTAAGATAGTGACAGTGTCGCTTTAAACTGACTGACTTCTAATACAAACTACAGAAAATATCCTCTACTGTGAGGATTTAGTTCAAATACCCCCCACCCTGTATTAAAATGATAAGCCTCATAGTAGAGGGCGGCACAATTGTTAGTTGTATGGATAGTATCCATCCATTTCCTCACTCACCTTGTTGGTTTTTACTGTTGGATCTTTGCTGATGACACCAGTTCCACTGCAAGGGGCATCCAGGAGCACCCGATCAAACCCCCCAAGGACCTGGCAGAGAGAAGGCGTTAGGTGTGATGGAGGAATGGGACAGAGCTGCAAGAATTAGGTATAGAGGGAAAACACTGCACAGCCAGCAGAGGGCACTTCTGGGACTCCTAGTATGACATGAAGGAATTAGTTGGCCTTTGGAGTCATAATCAAGTGAATCCAGCATGATACAGTTACACTCAGGCCCGGCGCTACCGCAAGGCAAGTCAGGCGGCCGCCTTACGGCGCTGCAGGGTGAGGGCGGAAAAAACAGGGCATTTTGACAAGTACTTGTACTTGTCAAAATGCCCCGATGTTTGCGCTATGTTTTTTTTTCTCTCCCACTTACCTTCGGTGCGGGAGAGCAGCGGCGAGTCAGCGATGGTCCAGTGGGAGGAGCTCCAGGTGGGGTCCTAATTTAGCTGGCCGGCGACTGCCTGAAGATCCCGACACGCGCGGCACCTCAGGCAGTTGCCGGCCAGCTAAATAGGACCCCACCTGGAGCTCCTCCCACCGGACCAGCGCTGACTCGCCGCTGCTCTCCAGCACCGAAGGTAAGTGAAAAAAAAAAAAACATAGCGCAAACATCGGGGCATTTTGACAAGTACTTGTCAAAATGCCCTGTTTTTACAGGGGGTCGGGGATGGGGGCGCAAAAATGCACCTTGCCTGTGTATGCACGAATCCTAGCACCGGCCCTGGTTACACTGCAATCTGCACATTTTACTGAACATCAGAAAGCCTTGACAATCTGTTCCATGAGCTCATATATCTGCCTCTATGGCAGCCTGCGTCCTTTACTGCACTGGAACCTCTGTCAGTCATTTCAGCAATAGACCAGTTAGGACACTTCCAGAATTCCTGCCAATATTACCAATGAAACTGAAAGAATCCCTGTCAGGACTTCTAGAGTCCCCTGCAATGACGTTGGGCATGTGCTCTGACCCAAAGGGTATTTATATTTCAGCCTTTGAAGTGGAGAGTGCCGTGTCTTCAAGCCAGCTACCTGTGAGCAAGAGCCTTAGCTTGCCGCCTGCCAAGACCCCTGAATTTGACGACTTCTTTCGCCTCCAATATGGCTTACCACCTACTCATTGCTGACCCAACGTTTCTGACTTCCCTCTGCTTGCTGTCAGCAAAGAACTGCGCTTAGTCCCGACTGCTCTAGTCTTCTTTCTCCGCACTATAACACTCCAGGTGAGCAATCCCAGTGGCTGCGACCTGGTTCCAGCTGCAGCCATGAATTGCGCGGACCACTGGGATTTCCCATCACGAGCCCCGGTGAAGACCAACTGGTACTTAGATTCTGGGCCTTGGGGGAGCCCTTATGTAGGTGTGAAGAGTGAGAGTTCTCCCTGCTTTAGACTACATAGAGAATTCTGCGGCTGGAAGAGAGGCTGACATGACTGACAGATCACATGACCAGGCTTCTCCTTCCTGGTTTTTTTCTTCATTCATTTTAATTACATTCCACTTGTTTTGGAGTCTTGAAGCAAGCGGGGAGCAAAGAACATCTGTGGAGCACTCCGTTGTGTTTTATATATGTGGGAGGCAGGGGCTGATGGGAGCTATAGGGAAGAGGAAGTTCTTTCTCCATGTGGTTAATGTCCTGCCTCCTGGAATAGATGCCTACACCCCACCCAAGGGAGCACGGCCTCCCTCTCTGCACATTTTTGGCAATATGCACAACACTTGTGACAGGTCATGGCTAATCTCTACACCACTTGTCATTATGATGGTCATACTGCTCTCACCTTATGGATCTGCCGACCGTCATAATTAGAGAGTATACAGTTTGAGACGCCCAATCTGTGCAAATTTCCCACCACGCTCCGGAGACGATCGGCGTTCATATCATTGGCGACAATCATGCCGGTATTCTTCATTAGCTGGGCTGTGGGCAGAAGAAGAATATTATAGCATACGATCGGGACTATCAGCAACAAGGCAAAACCACGTCGCCGTTAGCAACTTTCAATCACACACACACACTTCAGCCACAAGAATTATTTTCCTTCTCCAATACTTACCGATATAACTGGTCTTCCCGCCAGGAGCGCAGCACATGTCCAGCACCCGTTCATTTTCTTGTGGTGCCAGAGCAATGACTGGCAACATGCTGGACGCACCCTGCAGCATGTAGTGACCAGCCAGGTACTCAGGGGTGGCACCTAGGAAGAGAGGAGAGGACATAGATTACACAGAGTATCAAAGACAATAGAAAGCGCCTTTATTCACACTCATGAGAACCTCACCGATTGGTACAGAAGAGTCAAAGATGATCAGTCCGGTCTTCGACCATTTACCCAACGGGTCCAGATTTACGCCACGATTAATGAGAGCCTAATACAGGGCAATGGAAGAAGAAAAATCCAGTAAGATCAATACAATAATTACTAGAATTCCTAACGATTAACTTCCCTTATTTGCTCCCTTTTGGTTTGTTAAAAAGTACCATTAATAGTATTTTTGTTATATCTGATGAAGAAGTGCAAAAATACCTGATCTGCCAGAACTCATGAGCTGAGAACTTTCTGTGCTCTCTCTGCCTGTGTAGGCTTAAATCGGTAACATCGTTACCAACTGTCCCTGAGGACTACAGAACACCTCCCCCTATGTTATGCAGATGAGTAGTAGGTGTTCTGTAGACCCGTACTAGGGTAACAACGTTGCTCCACCATAGATACATTGCGGTGTGCATTCTCACCCAATGAAGGGAAGTGTGTTACTGGCAGGATCACCAGCCTGAACAAAGAAAACGAATGCAGCAACCACATCTAAGGACTGCTAAACTGCAACATATTACATTAGTGCCCTTGGGTTTAGATGCACGTTAAGACAAGATACTAGGGGACGTGGTTTCCGCGGCTAACAAGATGGCCGCTTAACTCCGGAGCTTCTGACCACCCGCAACCCAAAATCAGCTTCTACAGCCCCTGAAGAGACGACATGGGGAAGATTGGACCGCAATACCCCCCGGGGAAGACGCCCCCGTCGCAGGGAAACCAACAAAACAAGCAGGTACCAGATATGTTCCGCTCCCAGCTCCCAGCGACAACCCCGTTCCCGACGGTGCATCCATGCACGACTACATCAAACATCTCCCGACTCGGTGTGACTTGTCCTCCATCGCAGAAGACATAAAAGCCACCCTGCACTCCGCGGTGACTGAGCTGCGGGACGACATCCGGGACATAGGCCGCAGGATGACCGTGGCTGAGAAGGCCGGCACGGCCAGAGAAAGGGGAGATCCGACGGCTCCATTCCCAACAAGAAACCACCTCTCATTCCCTTATCACAATGAGACGCCAGCTGGAAGACCTAGACAACCGGGGTCGACGGTCTAACATACGGGTACGCGGTCTCCCGGAAACCATCATGCCCGATGCGGTCCCCACCACCCTTCTAAGGCTATTTAATGACCTGCTGGAGAGGCCACTGGATTCGCCCATAGAATTTGTGAGGGCACACCGGGCGCTGAGGCCCAGGATGGCGAATGACGAAATGCCTAGAGACGTCGTCTGCTGCTTGCAGAGTTTTCCATTGAAGGAGGAGATCCTGCAACGCTCTAGGCGCAGGGGTGCGGTATTCCTTGACGGGACAGAAGTGAAACTTTTCCAGGACCTCTCCGTCCATACACTCCAGCAACGGAGAGCACTTTGACCACTGCTGGAATGCCTCCGCCATCATGGTATAGTGTACCGCTGGCGCTTCCCTTTCTGCCTCTCCGCTAACCACAAGGGGAAGACTGCACTTCTGCGTACACCTGAAGACCTGGAGATGTTCTGCTCCGTGCTGGATCTCCCTCCGGTCACGATACAGGATTGGTATGAGGATCTTCGACCCACTCCTCCACCGCGAGATGACCAGCAAAGAGCCCCGAATCGTACACCAGAACGGATGACCCGACGTTCCTCAACACCAACACCGGCAGGCCCGAAACGCAGCAAGCCTTACCGCTCCACGCCACGAGCAGCTGAGTCCCCCCCCGCGGGCTGAAGATCTCTCTAACGAAGAGCACCGCCATCACTGAGGCCCAAGGTACAGCCCTGTTTAAATTCTGTTGCCCCTCAAGCTGGCGATCCCTACCACAGCCACTGGACCCTCTTCGCCATTTTCCCGCAAGCCGCATCACCAAGTGGAACCCCAACTGCCTCCTGTTGCCCGATACAAAAGGTTCATACGTGATGACCTTTGCGCTCCTTCCCTCAACCACGTATGGGACCCCGGCTTTTGCCGGGCCACGAATCCATGCTACGACCTATTGCCCCTCAAACTGGCACAGACGCCTCTTCTCGGCTGAGAATGATCCTGGTCGGCAACAACAGGACCGGAAGAGAGAGGAGTACACAATTTACCCTAAACCTGATTGCTGTACTATAAGTGATACATCATTGCCCCTTCTTACTCCAGAGCGATTTCCCACCACACGGTACTCACCCACGAACTAAATGGGAACGGAATCTCCATACAGTGATCCCTCAGGATGACTGGCTGGATATTTGTTCAACAGTGCACAAATGTGCATTTAATAGCAGAATGCAGGAAACAAATTACAAACTCCTAGTCTCATGGTACAGGACTCCCCACCTATTACACTGCATGTACCCAGCCGTGTCCCCACTGTGCTGGAGATGCAATGCAGAAGATGGTACCCTCACACACATCTTTTGGTCCTGCTCCCAGATACAACCATTTTGGAAAAAGGTTTATGAAGCAATTTATAAGATCACTGGAGCCACACTTCTATTTTCACCCTCGCATTCCCTACTACATTGGGAACCTGGGAAGCCAAAAGGCGCGTTTAAGTCACTTCACCGGCACCTCATTAATGCTGCCCGCACAATCATCCCCCGCCATTGGCGACAGCCCGATGTACCTACGATCCGCGAATGGTTGGCACAGGTTGGTCATGTATATGAAATGGAGGAGTTGTTGGCTACCAAACAAGATAAACTAGATCACTTTAGGTCAATGTGGACGTGCTGGACCTACTTTACAACGATAACCGACTTGACCACCCTTTACTGAGCCACCTTCGGGTCTAATAGGCACCAATCTCACAACGCCCCCTCCCTGTGTTCATGTCTCATACCCCTAATCCCAACTCCCCCACCCTCCCCCCCTCATATATCCTCAGACTTACCATCGTCCTCTGCGCATAACTCTCTGAGTCACACTGGTCTTAAACTCTTGGTCTAATATTCGAACTGACAAAAGACAACAGGGTATCAACTACGGATGGTTGGTAGCCACTAAGCTGATATGAGACCGATTTAGAATGGCTAGTTCGTTAGCTAAAGCGGATTACCTAGAAGTAGCTGCGAGATAGATAGAGAAACTCTGATGAAATTCTAGTGTGATTGATGAGACGTTCGGGCAACATGAGAATACTGAGGATACTTAAAACCTGATCCCTCCCTTCTCTACCTATATACCCTGTCTCCTACCTCTCCAAGGGTTCACCCCTCTGTTATTAACTAAGATTATGAAAGCTATATGTACCTGACGCATCACAACGACCCGTCTGTGGGTTTTTGACATCTGTATATACCCCTGTTGTTACCATGTAAATCTCAATAAAAATGTATTTGAAACAAAAAAAAGACAAGATACTAGGAAATGGCACTTCTGTAGGCAACATTGTGGCAGCAACTGGCCGCAGGTGCATGGGATTTCCAGCTCCTACCCCCTGCCAACAAGACATGTGCACATTCAGGTCATACTCCGCTATGCTTTCCTTGCTGAATCGCGACAAGCAGAAGTGGCAGGGACTGCTGACAGAAGTCACATGACTACCTCAGCCAATTGGTAGTTATCTTCTGTTCTCCTTTTGTATAGCTAAATAGGTCAATACGCGCTGCCCGGCTTCTTGACAGCCCGGGAAGCTGGCTCCATGCCGTTTGGCCTGCGCCATGCTGATTGGCTGGGAAGCCAGCTCCATGCTCCCTCACGGCACTGCCGGTCAGAGGAAATCTTCCTCTGACCAGAAGTTCTGGTAACGGGGGTAAGTATCAGTGCATCCATAGTTGCAATCTTGTTTTTTAAATTAAAGGGTGTGGAGTCCATTAAACAGGAAATCAGCACACGTATTTCAAAACACAAATTTAAGGATTAGGGATGCACCGATACCTGTATTTCGGTATCAAGTACCGATATTTTTTTTTCCGTACTGATAACAGAAGTTCCATTAACCAGTTGACATCCGCGGTGTTAAACCCCCTTCCCATCCAGGCCATTTTTCAGTATTCAGCGCTGCGGTACTTTGACATTTATTCCGTCATGCAGCGCTGTACTGAAATTAATTTTATACCCTTTTTTGGGGACAGATAGAGCTTTCTTTTGGTGGTATTTATTCACCACTGGGGGTTTTATTTTTTTACTATATTAAGGAAAAATTACCGAAAT
>NW_017306381.1:1861418-1868948 GCF_000935625.1 Nanorana parkeri | reverse complement strand
GACTGGTCTTATCTGCCCGTGCGTGCCCGCTAGGGGGCGCGCGCGAGCAGAAAAAAATTGCCGTCTGGCAACCCGCAGATGCTGCAGTGCCGTCCGTCCGTTTTTTTACTACGGGCGGACGGCAAGAGGTTAAGGAAGCCAGGTGGTGTGTAATGACCTGCCACCTGGCTTCCTGATTAGCCGGGAAGCCATCTCCATGCTTCTTGTCACTAGGTGATGAGAAACCATGGAGCCGACTCCCTGGCCAAACAGGAAGCCGGGCGGCGTGTGATGATGCGGTGCCCGGCTTCCTGATTGGGCGGGAAGCCGGCTCCATGCTCCCTCGTCACAAGCTTCCCGGCCAATCAGGAAGCCAGGCAGCGTGTAATGACTCACTGAAGTATCGGGCTAAGCATCGGAATCAGTGCATCGGAATCAGATGATGCTTAACATACAATGCTACAGATATAAATATTATATTGGTGCAAAAAAAAATCTGTATATCTATAAACTGTTGTAGAAAGTTATGAATGATTATGTCCAGAAGGTGAACGCGTACCTGAGCCAGGTCACGTCTCCGTGTCTTCAAGGTGTTGGTCCTGATAGTGATCGGACGATGGACCTCACACGCCTCCAGAAAATCAACCAGCTAGAGAAATAGGAGAAGAGATGGATTAGCAGTCTGCTGAAGAGGACACAAAACATGGGAAGTAAAATCCAAGAGGCCTACTGGGCTGTCCATGGATCCTGACACCACGAATGATAAAAGATCAGAAATGTCACCTCTATAAATGCCCAAACTTGGACAATGTTTGGCTCTGTAGTGCTAATAAATAATTATTCTTCTTTCCATATGAGGATGAGAACGGTACAAATTCTGTTAACGAAGACTTAGGACTTGACCGTATAGCTGGTCGTAGTTAGTCACACTCATCTGGACTTGTTCTGTAATGCCAAAGACATTTTGTAGCTTCTCTAAGCCACTTCCTAAGTTCCTTGAATTGACTGTATGTTAGTTAACACAGTCATTAAAGTGACTTAGTCACCTGAATTTCTGTAAAAAACAAGTCAAGGCTGAAGTTTGTTTTCTACAATGCCCCCCAGCCAAAGAATCTTTCTTATTACGGTGTCCTGTAGTGGCCGGGAGAAAGAACCAAAGAGCACAGGCAAAAGCCAGGGGTCGGTGGCACAGGCATTCAGTACACATACGGAAAGGTGTTGCATGCTGGGGAATCGGTGGCTGTAACTCGAGAGAGTGAAGAATGGAGTCACCGCTCGCCAATTCGTTACTAATAATGATCGTTTGCAGGGACTTCATTTTTTTAAATAGTTTTCTCATGCAAAATAAATCTGTACGGGAAAATTATGGAGGCTGCCTTTGCCGACCTCTGCTTCTGAAAATATCAGCTTCTCAGTTCCCATGCTGATCCATTGGCTTCCATACCTTATGAAGCAAAGATCTGGAAGAATGCACTTGCTGACTTTTTTAATCTATATGCTTGTGCAGGGTCGGTGACTCAAACTACTGAAGATAGAGAGTCTCAGACATGCCTCCAATTAACCGTTACAGCAGTTTTACAGGGTGCCTATACTGTATTCGACAGTGCACTCTGTAATCAGCACTGGTCAGACACGCCACTTTCATCCTCTGCATGCAAGTCTGTATGAGGACACTTGTGCTGAGAGGTGCCTCTGTTACTCAGCTCTGCCAGCACAGAGCACTGTGGCATGAATGCAGGAAGCAGTATTTCACTAGGAAAAAATATTATTAAGTAAAAACTAGTCACAAATCATAGGAAGCACAGGACTATAAAATCAATAGCTGTAAAACTTCAACTGGGCTTTACCACACAGCTCACATTCACAGACAATTCCTGGGACATACACCGTGTTCAAATACAAGCAATCCTTCTCACCTCTGACACAGGAAACAGGTCACTGAGGGTCTCCATCATAAAGGTGCCATAACTGTAGTATGTGGCAAGATCTTGGCGCAGAACGGTGACATACTCCTGGCGGGAGCGGTCCCCTCCCCGATTAGCGAAATCCTGCAACACGCCCACTACATCCTTAATGCGGTCCTGCACTGCAGTGAGATCCAGCGGTGCCGAGACTGAGAGACGTGTTAAGGGCGCTAGCATGATGCCAGTGGGTGAGGCCAAAAATACATCATAGCAGATCTAAATCAATAGCCAGGTGCATTGTGGGGAGTTTTTAACTTACACACAAGTTTGGGTTACTGCAAAACTGAAGCAAGCCAAGCACCCCCTTTCTACAACAAGAGGGGTACGACTCCATGCTGGTGGAAATGGAAAGTGCAAAGCCAGATTCATCCCTCCAGCACCTATTGCCAAAATGTCACAGACAAGGATACTCTCACTCTCCATCTCCTCCGTGGTCGGCAAGGTAAAGTGCTCCTCCGCGTCAACATTGAGCTGGATTTCGGAATCCTTTTCCTTCTCTTTCTCCCTGTAATAAATAAAAGGAGCTCATTCTCTTTATCCTCTTCAGATCTACTCAAACGTGATAGGGAAGCAGGTAGGCAGAGACACGCTCATAGATAAATGTCTTCACGGCCTCCCTCACGAATAATCCAATGGCTGTCAGGGACATAGTTTTGCACAAGGAATAAAGAAGGAAGTAGAATCCACATAGAAAGGAAGAAGACCGGGACAATGTTCAGAAAGATGCAATTGGTATTCCTTACCTTTGAATCTTCTTCTTCTGTTTCCCAGCGGCCTTCTCTATTGGAAGAAGCTAAATTAAGAGAACAGAATGGAAAGTCAAGGGCCCATTCAAACTTATGCATTGCGGTAATACACAAACGTGGTGCATTGTTAAAATTAATGGCGCACCAATACGGCAGTGAGCAAGGCACCTACACTACAGCTGACCACATGCCGAACAGGTCATGTGACCTACAAAGATATCAGCTGCACATCATACAGCAATGGAGACCGGTTTTTAAGATAGTCATGGTGCTTGCAGTGATGTCCACGGATGGTGCCGTGCGTATCCAAAAGTTATAACGATGAAGATCACCAGCAATCAAAGGATAAGATAAATCCAAGTGTTCTTTTATTCAAAGAAGCATGTCACAAGTGTTATATAGCCAACGTTTCGGAACTACGCAGGGTCCCTACATCAGGGCAAACATAGCAACCATCACTGTTTGCCCTGATGAAGGGACTCTGCATGGTTCCGAAACATTGGCTATATAACACTTGTGACATGCTTCTTTGAATAAAAGAACACTTGGATTTATGTTAGCCTTTGAGTGCTGGTGATCTTCATCGTTATAACCTAGGTCATATGACCAGACTCCCCTCTTCCAAGCATTTGTTTCGTTCAAGGAGCATCATTTGCTTTAGCACACCAAAGCAAGCAGAGAGTAACATATGTTAGTAAAGAACACAGATGAACTTATTTGTTTAAAGAGGTGGGACGGCTGCACCACTGCTTTATAAATGGGGCCCAAGTGTATGCTTTGCACTGCATTATAAAACAGGTCAGAAGCTGGAATCTGTGTGCAGAATAAGAGAACCGGCTCCTATAGATAAAGTTTTCAGTGAGCAACTTACTCCTTTTTCATCATCATCATCATCCTCTGAGGAGGCTCCAAAATCATCTTGTAGGTCATCACTGTCTGAGAGATCCAGAGCACCAGCCGGTTCAACATCACTCCCTTCTTCCTCCGCTCCGCTCTCCTCCTCTCCGCTCTCTTCTTCCTGCTGGTCACCAGGCTCCCGCCTCTTCTTTTCACCACTCTTCTTCTTCTGGTCAAATTTCTCCTCTTCGCTCTCCTCCTCCTCGCTCTCCTCTTCCTTTCTCATCTTCTTCACAGGTTTCAGCCACTCTGCATTGTCATCGCTGAAGACAGCAGGCTTTCTCTTCCCTTTCAGGTCCCCTGGGACAGCACCTACGGAAGAAGCAAAAGGGATCAAAGGATTGTTAAACTAACTGTCTGAAAAGGACGAAACCAATTAAATGCTGCTTCCGCTTAAAGTAAGAAATGACCAAACAGCAGCGGATGGCAAAGCAAAGAAGGATCAGAGACTATAAAAAGTTTTTATTGTTCACAATTTGATCAAGTAGCCAAACCAACGCGTTTCAGGGGAAAACCCTACCCTTTTTCAGGGCTTAGAACAATGACTCAATGTAGTAATGGCCGGAGAGATCTTTGCGTTATGCAGACAATTCTCCTGGAGTGTGCTCCGACAGTTAACGGCAGTATACGCACCCCTATGCTTAGACTTTATCGCATCGTGGCGTATGATAAAATGACAATATTGTTGCTAATATTGTAAACCTAAAAATCAATAAACCAATCCACACAGCAGATGCAGCCAATGAGCTCAGGTGTTTTTATACAGGTGACACTGCAGTGCCCCAGTCACCTCTATCACAATCGCCTGTAATCAGGTGTGTTGGAAACACCATCTTTTGTTGTGTTTGTACCCCTGCTGGGCGTTTAAGAAGCGGCTTCTCTCTACTGCATTCCCCCTTCCGCTCCAACCCCTGATCCTCTGATGATTTTAAAAGCTCCCCATTCAATGTTAGCCAACACCACCGTCCTCCAGCCATCCCAACAACTTCTGCTCTTGGTCCAGGTCTTTGGCTATCTGCCCAGCCTTTCTGACAAATCAAACCAGTCGTATGACCAGTGGGCATGGTAACTAACATAAAACAGCTGTAGCCCCATAACCCCCATCACTGGTTTTCCTTTCTTGGACCACTTTTGGTTGGTCCTGACCGGGACCGAGAACATCCCACATGAGCTGCAGTTTGAGTCGCTCTGACCCAGTGGTCTCGACATCAAAATCTGGCCCTTGTCAAAGTCAGTCAAATCCTTATGCTTTTTTTTCTGCACAGTGTGTTGCATCGCAAACCACTGGATCGCAATGTGGTGTATAGAACTGAATGGAATGTCACTTGTGACAAAAAAAATAAATAGTAAACATCGTGAGCAGGGGCGTAACTAGAAATCACAGGGCCCCATAGCAAACTTTTGTATGAGGCCCCCGTGATTTCTAGTTATACCCTTTGCAAAGCCCACTCGAGTGCCCTATAGCGACCGCCTGAGTCGCTATGGTGATTTCTACGCCACTGATCGTGAGGTGCATCAGCACTGTTCCTCCCAGCGAATGAGCCCTGAGAAAAACATGTTTTTTTCAATTCAAAAGTAACAGATCCTCTATCTGTACTCCTCAACCCCTTAAACTTAGAGGTCTCCAACAATATAAAATATGTAGACAATCAGTCCACAAACTTAATACGACACCTTGACACTCAGGCAAAGTTTATTAATAGGAGAATTATGAGGTGAGTGATTTTCACTCAGCCTCATAGTTCGAGCCGACGTGTGACAATGAAACTGTCACACGTCGGCTCAATAGATCGGGAAGTGAGCGAACACCTCGATCCTGTCCCTGCAGAGAGCCGTGACCATCAGTCACGGCTCCCTGCATGGATTCCCCCCTCCCCTGTCCGATCCTCCAGCGCTGAGTGGAGGAACGGAAAGGGGAGGGGCGGGTACAGCTGGCTCTGCCTCTCGATAGGCAGAGCCAGCTGTCACTCACGCAGCTGGGCGGATCCAGACATAATTGTCGGGATCCGCTTCATCGTCTCATTATACCGCGAGCAGTAGCTCGCGGTATACTGAGCCTAGGGTGACGGGTGGGCGCTAGTTTGTGTCCTCCCGTTACCCTTAGGAGAACTATGGGGAAAAGCACTGACCCCATAGTTCTCCTTTAACCATTTCTTTATATTGGACAAATGGTGGCCTCATCACAGCTGACCCTGGCATTGACATGTAATATAAACCCCCCTATGTCATGACTGCATTGTTGTATTCAGCACAGCATATAAAACAATGTGCGATCTCTTAGAATGTCACAATGTCATCTGTCAAAGAAAAGCGGCCGCAGCGTAGCACATTACACCCCTTTTGCTGAAGAGGTTGCGACTCTCAAAAGTACATTTGCACGATGGGACAGAGTTGTCAATAGCAACCAATTGCCTGTTTTATAATGGAGTAATGACTGCTGCTGGTTGGTATGGGCAACATCTATTAGTCGATGCCGGTGGGTACTTGTGACCGTGTGGAGAGCCAACCTCCACTGCTTGCAATACAAAGATGGAAACAATGGAGAACTCTTCCTACCGTTCTGTTTGGGTTCCGGTTTGCTGAGCTTGGCTTTCTCTTCGTTTGCTTTTCTTCTTCTGGTTGCTCTATAATGGAGGTCACAAATAAAACAATTAGACAAAATTTGAATGGAAATCTTTCCTGAAGGCTGCCGATGCATTATTCTCATCTTGCAAATGCATGCAATACTGCAATATTCTCTAATGCAGAGCAAGCATGCAGCAGGGACGTCTGGCTTTTATAATGTGTATGTTTGTTACCATGTTGGGGCCCAGTCACACTATATGAATTATGCAGCATCGCCCAAAGCACAGGCAAGCCAATTTACCTTATGTCCTATTGTTTCAGTACAAGCAATGCAATGCTGATGAAAAGCAGGACAGGATGAATTTTTATGCAGCGCACTAAACCACATTGAAATGCGCTGCATTAAGTTGAATGACACTTTTTGTGACATTTCAAGAATAAAAAAAGAAGGTAAACAGTGCAATGCGTCAAATACACCTGTAGTAGGTGCTCGTTATACAAATCACCAACGCTCACCCACTGATGTGAATGGACCTTATGCTAAAGCTCCGTGATTCAAAGTACTGAAGCTGCATAACAACCAGGCAAAAAAACATTTTCAAAGTTTGGTCATCAACGTCGACCCCGTATTTCTCTAAAGAAAGGCCCCTGAAGGTATGCTGTGCTATCTGGCACCAAATCATATGAGCTTCAGTAGCTCTACCATTGGATCGGACTACACGGGCCAGCCTTCCCTCCCCATGTGCATCAATGAGCCTTGGCCTCCCATGACCCCGTCACCGGTTTTCCTTCCTTGGACCACTTTTGGTCGGTCCTGACCAAAAGTGGCCACCACCCATAAGGGCTGCTATGGTGCAATATATTATATCTTTGTTTTTGGATCTAGATACGCTTTAAGGTGTACACGCAAATATAGTATTTCCAAGTGACAAAGGTATCATGGGAGTCCACAGAAAATCGTGATGTATATGAGCTTCAGTAGCTCTACCATTGGATCGGACTACACGGGCCAGCCTTCCCTCCCCATGTGCATCAACAAGGCTTGGCTGCCCATGACCCTGCCACTGGTTTACTGGTTTTCCTTCCTTGGACCGCTTTTGGTCGGTCCTGACCACTGCAGACCGGGAACATCCCACAAGAGCTGCAGTTTTGGAGTGGCTCTGACCCAGTCAACTGGACATCACAATTTGGCTCTTGTCAAAGTCCCTCAAATCCTTAAACTCGCCCATTTTTTTCACTTTCTTCACTTATCCAACACATCAACTTCAATGACAAAATGTTCACTTGCAGCCTAATATATCCCCCACTTCCAGGTGTCATTGTAATATATCCCCCCCCCACTTCCAGGTGTCGTTGTAATATCTCCCCCCCCACTTCCA
>NW_017306381.1:1844322-1861375 GCF_000935625.1 Nanorana parkeri | reverse complement strand
CTTCCAGGCGCCGTTGTAATATATCCCCCCCACTTCCAGGCGCCGTTGTAGTATATCCGCCCCACTTCCAGGCGCCGTTGTAGTATATCCCCCCACTTCCAGATGCCATTGTAATGAGATCAAATCAATGTCAATCACCTGTCATAGTTAATGTTATGGCTGATCGATTCCATCTATTGTAGATATCGTATATCTATCTTTCTCTTGCTACTGTATCCATCCCACTACTGTATCTAACGCTCCATCTACTGTATCTATCTCTCCATGTACTGTATATCTATCCTTTGTGTAAATGACATTTCACCATCTGTGCTGTGTTTTTTTTTCTGTCAAACTTTAATTAAAATGGATTACACAAAAAAAACTAAATATAGTTTCATTTTTACCTTTGGCGGCTGCGACTTGACATACGTTTCTGATCAGAGTCTACAAACATAAAATGACGTTTTCAGTGGAATAACTCTTTAGAAGCAAGTTAAAAGAACAAAAACAAACCCCAACCATCAGTTCCATGTAAACAAACACTGGGACATCAGAGAAGCTTTCATTTGTTAAAAAGTTGCAAAAGACATTTTTTTTTTTTTTTTTTAAACTGTCAGCTTTCAGAATAATCTCTGGTGGTCCTGCCATCAAGGTCCTTGTTCGGGTACCCCATGTTATAAGGTGACAACGCTCTGTCCTGTTTTACAATTGTTCTGTGTGGTCGCCCTGTTGAACGCTCTGCCACTGGAGACTACAATCTGTCATGTTCATGAGCATCACAGAGGCATTTTATACTGTTGTCCAAATCAGGAAACCCACCCTGACAAATGACGGGCAGCAGGTTGTGTATCTGTACAGTACACACTGGGCTCTGTTCATATACAGGTTGTATATCTGTACAGTACACACTGGGCTCTGTTCATATACAGGTTGCGTATCTGTACAGTACACACTGGGCTCTGTTCATATACAGGTTGTGTATCTGTACAGTACACACTGGGCTCTGTTCATATACAGGTTGTGTATCTGTACAGTACACACTGGGCTCTGTTCATATACAGGTTGTGTATCTGTACAGTACACACTGGGCTCTGTTCATATACAGGTTGTGTATCTGTACAGTACACACTGGGCTCTGTTCATATACAGGTTGTGTATCTGTACAGTACACACTGGGCTCTGTTCATATACAGGTTGTATATCTGTACAGTACACACTGGGATGTGTTCATATACAGGTTGTATATCTGTACAGTACACACTGGGCTCTGTTCTTATACGGGTTGTATATCTGTACAGTACACACTGGGCTATGTTCATATGCGGGTTGTATATCTGTACTGTACACACTGGGCTATGTTCATATACGGGTTGTATATCTGTACAGTACACACTGGGCTCTGTTCTTATACGGGTTGTATTATCTGTACAGTACACTCTGGGCTCTGTTCATATACAAGTTGCATATCTGTACAGTACACACTGGGCTCTGCTGGTGGAAGGATCTTGTCACCACTCACCATCAGTTAGGATTTTGCTCAGCTCATTCTCTGCTCCGGGCTGTTTTCTGGATTTTCGGCCCGGTCCGCGGGGCACTTTGTTCAGGGGGTCCAGCTTCCTACCCATGGTGCAGGGATGTTGTGACAACTCTGATCAGCTCTGAGAATATAAGGATAGTGTAAACAGCTGGAAAGTGAGCTCACAGTTCCTCTTAGCAGCCAGGAGACGTGGTTGTTGCATATTTTTTTTGTCTCTATAATACAAAAACAAATCCTTGCAGTGACCCCCCTCCCCCCACAAGGGTTACCTGCTCATTAGATGTAGGGGTACAAGGATGAGGAATAACACTTGCCTTTCTCCTTGCTCTGGCATGCTCCCTCCATCCATGTGACTGCTCCAGCATAGCCACCTCTCTAAGGCGCTCCCAGCAATGGCCGCATACTGGCCTCCTCCACTATGTACAATGCGGGGTTAATAGCCCTTCATTGTACGTAATGAAGAGGGGCCGGCCACAGCCCAGAGCACCAGGGAGATGAGGAGAGAGCCTGCAGGAGCTGGCATTAAGGTAAGTAAATCTCTTCTTGTACCCCCCGACGATCACCAGCTGTGGTGGAACTACAATGCAGGAGTCATGCCTGTCAGAGTCTTGCAATGCCTAATGGGATTCGTAGTTGCGCCACAGCTGGAGAGACAATTTTGCTTTTCTTGGTCTTGTGGCCGGAGTTGGGTTTTAAAGTCACTAGGATCACATATCCACCCCATTCTAATGTTAGGTCACATGTTATTTATCAAGGTGCACTGACATGATTTGCTGCGTGTGTTTCCTCTTTGGACTGGAGTCGGGCTCTACTAAACATTGGCAGAGGAGAATGCTGAGAACTGTTCAAGCTGATGGAAGTTTTTGCAGCAGTCAGAGCCAGATTGCCTGGCCTTCCCGTGTCAGCATACCCATGGGGCGGAGCTGACCCATGGGGTGAATACTGACATGGTCATTTTCCTTTCCTGGTTTTTCCTCATAAGTATGAGATAATAATTTTCTATATTCTGCATGGCCAACATACGCCATGGCCTAGATCAGGGGTAGGCAAACTGGCCCTTCAGCTGCGGTGAAACTACAAATCCCACCATGCATCTGTCTCTGGGAGCCAGGCAATGTCTAATAGGATTTGTAGTTGCACCACAGCTGGTGGGCCGGAGCTGTGCCTACCCCTGGACTAGAGAACGAGGGCTGCCAGAGGCCACACAGACTGCTGCCCTGCCTGCACAGATTGGTGGACTGGCAGTACTGGATCATCAAGGAATGAACATTAATCACACTAGAGCAGGGATGGCCAAACTGCGGCCCTCCAGCTGTGTTGTGGTGGAACCACGAATCCCATGAGGCTTTGCAAGATTCTCACAGCCACAGAAATGACTCCTGGAGAGAGATGCATCATGGGATTTATTTCACCACAGCTGGAGGGCCGCAGTTTGGCCATCCCTGCGTGACGAGTGACACCTCATGGATGCTGATCAAACATTCCAGGGAGAATCTGGGAAGAGTTCCATATAAACAGAAGCTGAATCATTTGGTCCTAAAGATCTTCTGGTCATTAGTTTCTGGTGTACGGATGGAGGAAAGGCAAACCGCCTCTTTCAGACCCTCGTGTGGCTGTGTTGTCTGATCGGTGTGATACTAAAGCTGGCTGCACACTGTTAGATTTCTCTGGAACGTCTCCGCGGGCTGAACAAGAGACATCATTAGATTTCACACCCACTCTAAACAGCACAAAGAGGAATCCCATATGGCAGCTATTGTGTTCAGGAGTCACTGTGCCAGCAGCTGGGAAATTTCCCTTAACTTCCTGTTCTGTAGATGCAACAGGAAGTGAGAGAAAATCTCTGACACGAGAGAAATCCCCGCAGACTGTGGTCACCAAAACAACGGTCCCCACTGAAAGATGTCCTACCCCACAATTTTAATTTCTCATTCACTGTCAGGCCTAGTGACAATGGTCTCCAGTACAAATCTCCTAAACAGGGACAAGGAGAATTAAAAACCTGACAGCGGTTCTATCCCCATCACCACTCCAAATTTAAACGTTTTACCTTTAGATACACTGGAAGGTAAAATGGGGGTGAAGACAGTAAATAGATGTACCTAAAAAAGTGGCCACAGAGTGACATCAATACAGCAAGTGGTCCCAGTACAAACAGAGCAGTTCTTGTCAGTATGTTCTCCATGCAGTACACACGTGTCCATCACATATACTACTCTGCTATGTGATATAGAGGATTTGGCGCCCCCTGAGTAATACACCCTGTCTGGCAGCAGAGATCACAGCACAGAGCGGCCTCACAACCCCGGGACCACCATTATATCCCCATTACCTGATCCCTGAACCCCGGACTGCAGCTCCTTCTCACTCACGTGTTTCAGGGGAGGCGCTGGGTGATGACGTCCCACAGCGTCATCCGGTCACGTAATGGAACTCTCTGCGAACGCTGTACGTCCCCATCCCTGCGTCGTTCACGTTGCTGCTGAACGAGTTTTGGTCTTCGGCAAAATGGCGGCCTATGGCGTGTAAATAACTGAAACCTCTAGCAGACATGTGTCCGGCCGGTGACGTGTCTTCGTTTAACCCGTCCGTTGCTGTGTGGGCAGACATGGCAGGCCAAATCCACAAGGCCTAGAATGAATTGTGAGTCCGGGCGGATGTCTGGACATGATGTGGGCTGTAGTTATCTCTATGCTGGCAGAGCCACCATGTGATTCCTGCTCATGACTGGCTGCGCTGCGTGGAAAAAAGACTTCAAGTGTATTTCCACGTTTTTTTGCCAAAAGGGATAACACCTATATTTGTTACCTGTCCCCATTCATATAACATAAGCTAATACAAATATCTAAAAAATGCATTAAAAATCTCATGCAGGAGGTTGTCACCTGTATGTTTATCCTACTTATAAACGTGGTAACAGGGCCACACAGTTCCCGTGACAACCCCAACAATGCATTAGATATCTCCAATGAAAGTGCAAGGTCAGCTCTACCGACCATAACGTCAATGCCAAATAAATTTCTTCCAAAAAAAAAAAAAAACATTTTTTTTCTTCCTACTAATAAAATTGGTATCAGGTCCAGACAGTCCCCATGACAACTCAAATGATGCATTAGGGGCCTTCCATGGAAATTAAAGGTCAGCTCGACCGACAGCTCTGAATAAAGTTCTTCCCAAAAAAATAATTAGTTCTGATTTGAGAGGCGCCAGACCATTGCAGCAGCATGCTATTTCAAGTGCACAGCTTTCCTGGGTGTCAGCGCTTTGAGCCCATTGCAGTCTGCCAAAACACGCATGTTAAAGTGCTTTGCGTTATGGCAGCCTTTTCATTGGAATGGGTTGCCCCAATGGACCAAAATTGGTGCTTGCAGCATTTTTGGTTTTAGTGTCTTAGTGCACATTGTAGTGGAATGCAGCTGAGCTGAGAAGTTGCATTGGGGTGTCAGTCATCAACACGTTTTACCTTTCATGTTACCACAGTGCCATAGGCACGGTACAATAACCTGCACCTCCCGGAAGGGCCGTAATCGGTTTGAGGGTTTAATTTTTTTCAAATAACTTTATTTGTCCCTTCTCTTTTAGAACTATTAGTACTGGGAGAGCTTTCAGTAGAGCGGACCTTTTATTCTCATGGAAGCTCCGTTTTCAAGTATATCTAATAAGCCAGAAATATTGGTATTATGTAAAATTGTTTGTTTTTTTAATTTCTTTTTGCATATAAATCAGAAGAGGTGTCAACACAATGCTCCAGCAAGATTGACCATTAGGGGTGTACACATCATAGAGGGCCCACACGCAGAGATTTCGTTGTACTTTTCAGGTAGTGTAGAGCTTCATGTACACGATTATACTGATCTGAAGAATCTAAAAGAGATTTCAGTTATTATAATCCTGTATGTGTGTCTTGTATATGTAGTTATGTTCTTTCAAGTCTGGAATGCTGTAGTAATGATGGATCATCTAAGTGAAGCACTCGCTGGTAGGTAGCTGTGCTAGTTAACATCAGGCATTCAGAAATTGGGTTAATAGAGAAGGTGTCCCCTACGGGGGTCCATATACACTGTCAGTCTCGGAATACAGGAGTGTACCTGAGGCTGCGCAGGGAAGCAGGTGTCACAGTGGGAGCAGAGAGGTGACTCAGGATGCTCTGGGAGACAATGTTAGCACAGGAGTATTTGGATCACTGGAGATGATGGGATAACAGGAACACTGGGGTCATTGGAAATACATGAGTCACTGGTAGCACTGGGATCACAGGAATGCTGGGGGTCACAGGAGACACAGAGGTAACTGGCGTGTACCAGAGCGATGGGATCGCAGGGGGTAACGAGTGCACAGGGGTCACCGAGAGCACAGGACACAGAGACTCAAGAGTGCAGGGTTTGCTAGAGGCATGGAAGCCCAGTAGTGCTATGGGAACACAGGAGTGTACATGGGTAAGGCACTAGAAGAAGGGGTACACATGAGGTTCAGGCCGACTCCAGAGCCACATTGGTAATAGACATGGGAAACAAGAACATTTTTCATATCTCAATCCTCCCGGCCTTTCAGAGGTTTCTGCACTTCATTGTTAAAAGAAGACATCTTCAGGTTGTCAGTGTTCTGTTCGGGCACCCCACTGCTCCCAGAACATTTGTCATCCTCACTCCGAGAGAAGGGATTACAGGTTCACCATTGTTTAGAATTTAGATGGCATCCCACAGTCGCTCTTTGTTACTGGCCCACAGAGACCTTCACTTGCAGACTCTGACTACCTTCAGGCCAGCGTGACCCTATGCAACAGATGACTTATCTGGGGGCAAGCTTTCACATGGTCTGCAAATCTCTTTCCCCACAGAAAGTAGTGATGCGCAGACATTTGGGAGGTGACGGCATAATGCTAGGTGACTGCATCCCACTGCATGAGCTTGTTGGGGACCTGCATCTCCATCCCGAGGTGTTTGAGAAGATTGTACAACTTATGGGGCTGTCCGCAGATCAATCACTTTGCGTCGCTGGCCAATCAAACACTTCCCTGACTTCTCTCCTATTGGCCACATTGCAGTGTGGAAGGGATGGATGACACGATGCACTGTTAGTAATTCAGCATGGCCTAGGCGTTTCCTCCACTTGCTCTGATCATGAGGTTTTCTATCGAGGCTTCTCAGAGAAGACGTCACTACTCTAGCGATTCTCCCTCATTGGCCACGCAGAGTGTGGTTTCCTGTCAGTACATTTAAGTCTGTGTCCTCCGATATCTCTTCCAACGTTTCCTCAGTTACTGTCTTAGGGCGAGAATCTCCACCCATCTCTAGGTAAGGTGGCCCTTCATCCCCGGAAATAGAAAGGAGGCTGGAAGGACTAGAATGCTCCTCAGAATGCTCCGAAAAGCTCCACTTGCAATGTGTATAGTAAAATTTGAGGAATTCGCCGCCGGTCATGCCTTTGATCTTTCTTCCCTAACAGAACCACACTCGCAATCGTTCTGGAACGGAAGGCCTGGAGCTAGATCTTCTTACAGGTCTATTCACAGAAGGGTGAAGAGTTTGGAGAAGGCCGGATAAGGAAACAATCTAGGACAACAGAGCTGAACTGAAATGTGAGCTGAATTGGAGAATTTTTCCAAATCCGCTATGTTGTCCTAGATTGTTCCCTTCTCCTCTCTTCTCCAAACTCTTCACCCCTTTTATGAATAGTCCTGTTAGACTATCTTAGTGTGGTGTTAGTCTTTGTTCCTTGAAGGCCCAAGTCTCGGATACCTCCATTACCAGGTCTATTCACAGAAGGGTGAGGAGTTTGGAGAAGGCAGAAGTAAACAATCTAGGACAACATAGCGGATTTGGAAAAATTCTCCAATTCAGCTCACATTCCAGTTCAGCTGTTGTCCTAGATCAGGGGGTGGGGAACCTCCGGCCCTCCAGCTGTGGTGAAACTACAAATCCCATGAGGCTGCCGGATAAGGAAACAATCTAGGACAACAGAGCTGAACTGAAATGTGAGCTGAATTGGAGAATTTTTCCAAATCCGCTATGTTGTCCTAGATTGTTCCCTTCTCCTCTCTTCTCCAAACTCTTCACCCCTTTTATGAATAGTCCTGTTAGACTATCTTAGTGTGGTGTTAGTCTTTGTTCCTTGAAGGCCCAAGTCTCGGATACCTCCATTACCAGGTCTATTCACAGAAGGGTGAGGAGTTTGGAGAAGGCAGAAGTAAACAATCTAGGACAACATAGCGGATTTGGAAAAATTCTCCAATTCAGCTCACATTCCAGTTCAGCTGTTGTCCTAGATCAGGGGGTGGGGAACCTCCGGCCCTCCAGCTGTGGTGAAACTACAAATCCCATGAGGCATTGTAAGATTCTCACAGGCATGACTCCCAGAAACAGATGCATCATGGGATATGTAGGTTCCCCCTCCCCTAAATTGTTCACATCTCCTGCCTTCTTCAAACTCCTCACCTTTTAGTGAATAGGCCTGTTAGTCTTAGTTCCGTAAAAGGTCCAAGTCTCGGCTATCACCAGAATAAGATGGTCCAACAATCTGCTGATAAGCCAATTTCTGAAGGTGGCCCTACAGATCTGTCCGCAGTGGAATCTGTTTCTTGTTCTAGATATGCTCGCAAAAGAAACTAATCGCCCTTACAGAAAATGGGTCCCTTGGGGACATCACCAGTAAAGCCATTTCTCAGAGCAATAACCTCCAGCAGAAGGATCTGAGTTGCAGGCTCTGGGTCGCAAATACCCTTCTATCATTTTCTTTCCCGAGAGGGTGCAGCTGCACACACGGCCTCATTTGGTGCCCAAGATAGCTTTAGTCTTCCACCTGTACCAGGATTGGGTGCCATAAGTTTTTCCAGCAGACTTATCACCTCAACATCTGCACACGAGAGGTGTCCAGGACCCTGAGGGCCTACCTTGCAGCAGCAGCTGCTTCTTCTTTTCGGTCATCAGAGACATTGTGGTTGGCCAGAAAATACAAAGAAACAGGCGCAAAGACAAGAACTCTGGCATTGTCGATGATAAAGAGATCATGTAGGCCAGGCGGGTACGATCCTCCTATTCCAATGAGGGCTAGAGTTCCCTAAACCTGCTGGAGATGAAGGGTGGCTCCATCAAAGCTTTGCACATACTTGTGGTACACACTGTTCCCTTACAAGCTGATGCCCATGTGAGCCAGGACTAAAGATTCCAGCAGTCTGGTTGTCTCTAGCTTATGTCTGAGTTACTCACCCAGAACAAGCTCACAGCCAGTGAGGACACAACTCCTGACCTGCCTACACCTTCCAGCTCAGCGACTCAGAAATGCTGAAGCCTTTGGATTAATACAAGAGCCAGGCACCTGGGATTCCTCACACTCATCCAGAGTCCTCAGCAATGGCAGCCTTCAGATTTCCCTTTCTTCTCTCCAGTCCGTCAAGTCAGTCCTGCATTGTGGAGACTGAAATCTCACAACAAGCTTTGAAGACTTTTTTTTTTTTTTTTTAGATGAAGGGAATGGAATTCTGGTAAATGTACAAAACCGAGATCGGACATTTGTAGAGGGCAGAGAGGGAGTTTTACCTGAGCCAGGCAATTAGGAAACCCCTCTTGAATTAGTGTGGAAGGGTGTAGGGGTATAATGCTGTACTGCAGGAAGGCCATGCTGTAACCGTGTATGCCTGGGCCCCATTACTGGACATGCAAAGCAACACGTGAACCTAATGACTCCTGTGAGGTGGCTGTCCAACCCCTTATGGCTGCAGCACATCCCCCCCCTCTCCCCCCCAACAGACATTTTGGGCTGAAGCCATCCTTAGACTTTTCTAGATGTAACTGGCTTGGATTTAGAAAAATGGGGGGGAAGGGACTTAATTGCATGTGCTATTACATGCAAACAGCAGCAACTATCATTGTACCGGGCCTCCTGCAGATCACGAGTCTCATGGGAGGAGGCCGTACCCTTCTTTTCCATCTATTAATATACTTGTGCAATAAACACTTAACCTCCCTGGCGGTATGATTTTTTTTTCATGTAATTCTTCTCTTTTCATCTGTCGGTTTTTTTTTTAAAATATCCCGCGGGTTCCGCCCCCCTGCGACATGTACGCTCGCAAGCGACCAAACCCGGCATCGGCCGCAGAACACAGCGCGGCTCGAGTGACAAGGTAAGTAAATGCTATGCGGCTTTCCCGAGTGTAGCTCGGGGTTACCGCTTATGGTATGGAAAAGTAACCCCGAGCTACACTCGGGAAAGCCGCCAGGGAGGTTAATAAGCAACTTTTCATTTTGGTTTTATTCAGATACATCACCCGTCACC
Source organism: Nanorana parkeri (assembly GCF_000935625.1). NCBI lineage: Eukaryota > Metazoa > Chordata > Amphibia > Anura > Dicroglossidae > Nanorana > Nanorana parkeri. Next base: position 1,851,585 of record NW_017306381.1, on the reverse strand, counting down.
TGTGCGCACCATCCAAAATGAAGATCTAATGTTTGCCTGTTCAAAAGGTGGATGCCAATTTTCATGGGGTGTACTTAGTTTTCCACATGACCAAGTAAAAATAAAATAAAAAAATTGTTATAAGCACATCGTGTGTGTAATACAAACTGCGCAAAGAAAACGGTTTGCCTGCGAGAACAACTGGACCAGCGGTCAATGATGCAGAGATGCCCTGGCCCAAATGCATGACAACCACCAATTCCCAGAAATCATTGTAAATGGCGGAGGGAAGGCGGGCTGTCGTTTATACGCTGACAAAAGCACAAAAACTTAAATGGACAATTACAGTAAAACTGGCACCTTTTGCCCCCAAAGCCTCCAGCATGCATGTGATCACTGTAGGGGGGGGTTTGTTCACACCGTGTCGACCAGATCGGGATGCGTTTTTGCGAACATTGTCAAGCGGACTTGATGGGTTCCCATACATTTTTTTTATTTAGTCTTAAATGGCTTTTTGGTGCCTTTAAAATGCGTTTGTGTGTTCCAGACCAGAAAAGAAAAAGTGACATGCCAGACATTTTTTGAAAGCCCTGGAACTGAATGCAATGGTGTGAACTACACTCAGAAAAACCATTGGGATCCTAGGGGAGCCGTTTTTAGACTAGACAAAAAAAGTTCTGGTCCGGAGATGGTGTGAAGAAGCCCTTACAGTTGGCATTGTGGTCATGACTGGGAACACAGATTAGCTCATCACAGGTGGGCACAGTTCACACCACGCGCTACTTTTTTTTTTTTTTAGGCGCACTGCAGTGAGGTGCGGTACAACCGTATTGCACCACAGTGTGCCCACAGGACTTTAGGCAATGAAAAGAAGCCGTGCAATGCGGCTCGATCAAACACATTGGCACCGTCCGGGCACACCAGCAGCCGTGTGGTTGAGCGCGGCTGCCGCTACGAACAAGCCCCAGTCTGGAGATGAGATTTTTCCCAAAACGTCTGCCTGCCGCTTCTGTACCCGAGCTATTGAGGAAGATTCAAACCTGAAAAAGGTTTACTTCACTCATGTGAATAGTAGTATTAAACGCTCAAGCGCTTCAATAATGCATCCAGAACAAAATACACATTGGCCAACAAAGTATTTCTTCATATTTTTGCCCAAACACTAATGCCCGGTTCACACTCCGCGGTATGCAAATCGCGCGAGTTGCATTTTGAGCGAGATTTGCCGCGCGATATCACGCAAATGCTTGCATTGAGCAAGCTTGAATCGCGGATAAATCCGCTCCAAAAAGGGTCCTGCTGTAGCGACACACGACCCGCGACAGCAGGACCCTTTGCCCCATAAGCATTGGGGAGCGATATCGCGCGGTAATTTGTCGCGATATCGCGGGAATTACCGCGCGATAAATCGCTAAGTTTGAATGGGGCCTTACAGTCATCATGTTTCTGAACAGATCCAACTCACAGCTCTGCTTCCCCGAACTTTGCTTAGTACAAGATCACAAGTGATGGAGCAGTTTACAGCAGCTTTATACTAGCTTGGAGAAGGGGGGGAGCAGAGCAGTGACTTCTCTTGCTGTGCCAGTGTTTGTGGAGAGACACAAGGGTGGTTCCATAGGACCCTGCTATGGAAAAGAGCCACCCTAAAACAGGACATCAGGACCTGGTTCTCAGAGGGTAACCTGCTTATGCATTTGTAAAGCCAAGTAACCAATTTCTACAGCCCAACCAAGTCCTAGAAAACCCTTTGAGTCACTCTGGGGCTGCTACAAGATGGCCGTGTCAGTTCTAGGCCTCACAGACATAATAGACGATTATAATACAGTGTGTACCGTTATCCTGATAAGTATTTACTTAGCATCAAAATAAACTTTGTGGCCTTCATAACCAATTCTTGAGGGTCAGAAGTCATGCAGCAAATTCCCGTGTAACATATTTCTCACCTGGGAGTGACGGGTGCAGCACACAGCCACCAGACTAGATATTAGCAGCAGGTGACTGTACACAAATCTGTGCAGCTATATGGCCATGTGCTCCCCCCGATCCCCACCAGTGTTGGCAGAGGCAGCAGGGATCAGAGGGGACACAGAGCCGATAAAGCTGCTGGCTCCTAGCAGGGAGGAGAGAAGCCATCAGGAGGCTGAGCGTGGGGAACAAAGCTCCAGTGGGAGGTGGCAGAGCTTCAGGACTGGTAAATGTTAAATATTTACAAATCCTTCGCTGTACTGCGCAAACACAGAAAGGAGAATTTATCAAAACGGATAGCTGTGCATTACAACCAGCTTCTCCCTTCAGTTTGTCCAGTTAAGAGTTGAAAATGAGAGAAGCCGATTGGTTGCCGTGCACAGCTGCTCCAGTTTTGATAAATTCGCTTCAGAGTGATCAGTACTGATCACTTGGTGTTTGTAAATAACGGAGGACATTGTGATTACTATGTCCCCAGCTATGAATGAACAGGAAGTGCTATACATCACTTCCTGTTCATTTATGAATGGGGACATAGTAAATTTACTATCTGCTCACTTTATGAATGAACATGAGGCAGCTCAGTACAGAGGCTTCCTCTCCATTCATGACTGGGTTATTATTGAGTAAATTATTTGCCATCTCCAGATTGTGAATGAACAGGAAACCTCCGTACTGAGAGCTTCCAGTTCATTGAGTGCCCGAGGCTGCAGAAAAAGATTGTACAATTTTCCCCACTACTGAATAATATATCAGAAGCAGGATTATGACCATGACCTTCCTCCTGCTGACCTGCCTTCGTACATACAAAGCCCTACTGCAAAGTGTGAAGTCCATGTGACATTAAGCATCAAGATGGACAAAATGTCTGCCAGCAAAAACATTTGAATTGACCGTAGTAACCACACTGCTCTGCATTCCATTGTGTCACAAATGTTGCATTTTAATTCAAATGAACGTGGATTGACAGTCCCCGACGTATGGAAAATCGCCCGGTTATTCTGTTGAATGACATTAGAACGTTACATCCTTGACCTAGAGCAAGCATGGAGCTAGTGAAAACATAAGCTGCATATTTGTTTCAGGTCAATTCCACAAAGTACTGAAGCCTATGGATCAGTATGACAGCTTGGGATTCACAGAAGGTGTCGGTCATGGCCACCTAACATTTTTCTCATTGCGCAGGACCTTCAAAGCAAATCAAGCACGAAACGTATTGACTTAGCTTTACCTGCCCAACCAGGAGCTGGCACTAATGGTTCAGTATACCATTTCACACTGGGAATGGAGTCTAAATATGACTGGTGAGACACTGATAGACTAAAGACTATACTGGCACACAACTTCCAGGAGATAGAGCTCAGGAAACATTTTTTGTAGGGCAGTAAACTTCTTGCCCCCCTCCCTCAGCAACCTTGTGGCACCGTGCCATCTGCTAAACCGCTCATCAGCATACAGGAGTCAGGAAACATCTCAATAGCATTTTGTGTTTTATTATACGACAACGCGTTCTGTATTAAAAAGGATGGAGGTAGGGTGTCTGTCCTGGTTGACACCCCTCCTGCCCCCCTCGGGCAGTGTGAGGGGATAGGAGCAAATAAAATTAAAGACCAAAACAAAAACAAAAAAATAACCAAAGTATTTCCTTCTGAACCCAGGCAGCAGCTTCTGTGCACAGGTCGAGTTTCTGGCCTTTGGGGCATTCGATGCAACCTGAACCCCTGAGGGAGAGGGGAACCCCATTAGTGAAGCAGCAGCAGCACCATACGATCTGCCTCCAGGCTTGTGCGGTCATACTGACACCTTGCAGGACCAGGGCTTCTGTGACCCTCTAATAAAATGTTCCCGGGGTGGGGTTCAGCTCTGCTGAGTCTTCTCCCTGGATGACTATTCGGTGAACCGGTCCAATTCCCTTTCCCCGGGCCCTCTGCTCTTGGTTGGGAATGTTTGGGGTGGGTGGACACTGACCTCCTGACCAGAGGAGGGTGTTCATTATTGCTGAGCCATCTAATGCGAAGAAAAAAAGGAGACTGGTTAGAAAGCCGTTCTGTGGAAATAATAGACATGCTGAACAAAAACTACCGGAGAAAGGGGACGTCACCTGTTGGGGTTGAGGTTCTCCGGTCCTGCTCGCCAGTCGGCTCAAAATGTTCCTCTCTGACATCTGCAGTCGAACAGCCACAGGTGGAATTCGGGCGATGGTGGTGGGAAGTCTGGTGACATCGGCCTTCATGTCGCTCAATAGTTCCTCCAGCTGCTTAAGTACTACCAGGATGGAGAAAGGCGCACAGCGAGACATAAGAATCTAAAAATGGTACAGACAGACTTATCTGTGCTCCTAGACCTCAGAACTACAGTCATGTCCTGACTATTAATGCATTGCAATTGTAGGGGGGCCACCCGATTGTTTTTCATTTTGAGATTTAAAAAAAACAAATAAAAAATAAATTGCAACTATACACATTAAAAACAGATTTCCCCAAGCTACAACTTTTTAGTAGGGATGCACCAATACCAGTGCTGGGTGCCCGATTGCCTGGGAAGAAAGAACACCGGCTACACTTCTCTAGGCTGCCGGGCTTCCTGATCAAACAGGAAGCTGGGCAACACATGACCCACCCTCCTGATTGGCTAGGAAGCTGGCTTAACTTGTTGCTAGGCAGCCTGGCCAGTCAGGAAGCCGGGAGGCAGGTCATGACTAATTGGTTAGGAAGCCAGGCTGCCTAACCAAAGTAAAGCCGGCTTCCTAGCCCATCAGGAAGCTGAGAGGCAGGTTATAACCCGCCGCCCGGGTTCCTGATTGGAAAGGAAGCTGGCTCCATGCTCCCTTGGCATTGCCGGTCAGAGGGAGATCTCCCTTTGACCGGAAGTTCCAGTATCTGAGGTAAGTATCGGAGCATTTGGGAGAGTACAAGTACAAGCCCAAATACTCGGTATCGGTGCATCCCTAGCACATGAGAATGAAATGGAGACCACATTCAGTAAAGGGTGTGTAAAAAAAGGAGGCAAAATAGATTTTAAAAAGGGTCTTGTCTGAAGGAGTACAACTTCAGTCATCTGCACAACATTCAGGGAAACGATGTCAAAGCCAGTGGTGAAAATTCAGCAACCCCTGTGACCAATCCAATTCCCACCTCAAAAGCATGATATTGCTATATTGGTTGGCCAAAGCACAAAAATGCCACCACACCCAAAATGTTTAGCTGTGGTTTTGATGCCAGGATATAGAGATCAATAGATGATAGAGGGTGCCACCCATGGAATGATATCCCTAAAGAAGCTTGGACCTTTAAAAAGAGCAGCGATATAGACTTCTATATGAAAGTTACCTTTATGTAGAACGGCATTTGCTGGCTTGTTTCCTGCCATGGACTCTTTAGATAAGTGCTGGTGACTTTCTGCCAAACACTCCACCTCTGCGAATCTTGTGTTCAGAGCCATGGAAGGGTGGGAAGGGTCTTCTGACATGTTCAGGTAGGCGGCTCTTCTTAGCTGCTCTTCTATGACAAGCGCTTGTTCTAAGAGCTATGCAGAAACAAAAAATGGTGAGAACCTGTATAAGTGGCAAGTGTAACCTGTCCTGAAGGGCCAAATCTCCTCATTAACCCTCAGTGCCGGAGCTCAAAAGCATGTCAAAATATAGCAGGGACATCTGCTATATCTGCATAACTGTTATGCCAATTACTTAAAATACTAAAAGTTAATGAACAAGGATGAAAGCCAGTCAATGGGCATTCTTAAGGAGGAAGCTAACAGGCATTGCAGACACTCAACAAGCATTCCATGTGAATTGTATGAAAGAAAAACAAAAAGAAAACCACAACAAGAGCTTTTCCTTCACAGTCACGTGACCAATATACTGTGCTCAGTCTGCAGGACCAGCGATGTGACCAGCTGTGGCTTCATCTCGCCTACAAGGAAAGCCAGTAACTTCACCGCTGGCTGCTTAAAAAAAGGCAGAGAAGCCAGCAACTTGCAATCAAACACTTCTAGACTCCCAGTCAGGTGTAGCTATAGGGCAACAACTACTCGACCTTGCAAGTACACCATGCTCTAGGGGCAGTCAATATTTGACCCTGCAGTTGTTGTGGAACTAAAAGTCCTGTAAGGCATTGAAAGTCTCTGACAGCCACAGGCATGACAGGATTTGGAGTGTCACCACAGCTGGAAGGTTGATGTTTAGCTACACCTGCTCTAGTCCGTATACAGGAGCTTGCATGGCAGAGTGACAACACTACTAAGGCATTTAGTAGGGTGACAATGCTAGCCACAGGCTAACACAAAAGGCCCGGCATGCAAGTAGAAACTAGAAGGATCAATAATCTTGGGGCCTTGGGTTTGTGTTGATGGCACAACTTTAACGTCAGTTTTAGACGCTTCCGAGTGCATTCAGAATCCATTAATAGGTGCATTTAACCTGCAGAACTGCTTTAAGCGGGCTTTGCAACCGCATATTCTTATACGGGAATGCAAAATTAGACTGAGGCGAACAAAAGCCCGTTGACACATCAAATAGATCCATTTGAGGACAAACAGGAGAACAGTCCTGAACTTCTAAAAGCATATCACCGCACCTTTACCTTCTGGGTTTACAGGCACCGAGTCCTGTTATTCTTCTATTTACTTCTCCGGTAAAAAGGGCGAGAACCTATATACAAGCCCAATCGATAAGATTCCCCTAAAAAGTCATGCAACTTTTTAAGTGAATGGTTATAAACTATGATTATGAGTAGAACAGAAACGGTCACTCTGTAGATAATCTCTGCAGTGTCAAATCACCAAGAGCAATGCCCAACAGGACTGTCCGAACATTGCATTCATGCCGGACTTACCTTGAATCGCCGTGCCAGGAACTTGTTCTTGATCTCCAGGAAGTTTCCTCTGTTCACCTCCCCCTTGAAGGGTTCGTTGAGAATGGCATATCGTACATCATTCTGGATGTCTTGCCAGCGTGCATAGCCATGACTGAACACAACTCAGGAAAAAAAACATTCTACGTTTTGAGATGCCAAATATACGCCATCGCTTAATACTAAATATCATCTATAACTAATGCAGCAACAATATAGATACCTGAAGTGTTTGCCTCAAGGATTCATCTAAAAACAGGCATCCACAAGCCTACTGCCATTCAGATAATAAGCCGCTGTTTGCCTATGTATGATATATGGCCAAAGGTTTAGACACCTGACCATCATACCTACATGCTGGATATCCCATTCCAAAACCAGGAGCTTTGATATAGAGTTGCCTTCACCTGGCAGCTAGAACAGCCACCACTCTTCTGGCAAGGCAACCCCAAAATGTTTGGACAGTGTC